>NW_024962265.1:18492630-18574819 GCF_019238085.1 Lagopus leucura | reverse complement strand
CCGCTCTCGGCTATGTACCAGCGCTCCTGGTTGACTGGAGAGGTTCCAGAGGATTGGAGGCTTGCTGATGTGACTCCCATCTACAAGGAGGGCCGTAAGGAGGATCCGGGGAACTACAGGCCTGTCAGCCTGACATCAGTGCCAGGGAAGGTCATGGAACAAATCCTCCTGGGAGAGATCACACAGCTTGTCCACGGGATCAGGCCCAGCCAGCATGGGTTCATGAAAGGCAGGTCGTGTTTGACCAACCTTATCTCCTTCTACGACTGGGTGACCAGACTGGTAGATGAGGGAAAGGCAGTTGATGTAGTCTACCTAGACTTCAGCAAAGCCTTTGACATGGTCTCTCACAGTGTCCTTCTGCGGAAACTGGCTGCCCGTGGCTTGGACAGTTTTACCCTCCGTTGGATAAGGAACTGGCTGGAGGGCCGTGCTCAACGGGTGGTGGTCAATGGAGTGAAGTCTAGCTGGAGACCTGTTACAAGTGGTGTCCCCCAGGGGTCGGTACTGGGGCCCATCCTGTTTAATATCTTCATTGATGACTTAGATGAAGGGATTGAGTGTACCCTGAGTAAGTTTGCAGATGACACCAAGTTGGGAGGTTGTGTCAATCTGTCTGAGGGCAGGGAGGCCCTGCAGAGGGATCTAGATAAGCTGGATCGCTGGGCTGAGATGAATGGGATGAGGTTTAACAAGGCCAAGTGTCGGGTTCTGCACTTTGGCCACAACAACCCCATGCAGCGTTACAGGCTTGGGGATGAGTGGTTGGATGATTGTGAAGAGGAAAGGGACCTTGGGGTGTTGGTTGATGCTCGGCTGAACATGAGCCGACAGTGTGCTCAGGTGGCCAAGAGGGCCAACGGCATCCTGGCCTGCATTAGAAATAGTGTGGCCAGCAGGAGCAGGGAGGTGATCATCCCCCTCTACTCGGCACTGGTGAGGCCGCACGTCGAGTACTGTGTTCAGTTTTGGGCCCCTCACTACAAGAAAGACATTGAGGCCCTGGAACGTGTCCAGAGAAGGGCAACGAAACTGGTGAGGGGTCTGGAGCACAAGCCTTACGAGGAGCAGCTGAGGGAGCTGGGATTGTTCAGTGTGGAGAAGAGGAGGCTCAGGGGAGACCTCACAGCACTCTACAACTTCCGGAAGGGAGGCTGTGGTGCAAAAGGGTCTGGCCTCTTCTCCCAGGCAAATAGTAGGACCCGAGGAAACAGCCAGAAGTTATACCAGAGGAGGTTTAGGTTGGATATTAGGAGAAACTTTTTCTCTCAAAGGGTGGTCAGGCACTGGAATGGCTGCCCAGGGAGGTGGTGGAGTCGCCATCCCTGGCAGTGTTCAAGAGGCACCTGGATGAGGAGCTACGAGATATGGTTTAGTAGCTTGTGGCACTGATAGGAATGGGAGGGTGGTTGGACTAGATGATCTTGCAGGTCGTTTCCAACCTTGTGATTCTGTGATTCTGTGAAGGCTATATCCTTTGCTTACTTTTTCAGACTAAATACACCAGACAGCTCCTTCTATTATAAAAAAAGAGCACATAGCTATACACTTCCTATATCTTGTGTCCACTCTTCTGCTGGTATGTGAAAAGGAACAACTCTCAGTGTAGTAGGTGTCCATGACTGTATGAACATCTAACTAAAATGGCAATAACAGATGAGGTTAAAATGATATCTACCACTCAGCCCCTACTAGCCGTGTTATTTGTGTTGCAGGCTCTGTCAAGGAAATGCCAGATATACCACTTTCTCAGTTGAGTGCTTTGCTCTGCAGTGTTTTAACAAAAGGCTTCAGTGAAATTCTCTCTCCTTCTGTTGGACTGTGATATACTCCATGTATCGAAGTTATAAATGCTTTTGAAGAAGACAGTTGCAGGTGAATAGCAACAAATATGAATTTTCCTATGTAAATGATAATTGCAGATTTTTTTTTGCAACTGCAATCAACAGTCATGACAAGACACCTGGTAAACTGCCTTGTAGAAGTTTGACCTTACTCAAAATACTTCAGTTTGTTACTGAAAGAACATAATTGGCTGTATTGATTAATATAGCAGCCTTCAGTACGTGCAATTGTGCAATTGCTGAGCACCTGCTAGCACCAAAAATATCTTTCTCTGTGGAGGAAATCCTGGATTTCTTCAAAGATCAAACAGTAACACAGAAAAAAAAAACAACCCATTCCTGTTATGTGGAGTTACTTATAAAGCCTACAGTGCTGGAGAAGCGACCTGGCTGATTCAGCAGTGGGCTTTGAAGGAGGAAAACTGTTCCTTATCTTTTTATTTGGTTGTCTAGCACAAGGCCTGGGACCCAAGAAAAAAAAGAACAGGGTATTATTAATTCCAGATATTATATCAATAAAGGCTACAATTCTTTAGTTAGAGGAATATTTACAATGAAAAATGAATAGGAATTATTGTTTTATATTAAACGTTCAAGGTATTTATTTTAGGGAATTTGTACTATATTTTACACCTTCTTGGGGTAGGCAGATACGTATCCACTGCATCCTAAGGTACAGCTTATTTGTCATGTACAGCTTGATGCACTAGCAAACTAATATAGTGAAAGAAGAAAGAAGATTAAGCATTTCTTACCAGCTAGAAGGTGATCATTCTTAATAATTTATCCACTTTCACTTTCAGACTGACTTCTCCAAGACAAATAGATATTTACACAGGATGCAATGTATTTGGAAGTGATTGGGACATTCTTCACTTATCTCAATGATAAACTTCTCTTAGTAAGTCTATGGATTTCTACCACTTGCATGACTTTTAACAGTTTTGTTCTCCTGAGGGATTAGAAGATTATTTAGGGGGCATAAAATAGTCTATGCTCCTTGGGTTCTAGTTAAAATTAAGAAGAGATAAAAATTTATGATCTAAGAATTTACGGTTGAAATAACTTTTTAATTATGTAACATATATGCAGCTGTAAAACAAGCTGGAGCCTTACCAAGAGATTCTAAAACCATTCAATAAACGTTCCTTGCGTTAGGGAGCTTAAGCACAGATCTTCAGAATATTTAGATGCTTACTTTCCACTAGAATCCATACGAGCTGTTAGATTTAGCTCACATATTAAGACATGAATTTGCATGCCTGGATGTACAAGCCTTCCCATCTGCTAGGTATCTCCATCTTGATGTACTCATTCATTATTAGCTGCCTACCATGGCTGCCACCATGTAGCACCACTTCAGATGATAGAGAGTATTCCATGCAGGCTCCAGCTGACAGTCCAGAGAGACTCAGACTTGTAGAAGTAGCATATTGACAGTGCATCGAAAAACCCATGGCTCTCAAAGGTGCTGGATGCTCCTGGTCATGAAACTGAATCAAAGACTTAGTTACTACATGAACAGAGAAGTATGAAAAGCTATTATGTTGACCAAATATTAGTATCTATTTTAAATGCTTGGATCTGAGGTGCCATCTTTGTGGCTCTATTTCTCTCTGACTGAAAAATACACTTGACTCCACTTTTCAGCACGTGGTATGTTTTTTAGCTCTGATAAATAATTATTCAAATCACCTGCAACTAAGATGAGGACAGTGAGGAATTGAGTCTGGCAGTCATCAAGACACCTAGAGCAGGTTGATCAGATGTTTTTCTAATCAGGTTTTGAAGTCCCCAAGGATGCAGACTGTGTCCCACATAGTCCATGTAGTAATGGTGGAAACTTTATATCATCTCTGTAGTCTCTTATTCAAGTGAATCAGAGATAATATAGCAGATCCTTCTCTAGATTCTAATCAATATTCTCAGCATCCCTGTAAATTACAAAGCATCTATTTTGCTGAGACAGGTGTAAGAATAGAAGCAACTTTTGTAGTACAGTGCAGAGATACAAATAACTTTTCATAAATGGGGAATCTAAAAGTTGTGTTCTCACTTAGTAGTGATTAGCTGCCTTTGCTAGGAATGAATTTGCCACTTTAAAAATATTATGAAATTATATAAACGTTTCTTAATATGAAAATATTTAGAATGAAAGAGATGCACAAGAGGTATGAAAGATATAAACTGTTCAACTGGTCACTTAGTGAGTGTAAAATTAACATAGTTGTTAAAATAAATTAATCAAAAACTGATTTATTTCTTCATAAAGTATTACAAATGCAGCCTAATGAGTGACTTGGAAAACTGAACTAATATTTAAAGAGAACCCGTTTAGGATTTATGCTGTGCATACATGTACATATGAGTAATTTAATCCCCATGATTAAAAGCAATTTTTTGTCTAATGGGACTTAAAAGATGAAAGACTTAATTGCATTAAATTTGATAGAACAGAAAGAGAATGTGAACATAGAGATGTCTGATTTTGGCTGAATTTGTTTAAGCTGAGTTCAAGTAAGCTAAGTAAGTGTCAGAAAACCTACTCAACAGTAATAAATACGAATACGTTACTTTCTTTTCAGACTCATCATCACCATGTTAGAGAAGTGCTATGTACATTAATTTATCTGTGGAATGTAGTATTATTTGATATGTGCAACAATCAGGAGTGCATTTTTGCTTGGCTGTTTGGCAACATTTAATATCTTTCACACTGGCTGGATGATTAAGTGCTTATTCATTCTTACTGTATTTTGAAAATGCAGCTGCTTTCAGCTATCCTACTGTGATTGCACATGTACATTGTGTAGCTCCTGGAGTCCTTGAGAAGTTAAAAATTATGTTGCAGTGCTTTAATTTCAAAATGGCAGTTGAAATGGCTCAGAACTTGTTCTAAAAAGACTGGCAGCTGCACTATGGAGCTGCAGCAGTTATCGCTAAGCTTTAAAGCGATAACTTAATTTGCTTATAGAAAATGACTGATCATGAATTATCTTGGATTCTATGTCTCCTGTCCAATATCCACCCAATCCCTGGGATATCATGTGCTTTTGCCTAATCCAGGGGAATTTTGCATTTCACTCAGTTTTACATATATTTTTAAGCAGTATTTTAGGCAGCATTGTTAACGATTTGAATTGTGTGTTCAAATGAGATCTGACTTGTCAGCCATACTTTGTAATCTTTATAACAAAACAAAACACTTCAAGAATGAAAAAAAAAAAAATCAAAAACTGAGAGTCCTTACAACTATTAATGCCTAAACTTCTGTATTATATGATAAACCTAATATTCTCTTTTATAATCATTTAGTTTAATAATCATGGTAATTTAGCTTCAAACATTTAATACAGAATACGTTTTGGTTCAAAATATAATTAAAGAACCATGTTGTGCAGTGTTAACAGTGAGATTTTTAAAATAATATTAAAAAATAAAATAATTTTAAAAATAATAGGCAAATTTCACTTATCCATAAACTTTCTGGTGTTTTTTTTTTGTTGTTGTTATTTTGTTTTTCTCATATTTTGACTCTTTCTTTGCTTCTTTGCTTGTGCTTTTGCCTACGTTTTATTCTGCTTTGATTAAAAAAATAACCAGATTTCACAGAATTATATTTAGTGGACTGCCTTATTGTCTTATGAATGATCATTAGACATGAGACATGACTTATAAATACTAAATAATCCTTGGATAATAGTTTAAAAAATTATACTCCACAGCTGATTCTATAATATACAGTGTAATCACTGAAGAAAACAAAGCTAACTCAGTGAATATCAAAATAACAGCAGATTTTGTGCAGAATTCTATTCTGTATCCATATAGGACATCCATCATCTTTGCAGGGACTTTTTACTTCTTTTTAATTCATATGGTAGTGCAGGACCACCAGAGGTTCAAACCTAGCTATCATGAGCTATCATGAAAGGCAGATCCTGCTTGACCAACCTGATGTCCCTCTATGAGTGAGTGACCCACCTGGTGGATGAGGGAAAGGTTGTTGATGTAGTCTACCTAGACTTCAGCTAAACCTTTGATCATGTGTCCCAAAGTATTCTCCTGGAGAATCTGGCATCCCATGACTTGGACAAGTGCACTCTTTGCTGAGTAAAGAACAAGCTGAAGTAGTTTCCCAGAGAATGGTAGTGAATTAAATCCAGCTGATGTCTGGTCATGAGTCATTCTCCTAAGGAGTCAGTACTGAGGCCTGTCCTGTTTAGTATCTTTATTGATGATTTGAATGAGGGGATTGAGTGCATCTTCAGTAAGTTTCCAGAGGACACCAAGCTGGGGGGAAGTGTTGATCTGTCTGGTATAGGAAGGCCCTACAGAGGGACCTGGACAGACTGAACAACAGGGCTGAGGTCAATGGGATGAAGTTCATAAGACCAAGCACCAGGTCCTACACACTGTCCACAACAGCTCTGTGCAGTGCTACAGGCTTGTGGCAGAGTGGCTGAAAAACTGCATGAAAGAAAAGGATCTGGGGCTGTGGGTTGATGCTTGGGCTGTTGGTTGATGCTTGGCTGAACATGAGCCAGCAGTGCATCCAGGTGACCAAGAAAGCCAATGGCACCCTGGCTTGTATCAGAAATAGTATAGTAAGAAGGAGTAGTTATTGTCCCTCTACACTTGGCACTGGTGAGATCTCATCTCTAGAACTGTATTAACTTTTGAGCCTCTCACTAGAAGAAAGACGCTGAGGCCCTTGTGTTTCCAGAGGAGGGCAACGAAGCTGGTGAAGAGTCTTGAAAACAAGTCTTATGAGGAATGGCTGAGGGAACTGGGATTATTTAGTCTGGAGAAAGGGAGGCTCAGGAGATACTTTATCACTCTCTACAACAACCAGAAAGGAGGCTTCTTCCCCCAGGTAACTAAAGATAAAATGAGAGGTAATCATAGAATCACAGAATCACAGAATCATAGAATCATAGAATCATAGAATGGCTTTGGTTGGAAGGGTCCTCAAGGATTATCAAGATTAAACCCCCCTTCTGCAGTCAGGGTTGCCAAACACTAGAACAAGTACTAGACCAGGTTGCCTAGGGCACCATCCAACTTAGCCTTGAACACCTCCAGGAAGGGGGCACCCACAACTTCTTTGGGCAACCTTTTCCTGCACTTCAACACTCTCTAAGTGAAAAATATCCCTTGGACATCTAATCTAAATCTTCCTTCCTTTAGTTAAAAACCTTTCTTCCTTGCCTATCATGATATACCTGTGTAAAATGTCCTTAAATTATCCTTAATTATCCTTATATCCTTATATATTATATTATTTATTATATTATTATTATATATATATTATATATATATAATTCTATATATATTTATATATTTTTATTTATATTTATAATATATATTTATATTATATATATTATATTATTATATTATATATTATTATATTATTTATATTATATATTATATAAATTATCCTTAAATATCCTTATATTTATAATCTCCCTTTAAATACTGGAATATCACAATGAGGTTTCCCTTCAGCCTTCTCTCCTCCAAACTGAACAAGCCTGTCTTCATAGGAGAGGTGCTCCAGCCTTTGGATTGTCTTTGTGTCTCTCCTCTGGACCTCTCCAAAAACTCGACATCTTTCCCTTGTTGGAGGCCCCTGACCTGGACTCAATACTCCATATGGGGCCTTGTGGGGGCAGAGTAGATAAGTAGGTAAAGACAATGACCTCTCTTTCTTTGTTGGCCACTTCTGATGCAGCCCATGACACTGTTGGCTTTCTGGGCTGCCAGCACACACTGCTGGCTCATGTTAAATTTTTAACCTACCAGAATCACTAAATCCTTCTCAGCGGGGCTACTGTCAGGGTATTTTTCTCCCTGTCTACATACTCACGTTGTGCAATGGGAGGTTCAGATTGGGTATTCTCTCTTTCAAGTGATTAGACATTGGAACAGATTGTACAGGAAAGTCACAGTCATATACTTAGGGACATGGTTTAGTGAGCAATATTGGTGGCAGGTAGATTGTTAGACTAGGTGATCTGAGAGGTCTTTTCCAACTTAAATGATTCTATAAATCTATGAAATTCTAGATAAGACATTTGTTTACAGATGTGATAGCATTCTGTTTTCCAAAGAACAGAATTGGTTGCTGAGAATAAGAAGTAAATGAAAATAATCCATTTTTACTATGTAAATGATGAAATACACTATGGCATGAAAAACAATTTTTTTTTCACTTAGATACTGGCAGTTTAAATGATTTTTATTTTACTCCAGAAATGATTTTCACTCAAAATAATTAATTTGCAGTAATCAGACTTTCAATCGGCACCCACTCATCCTTTTCTGTTCAATTTTCATAAAGGTGTGCGAATGACAGATTCAGAAACTGAAATCCTTTCACTGAGAATCTGTGTTTTTAACACAGGCAGTGACATTTATGATGTCTCACATTTATCTGTCAGAAAAACCCAACTACTATATAGAACACTTTTGCAGAATTTAAAGTGTGGTTCAGTCTTCTTGGACAATTTTAGTTTAAAGATATTGACATTGGACTGAAGTGCACCCTCAGCAAGTATACAGATGACATCAGTCTGTGGGGTGTGGTTGACACACCAGAGGGATGGGATGCCATGCAGAGGGACCCAGACAGATGAAAGAATTGAGTGAACCCTGCTGAAAAAGGCCTGGGGATACTGGTGGATGGGAAGCTGGACATGAGTCAGCAACGTGCCCTCACAGCCCAGAAAGCCAACCCTATCCTGGGCTGCATCAAAAGATGTTTGGCCAGCAGGTCAAGGGAAGTGATCCTGCCCCCCTGCTCTGGTGAGGTATCATCTGGAGTACTGCATCCAGATGTGGAGTCCTCAGTACAGGAGAGACATAAACCTGTTGGAGTGCATCAGAAGAATAATCCAAGGGATGGACAACCTCTCCTATGAGGACAGACTGAGAGAGCTGGGGCTAAGACTGGAGAAGAGAGGTGGCCTGATAGCGGCCTTTCAGTATCTAAAGGAGAGGTAGAGGAAAGCAGGTAAAAGACTTTTTAGCAGAATCTGTTGTGATAAAACAAGAGGAAATGACTTCAAGATTAAGAGGGTAGATTTACACAAGATATAAGGAAAAGTCTTTTACAGTGAGTGGTGAGGCACTGGAACAGGTTGCTCAGAGATGTAGCTGATGCTGCATCCCTGGAGACTTTCAAGGCAAGGCTGGATCAGGCCCTGAGCAATCTCATCTAACTCTAGATGTCCCTGTTCACTGCAGGGGAGTTGGACTAGATGACCTTTAATGGTCCCTTCCAATTCTAAGGATTCTATGATTTTGTTCTGATGCTTTGAAAAAGCTTAGCAGATTAGAGTCATATTACCAGCCAAATATTTTGGAAAAAAGATATGGCTACTTCTATTATTAAAGAAGAACACATTCATTTCTGTTTATTGGTTTACTCCTGAGACAAGAAATGAAAGGACTGAAATGCTGTCACAAGAAAAAACCCTGCCATTTTGATACTTATGTCCTACCCAACTTGCAGAAACAAAAAGCCCTATGAAACCAATTATATTTAAAACCAAAGAGTAATAAATATATGCATCAAATTCTGAGAAGTTTTATTTCTGTTTGTTGTGTCAATGACATCTGGATTTTTATATTTTTTGTGTGTGTGTGGTGTGTGTGTTTTCATTTCTACAGTAGTCCTAACCTTCAGTTCATTTCTCATATTGTTTTGGTCTAGGAAATCCACAGGGAAATTGATACCTTACAAGGAGCAGAATCATGGTTTTGAATGTGACTTAATTAATTTTCTCTGTGGAATAGAGCACAGTTAATAAAGGTGATAATCAAGAACAAAAATAAGTAAGCTCTACCTATGATATTTGTCATTAGTGTATGAATTTGTGACAGATTGGTGAAGTTTCCTATATCTTAAAGTAGCGTTAAAAATGCTTTGAAAATGCTTCATTCATTTCTTGGTGGCTGGGAAGTTGTTGGGCTTTATCCTTTAGTTGGGCTTTATCCAGTTAGTTGGCACAATAAATTCCTTTCTTCATTTTCTATATATGTATCTCTCCAGATCTTTCGGAAAAGTGGGTTTCTTGGTAATCAATATTTGTCAACATTTGTTAAAGCAAACTTTGTTCTCTGAAATTATACTCACTGTGTTTAAAGTAAGGGGTAATGTCTTTCTGCTAATTCTTATTTGCAAATTTAAAAAAAAGATGGAGTAGGTGTTTCAAAGAATTTCCAGGTGAAATGCACTAAATTGCAGAAACATTTTAGAAAGTACTGGGAAACAATGTAATGACAGTAAATTTGCATTTAATTGTACAGCAACGTTACAACATTGGAAATTGGATATAATCTCATTTAATGAGTTTGATCACTTTACAGGAAAAATATTTAACAATTTGTAAATATATATATATTTTTCTCAGTTTAATGGTCAGTGAAAATTCCTGGAAGCTGGCGGTAAAATGCTTTTTCTTATGCAAGCGACACTATGGTGGCAGTTGCCAAATCTGAAAATATGAGAGAATAGACTACATTCATGTTTAAGACCCCACATTTTTACGATTTGTCTATCACTTGAATCATGATGCTCCAAGACAAATTTTGTAGTGGTGTATTAATGAATCTGTCTTGAACAATTATCTTAAAATTATGAGGATATAAATTAAATTCTTCTCTACTGTTTTGGAGGAATCTCCAACTCAATTCAACTGTCAAATCAAGTCAAATGTCAGAATAATTGGTTGCAAAGTAGTCCTTAATAAGTCCTTAGTAATCAGTATTTCATCTGTCAGTCTAATTTAGTGTGACTGCAATGTTCATAATTATAAGAAGTTTTAGAGCTGTAGTTAAGAACCGGAGAGGCAGGGGGGCCCACAGAATGCTTGGGTAAGCTGTCAAGGGATCAGAAACATTTTAAAATTAGAATGTGCTTTTAACCACTTTACTGTGTAAAAGGAGTATGTTAAATGTCATCTTTAAAGGCATCTCTGTGATAATAGCATGGACCCAACGAGATGTGAATAATGCAATAATTTGCTGCCATTTTACTAAGTGATATGATAATAATGCTGTGCCATTACTTGGAATACTTCTTATTAAGTGCTAGCAGATTATATATCAAATGCCCTATTGTTCTACCTAAACAACTTATCCATCAATTTTCTGATATTTTTATCCAAAAGAAAACAAAATTTTAGATGTTACCATAGTGTCCCTATAGAAACAGTTTTGAATGGAACACTTTCAATGTGCTGAGGGAGAAAACAAAACAGAACAAAACAAACATTGCTGAATTAACATAGTAGGCATCAAACAGCAAGGAGATTTGCTTGCATGACCGTGGAATACCCGAGTATGACTTATCCTTTATTTTAACTCAGCTCTAAATTAGGGAATGAAAGTACAGCATTTAATATATTCCTAAAGAGGGTTACAGCTTATTAATTTACAGGATGGCCTTTTCTTTCTTGTTTAAATATGTGGGATTGACAGTACTGATACAATATGGAGCTGTACTTCTTTGTGTGCATTTCCATGACACCTTAAACAGAAATACTCGATTGCCACATTTGGGTGGCAAATTTAGATAACTTACCAAAGCCTGCTGTCTATTTAGAAGTTCCACTGAGAACACTTCCTTCAGTGTTTTCAAACGGGGGCTGGCTAGTTCCCAGGAGCCTGAGATAATATTAATAGAAATGTATTTCCTACAAGAAGGCAGAGAGAATTCAGTTGACCCATTTCAGACCTCTCAGAACCTCTAGCCTCTTAAGGTTCTGTATTAAAAAAAAGGTTAGAGTGTACATCTGCCTACTTGCAGATGCAGTGTATTGTTCCTGAAACCCATTCTTTCCATCAGCACAAGTTTAATAGTATGAATTCTACACTTGTCTGTAATATTTTGCAATGCCAAGGTAGTATTTGGAGTTGTTCAAGTGGTACCTGGTATCTTATTTTGCCATTTAGAATCATTAAGGTTGGAAAGATCACCAAGATCATCCAGTCTGACCATCAACCCACACCTGCGACAGCTCTAGACAATGTTCTTCTGTGCCACATATACATATTTCTTAAACATCTCCAAGGATGGTGATTCCACCACCTTTCAGGACAGAGTGTTCCAATACCTCACCATTCTTTCTGATAATTACGTTTTCCTAATATCCAACCTGAACCTCCCCTGGCACAATTTAATGCCATTACCTCTCATCTTGTAACCGGTTATCTGAGAAAAGAGGCAGCACCCCACTTCAATATAACCTCCTTTCAGCAACTGCAAAGAGTGATAGGTTCTCCCCTAAGCCTATTCTCTGGACTGAGCAATTCAAATTCTCTCTGCTGCTCTTCATAAGACTTGTGTTCCAGACCCTTCATCAGCTTTGCTGTCCTTCTCTGGACGTGTTCCAGGGTTTCAATGTCTTCCTTGTACTGAGGGGACTAAAACTGAACACAGTAGTCAGTTCTCTCATCCAGATAGTTCCAAAGTAGCTACTGCAAAGACTGCTGGGATTACATCACAGAAATACAAAAGGACATGCACACAATTTAGGTAACACTGCCTCTGACTGGATAAGATACGATGCAGAGAAGAGAGACTTGAATTTTTAGAGAGGGATCAGAATGGATAAATTAGGTAGCAGGTTTGATTTCTTTTATTTGAGCAAGCTTAGCTGACAGTATTAATGAAATCTGCAAGGGCAGGGAAAATTCGGTTTCCCTGTTTGGATATTTGGTTCATGGTCATAACTTATGTCATATCTGATATATTTTTAAGAAGTTTGTCCTATATTATATCTAATTTATTTTCAGCATTCATATACACTCTCCATGTAGGTGGAAGATTTTTTAACTCATTGGAATATCTCTAAAGAAGGGCTAGTAGTAGATAAACAAGAAAAATAAAACTCTGAAGAGAATGAATCAACTGAAATGTGAATATATATGTATATACATACTATAACTGCAACACTAGCACAAGACAGAAAATACCATCTACTTTCTAGCTATAACTTAAAAATTTTAAGTCAGCCTTAAAAATAACTTTTCTTGACTACAAATGTAAAGACAGTAATTGTGTATTCCAGCCACACAGAAGATGCAAGAAAAGAACTGCAGGCATAATAGTTCAGCCTGTCCATTCCTAGATTGTAGAAAGACTTCATGAGGAATGTTAATACTTGAGATATGTTGTCAAGAAAGTACAGATTCTGGGAAGCTGCACTTGCCATTTATTCTCTTTGGTACAGTGGACTAATGTTCAAGTATAAATCCCCACAGAAAAGATGTGATATGTTTTGTTCCAAAAATCCAGTAATCATTTACCATCTCTGTTTTGAAACAAAATAAAACAGTCGTCCCTACTTTCCTGCATTTATCTATGACATTAAATATTATAGACTTCTTATAGGTCAGCAAAATCCTGAATTTCTGCTCTACCTCTAGCTGTATATGTGAATAATATCAATATGAGTACTGAATAGTTATAGACTACAAGTGTGACAGCTTACTCAAAATAGATTTGATAAAACTCTTTGAGTACACTTGATCTGTGCTAGTAAGGTGAAGTCACTGTCTTCCTGCTCATCAATACAAACCAGAGAACAGGGTGGGGCACAGGGAGAAGAATTTCCCTTTTAAAATCTCACGCTGCTTTGATGGTAATGATGGTAATGATGAGAGCATCTGAAGCAATGGTTGGTGTAACTAAAAGAAGAACCTCTCTAATCTCTTGCAGCATTCAAAAATGCATAGAAATGCTTGCTTTAAATTCCAAATTCTCTTTAGTCACTCATTTCATTTCTTATTTCAAATAGTCTGGAAATCTAAAATTATGTAATTAACTGCACTACAATATTATATAGTAATTAATAATGTTTGGGGTTACTTTTGTTGCTTTCCAGTGAAGATCATGTTCCCATTTGAGGCAAACTTTAGCACACATAGAGAGTAGTGATAACTACAGTGCATTACAGGCTCCAAGAAAAAAATCTCACACATTGCAGAATGCACTTATCTCTTTAAAAAATTGCTTTCTGTACTTTACTTAAAAGAACTGACTTCATTTTTTTTCGACAGCGTGGAAAAGGTTTTATTTTTCCTTGTAAAGCCAAACACAAATTGTATAGTTTAGAAATTGAATCAGATTTAATTGCTTTTGGTGCCAGATGGTGTAAAGCTGTCAAGTTTATCGTTCTTTAGAGTAGATGTTTCTTTCAAGCTGGTAATATTATCATGCAAAGACATTTTTTCCTGATTGTCAATATATCTATCTAGACATTATTGCGCAGAAGGGTATTCCTCAGGCAGTGTTGGGCAGGGCCACTGTGCTGAGGTTCTACTCCTTCAAAGAACAGCTGGCAGTTGAGGACTGTATTTTCTAACACTGCTCTGATGTGTTACAGCAATTCAGCCAAAGATGCTTGCACTTATCTTTTTCAAGATGAGTCTGCAACATATAATTTCCAGCTGTGAATCTGAGATTCTCTCTGAGAAGGGAAAGCAGGAAAAGAAAACGTGAAAAGATGTGAAAAATCCACAAGTATGATTTTATATTCATTATTTGGTGGGTGGAAAGTGCCATTCTCTGAATCACAAAAATAAGCAGCATTAAGAAAACAATTGCAAAAAATACCTTCTCCTGGTGTCTATGCTATTTACAGTATGCTATTACAGTATGCTATTACTATTTAGTTACAAAAAATCATGAAAAGCTTGCTTCTGTAGAGTTTGTTATTTTGTCTTGAACTTTCAGATCAATTTAAAATTTACTAAGCATGCCTCTTTTTTGCTTTATTTGAAAACTTTATATTCAAGGGATTACTAATATTCTTGAAACTGAGCAGTTGACACGATTATAAATAGTTTTATGAAAATTGTTCTGGTGAAAATATCATCTGTTATATCTCAGTCAGATAGATTGCTTATTATAGTCTTTTTTTTACCTTCAGAGACTGTCCATCTCTCTTATGGATGCAAATTTTATTTGCCACCTATTATGACTGGAATATGCATAATATTTTTATTATCCATATAATAACAATAACAATAATATTATGCAATGTTTCACGTGGTCAAATGTAGAGGGAATATTTTTTCCAAAATCAAAATAATATGTTACAGGAAGCAGAAAAGCAAAGCTCCAGTCCTGTGTGGTGATTCATGCAAGTGAAAGACAGTATTTGAAAAAAAGTCTTACCAAAGCCAAGAATACTTTTATAGTCAGAAAACAGCCTGCATGGTTCTCAGTGTAAGATTGTTTCACTAGGTTCTATGCTATATAAAATGTCAGTGCTGTGGAAACACAAGCTTTTTAGAATTAACACTGTGTAATATTTATATGTATTTTATTCACATATATGTTAGTAATCAATTTGTCTAGTTTTTTTTTAATCATTATTTTTTGCACTGCCATTAGCAACTTTTTTCAGCAAACAGAATAGTCCACGGTTATGTAAACAAGAATTGTGTCAGATCATGGAGCGCGTGCGCTTTTGCATACCTTTATTATTTACAAGACCTTAGGCTTCTGTCTGCAGATTTGCAGGCATTTCTGTTATGCTACTTTGAAGGTAACCAGGATGATGAAGTGAATTTTTATTAAAATGGCTATCATAGGTAAAGCGAGGCATAAGCAGGATATATTTAGGGTTGAGTTTGTTCATTCATAGTGTTCATGCACACCATTTCTGGAAAACCTACCCAGCAAGATAATGAGGCTAAGACAACAGCCCCTTTCAGGGGTTTGAAACAGTAGGATTTCTGGATTCAGTATAGAGCCATAACAATGTTCCAGCCCTGGAATCCTGCAGGTGACTTTCCACTGTTTACATGGCCCCACCAGATAGGACTAGGGTGGGACAAGGGCCCCAGGTTATGCTGTAGTGATGCAGGAACATATAAGCCTGTTTGTGGGGGGAAGGTGATGTGGGGAAAACATGTAAAATCTGACCAGTTACAGGTGATAGCTTTCAAAGTGGGTGGACTGGCACCCACTCGAGTAACTGGTCTGGAAACAGGCCTGAAAATCACTGCTGAGGTGCTCAGTGTAGAGCACAAGAAGACCATGAGGTAGTTCAAGCTGAATGAGACCTCAGGAGTAGCCAGCTGGTGGCCAGATCCAGATGTCTCAAGGCCTTATTCAGTTGGATCTTAAAAACTCCCAAGCATAGAAAGAAGAGTTCATCCCCAATGGAAATCTTTATTCAGTGCTTGCCTGTCCTTGTGAAGAAAAATGTCATCAAGTCTGAACCTCTCTTGTTTCAGTTTATGTACAATGTCTCTTTTCTGCCCACCACATCCTGCTGTCTCTCTTCCCATGACTACCCTACAAGTACTGGAGGGCTGCTCTTTAGTCCCCCCCAGAGCCATTGCTTTCTGGCTGGACGAGCCTCTTTTCACAAGCGCTCCAGCTTCCAGCCCATGTGACAGCCCTGTGCTAAACTTGCTCCTCTCTACTGATGCCTGTCTTGTACTGAGCAACAGTATCTGAGCACAGATTAGGCTAGTACTTAGGCTATGACCTAAGGAGTGCTGAGAGTGGGGGTTATGATTCCTTGATGTCATGGCTCTGCTTTGTTGATGCAGCTCAGGAGGCCGTGGGCCATCTTTGCTGTCAGGGCACTGCTGGCTCCTGCTCAGTTTAATGTCTGCAGGAGAAATTTAAACAGCAAAGCAGTGTAAGCTAGGTTTCTATAACTAAATAGCCTATTGTTAGCTCTCTTCCTTACAAATGTGATCTTGCAAATACAAATTAAAGACGGTTGATGGCTATAAACTGAAGAAATATCTTCATTTTTGACTCCCAAGTCTTTATATACCTATTTAAATGTCTTCATTTGAGAATGATGGTGTGTCTTACCCAGTTTCTTATATGTTAATTCACTTGGGGGCTTGTATTACTCAGCTGTCACTCTTGCTGTCTTTGTGATGACTTTGCATGCAAGTTTCAAGAAACTAATTGAATGAAGATAGGTTAGAAACAGGTTGCTTCCCAGGTGACTCCCAAGTCCTCACAACAGCTTTGCTGTTTGGAGCCTTGATCTGGGTCCAGCAAGAGAAATATCAGCTGTAATGACAGCATCCTGCATTATCATCAATTCACTGAGTCTATTTATATAGCTAATATTTTATATTTCAGTGTAATTCAAAATAGTAGGGGCATTTTCATTTTTTTTTCTTACAACTTCTATGTTTAACTGCTATGACTTTCCCATATTTTGTACTGTTTCACATGTCTCCTTCTGGGAAAATTAGCTGTGTAGTAGTAAAAATTGCTAGCATGTCTGTCAACACAACCAAGTGTTTTGGAGATGATCATTTTTATTCTTCTGAATGATGTGGGCTGTTTCTCACGAGCTTTTAAGACTTCAAAGGAAAAATCAATATTAATCCCCTGCTGAAAGCTAGAGGCATTCATTCTGTCAAGGGTCTAATCTGCCATATTTGATACAACTGCTAGTGTAACAGGAAAGCCTCATTAGTGCCAATGAGAGCAGATGATTGTTTGTCTTTTTAAATGATGATGTCCTGAGTTGCTTAATGTTTATATTTTGGAGAGGAAAACTTACACTATCGTGTGCCACGGTTTGGACACGATTAAAGCTCTAGTTTTATCGAAGTTATGTTGCAAAATGAATTTAAACTGCATCAAAGCACTGAATAAACTTTACTTTATATGTTAAAATACTAATTCCTTGAAACTTTGTTGCATCAGAGTACTAGCTTCAGACATTGTTTTTCACACACTTTTGAAATCTCTCGCTTAAAAAGATGCGTTATGTGTCTATGAGTCTCTTTTAGCTCTTCTAGGGAAGGGCAGAGGTTTCTTTTTAGGAGTGGTAATGAAGATTAGAAAATAATCCATAAACAGTTATGTCTTTTCATTTTATCCTTTCTTTTAACATAGGTTGAAAATTCAAACCAACATTTTTGTCTAAAGTGTATTTTTCCACCTTATAAGAGATATATGATTCTGATGTCTCAAACTCAACTGCAAAATTTCCTTTTATTTATCAGAAAGTTCCACATACAGTTACCTGTATGTAAAATGACTGTAATCCTTTAACATTATTACTTTTCATTCTCATAATTAATGTAAAATGTAGAAAATACTGAATTATTTTTAAATCCTGTCTTAATTGTTAATCTTCCCAGAGTCACTAGAACTGTACCAATGGGTATAGGTTTTAAATAAACACAGTCAAAGTACTTGTCAGTGTAAACCCTACGTGATTGACAGCTACTTGTGTTCCTCCTACACAAATGAAAATGAGAGGTCCAGATAATCTCTGCAGATACCTTTTAAGCTCACATGTCTTGCACTGTTTTTAATTACATGACATACAAATCAGTTGTATGTAAGAGCTGCAGAACATTTATTAGGGGAAAACAACCACCAGGTTTTAGACAAACTTGTTAAATATCAATCATGAATACTGTGAATAAAGCAAACAATAATGACAAAAAACAAACAAAAAAAAAAAAACCAAAAAAAAAACCCACACTTTTTTACAATCACTGGGATAGCAAATAAACTGTTATTACTTATTATGTTCAATAATATTTATAAGACCATTTATGCTATTCTGCAGACATGAAAATTGTCATCCTTTTTCTAGGTTTAGAGTCTGCTTTGCTTTTTCTCAGTATATAATGAAATACTGCGTAAGATGTTCTCCTGCAAGAAAGGACTATTGCATATTTGCAGTGGAGTGCAGTAGGCTGCAGAAAACTAAGCAGGCCAAAATCTGATGTGAAGCACAAATTCTCAATATCTGTTCAGTCTTTGGCACTCTATATCCATGTATTCTTGTGAAAGGATCAGAACCTTTGTAAAAAAACTTCTAAAATGTTTTTGTAGATGGTAAGATGGATCATTTGGTTTGGGGTTTTCACTTTTTTTTTTTTTTTTTTTTAATAATAGGAAGAAGAAGAATAAAATCAATACTATAATCAATCATAGAGGCACTGATTGATTCCTCTGACAGTCCCCTACAACAGCAGTTGATGAGGTCAGATAAGGACATGACAGGCTGTCAGTGTTGGATAAACCATTTCTCCTGAGTGGATTAATACAATTTTTGTAGCTGCAAGGAAACATTGCCATTTCTGAGTGCTTCTTGAAGGAGCTGGGAGGAGAGTCAAATAAAAGTTATTTCAGTCAGCTCTATAGTCAAATTACCAGTCAGTTAGGTGACGTTAAGTCAGTCAAGATGGAAAAAAACAACAACAAATAAAAAAAAAAATCAAATGAATTTTTGTCCTCACTGGGTTCTGTCATATATTCCTTTTACTTCTGGTATTCTGTCTTTCCCTTGCCAATTGTCTGCTTTCCAATTAAGAAAGCGGTGTGGAAACTGTGTCAGTTATTCACATCAGTTGTAGACTCCTTCCTGCTTTCATAGACTGCATTTTATGTTATGAAAAATAAAGATTATACATTAAAATTTATTTTGCCATCTTCTGCCTTTGGATTCTTGCAAATGACAGTGATAAAAGGACAGAATAATCATCCCCAAGTTATAACTTGTACTCAGGAGTCACATAATCTGTTGAACCCTCTCACAAGAAAAACAAGCTGGAGGGTAAATGGGATAAGGCTTTTATAAAATGCTGGCTAGGCAGCTACAGCTTTGCATTCCAGTTGACCTTTATTTATAACATTTGCCCATTTATTTATATGTGACAACAAGAGAATTACACAATGACAAGACCAAACCCTGCAGTTGTGTGTGCTCTGTGGGATTGAAAGTCTTACTGTAGGAGCAGATCTGAGTTGAAGCATTAGGAGAGTGAGGTTATCAGAGGGCTGTTATCTGTCAGATCTGTGGAAGTTACTGAGTAGGGCCATGTTGTACCTGGTTCAATGAAACCTCCACTGCACTCACAAATCATTTAGTTTATTTGTATCAGGAGATGAGCCAGTGGTTTTATCCTCAGCTATCTTGCTTAGTGAAAGAGGACATAGAAATAGATCATCTCTCACTCTATGAACAGATCTCACATATGGCTTTGCATAAATTATGTATATATCCTTCCTTATGCTTTCTTATTGAAGAAATTCAAGCACATTCTGAGGCCTTGTCAGGAGAGCAGTGGATTTATATACTTAGTTTTCCGAGTTTCAAATTTAAGTACACTGCTGAGCTGGAATCTTGTTGCACTGAGGCTGTTTTTCCTAGAGAGGAACCTTATTAAATGTCTCCACTGTACTGTAAGAATGTCTCACACAAATGTTTGCCCACAGAATGCTCCCCTGAATTATTTCGTTTTTTGCTTGTAGGTAAGGAGCAAAAAGAAGCAACAGTGTGAGCAAAGCTGGCGTCTAAGCTAAGTGTTCCACATTTCCTTCTCTTGCCATGAAAAGAACAAGGGAAACTAGACCCTTGGGCACCTGAAATCTGGTGATGTGTAAACCATTGCTAGTGCCAAAGGTAGAGATTTAGGTTTCTGTCAGGGAAATCTAATATGGGGAAACAAATCAGGAAGTTCCTCTCACAGTCAATGAGATTGGCACCTAAAGAGGGCGATCTATCTTATCTTACATGTTGTGCTAAGTTCACTTGAAAGAATCACTCTCTGGAGATGACTATTTAACTGATTAAAGCAGTAAGACGAGTCCCAGATTGCTTCTGACTCTACCTGAAAGAAACACATTTGACTTCAGCTAATTGTAGCTGAATATTCAATATCTCCATTATCTGAACACAGGTATCACAGTTAGGTAACAGGAACCTGTATTTGTGCCTGTATATATGTTAGCTTGATCTAGTGTCTAGTTAGATTTTGCTTGTGGGAATCTAAAAATCAAAGGAAACTAGCAAAATTCTCTGATGGCCAGGTGGTTTTGCCCAGCTGCATTTCCCTAAAAAACTCTCTTTATGTGATATCTGTTAATTCAAAGTTTGCCTGCACTAAAGCTGACAATACCTTAGATTTATTTCTTGGATACATTTTAATATGAGTGAATTGTAAATATGCCCAAAGTTCATATGGAAAGCACACTAAGAATATAGAACATCTGAATTTCTGTGTCACATTTTGTCCCTGAAATCTTTCTTTTTTTTGCCTGCCTCTCAGAGATGCAAGATAGATCATTCCTGCAGAGGTCAATGGCAACCTTCAGAAAAATACTTCGTTTTTATTAAGAGGTGAATTTAAATACCACTCCAAAATATCCTTCACAGAATTTGGCAGTTAAAATTCTTAACTAAATATAGGGAGGCAAAACGCCCTTGTTTGTCAGCTAGAATGAGAAGTAGTTTCTAGCAAATGACAAATTACATGAACAGATCTAAGTAGCCCAGCAATGAGGAAATGCTCGTTACAATAAGAGAATCTGATTATAAATGAGGAGAGTGTTTTCTGCCTGTCTCTCTTGGTACTATAATTTTGCTGCTGTCAGCCTTTCCTTCAAGAACTGAGATCTGAGCTGCCCCAGAGTAAAAGGTTGTGCCAATACTAATGAGAAGGGTGAGAATGTTTGGGAGTAACAGGGGAATAATTCTTTTTTGTTTTGTTAGCTTGTGAAATAATGGCAATAAAGATAATGTTAATGAGGTACAAATCTTCCATGCATTAGTCCTATTTGACCTTGGCTAATGAAGAGCAGACAAATCCTCTTCAATACTGAGATAAGGAGATTGCTGTGAGACAGTGACTGTCCCAGTGGAGTAGCCAGAGTGATCATGCACCAAGATGCAAATACATTGTGAGTCAAACTGAGTATAAAATCTAAACATTTTTTTAAGGTTGGTTGTATTACATGCAATACCAAAAGCAGAAGCCAGAAGTGCTCAGACCAAGCCAGCTGTACAATGCTGTAAAACTCCAAATCCCCCTTTTGAGAGGTGCAAAGCACTCATTTCTGTTCAGGATTCACAAGTCACTTGGGACTAGATTCATTTCAGCTATCTGAGGCTTTTAAGAGAGCAGAATAGAGACAAGATGTGAGATGGCATTTTTAATCACTAGGCTGACTTCCACTGCCAGCGAATGCATCAACTTCTTGGAAGGACTATCCCAGTGATAGCACTTACCCTTTGAGTATCTTACCTTTTACTGTATATTTTTCATGAGCATATTCCTGTCAAACTCAGAATGACTGAACTATGTTTGCTGCAGTTCAAGGCATCGGAGAAAAAAAGAGGATCGGTACAAAAATAAATTATTATATTTATGTCTTTGATATACAGTAGCAGGGTTGTGTCCTAGATCCCTTAACCAACTGAGAACTATGGCAATATTTTGATACCTTGGCCATGCCCATTTTTTGGTCTCTGAGGTCTCATCTTTGTAACAGAGAAGCAAGGCTGGAGTCAATCCAGTGACTTTGTCTTTTGCAGTTACTGAGTGTCATCAACAGCACACAAAAATAGGATCTTTCTTTAGGACGGTCTTGCTTTTGTCACCATTTTTGGTTGATGTTTAAGAATGGATGCAAGGAGACATCAGTGAGCTATACCAGGTTGCTTAGACAGGATGCTGAACCCATATTCCTAATGTGAGTTATTGAAAATCAAGCTCAAGATCAATAGTTACTGTTCAGTTCTTTCACTAAGAATATATTAGTGTTTCTGAACTTAGGCTGATTGAGGCTGGGTATTCATATATATAAAGATAGGTAAAAAAAATCACATTTATACGTATATTGGTTTTTTTTTTTTTTGTTTGGCATGTAGGAACTCTTTGTAGTTGAAGAAATAAGGAGGATGAGTGATCCCTTGCCACATCTTCTAGAGCTTGAATTCTAATTAAATCTGACATTATGTATGATTGTCCTTGAAATGAGAAATGGAAGCAGCAAGGTGGGTTCATCATATTTCCCTAAAATTTGTGAAATTTCCAGTGGACACAGTTTTTTTGCATATCCTGTTAGGATATGCTGCAAAGAATATTAAAATATTGAACAATTGCACTATTAAACTGTTAGGGGAAAAAAATACCCACTGAAAATTTTAATAAGAAACTTAATTCCAGACAAAATAAGAGCATTAGGCTATGCTAAATGCATACTTAATTATCAGTTCTTTTCTTGGTAGAGGCAATAATCTAAGTAAAAGGGCAATTACTAGCAGAGAAAACCAGAAATCAAGTGCAAGAATAGAACAGTCTAATAATTATGTCGCAGTCAAATTTTTTTTCCCCTTAAAGTCCTTACTGTTGCTTTTAGCTCATTCTCTGCTACTGAAGACCAATTGCCATATGAATATTTAATAATTAGAAATTGTAGAATAAAGAAAGCAGAAATGCCAATTGATTTATGATTGTATGGTAGTTTCAAGATGTCCTTCTATCCAATTTTCTCTTTAGTATCTTTAGCCTCTGGTAAATCAGAAATTGCATTGTGCATATTCTTTATCAGTGACTAATTTTAGAAAAGGGTATACTACAGAAGGATTTGAATACCTTCTATACGTATCATCCCATATCTTAGTGTTAAAAGGCAGAATTAGGGAAGTGAAGAGAATCTTCCAGTTATTGCTTAATCATGACACAGTTTGAAGAATGGAACTTGTGAGAGTCAATGTTTTAGATCTATGTGATGCTTGAAAATTGCTTCAAGTTACCTCATGCATTTTGATGTATGAAATTCTTCTTGAGGCACAATAGATGAAAAGAAATATTACATTAAAAAAATTCAAGGAGCTTATTGTTTCATTAAATATTTACCAGCCATTCAACTTTAGTGGATTTACTCTGCATCTGAACAAAAGACCTTTCCATTTACATCTGTAAATCTTTGTGCTGGTGCCTACCAAAAGTTATTAAACACAAACCTTTGTCTTGGCTGTAAATTATTTAATAAATGAATTTAGAGTGCAAAAGTTCTCCTGTATGTTTTAATGATCGAAATAATAAAACCAGACCTGTTAGGTAAAAATTAATAGCCAAATGCTTGAGCTCAGCAAAAATTATGCATACGCTGTATTTGCATCATAGAAAAAAATATGATAAGTGCATGCATGCAATCTGTCACTCACTCTTCAGGGTCACCTGCTCCTCCTTGGAAAAGGAAGAAGAAGAGAGAACACAGGAGTGAAATATTTTCCCCGAGGCACATTTTTTTCAGATGAGGCTATCCAGGATTGCTCAAATATCTTAACATTTTGGTTCAGAATATACTTTTTGATTATAGTCAAAGATATTTTATTTGCTTTAAAAGAACTTTGCACCTAGTTCCTTTTGTTATCTAGGACTCCAAGGACTAAAATAAACTCACAGATTAACAGCAAATGGTGAGATTGGGCTGCAAATACTTTTCAGATGTACTATTATATTATGTGCATAATAGTATGCGTATTATAAACACACACTAGCACAGACATATGTTGATGGGAAAGTTTCTGTGCTGTTAGGAGTGATGTAATTTGATTAACTGCAGTAAATCAACTGGACTACATTAGAGTCTAGCTCAGGATTTTTCCATATGCCTGTCAAGTGCGGGAATGAAACATCTATTTTAATAAGAGCATTTTTCTATATATTCTGTTCTTTTCTGCTTTTTCATTATTGCTCCTGGGTCTCAAGATTTGGGAGTATGCCATGGAAAAGTCACATTGCTCAACTTATAAAACATAATAAAAGTCTCGTGGTAGGCCATAACATACCCTATTCTGTCAGTTTTCTGTCTTCCATCACTTCTGCTTTTACCTTCTAATGCTTGACACATTAATATGAAACACTTTATATCAATGTGGAGTACTGTATAAATATTTAAGATTATATCCAGTTATATGAGCATTTATTGTTTCAATTGTTTGGGAATTGCTTGATATTGACTTGAGATAACTATTTTTTATTGAAAAGCAACTATATTTTTCATAAAATGTGACATAATGAGAAGTGAAATGAGCTGACCAAAAAATCACATTTTTTCCTGAGAAAGTTTAGATGTTTATAATTTCCTTAGATACTTTTCTTTGCTGTTTTCCAGAGATTTAGAGTTTCAGCCAAAAATATGTGAATTTTGGAGATTAAAAGTCTGTTTTCTTTGAAAAAAAGTTTCATTGAAAACTTTCAGGACAAAACAATTTCATTTTAAAAAATAAGTGGAAAGTAAATGCTCCTTTTAGAGAAATAAAGCTGGAGTAATGAGAAAGTAAGAAAGTACTCAATTCTGCTGTACTGAAAAAGATGTCATTACACCAGGACTATTCTGGAAGCTCCCTATACATATGCAAATATGTACATTACCCCCAGCATCCGTACACTAGAGTCAGATTAAAATTTGCCAGCAAATGGAGGGAGAACAACAGTGTCTGATGTACCAATAAATACATCTGGGGAACAAAGCCACACAGCAGGTATTAGAACCTTTCTTTAATCTCTATTTGAATGTTGGTTTACTTTCAGTATCAAGTCACAGTCAGATGCAGAAATGATCTTCGTCAGATCTGATTCTTTACGCACTCTATGACGCAGAGTGGCTCTTGTTTTAGCAACATATGTAGGGAATGTGTGTTCACTGTTCTGGTGTCTATTCTCAAACATGCAGAAGCCCTTCAGCTTTTCGGATAAACCAAAGGATCAGAAGAACTAAGTACAGCATAGTTTTTTTGAGCTTGTGCCTTCAGGTGATTTGTTTGGTAGGAATACTCCTCTGCTTGAGTTTGGGATTCCCCTGCCCTTACTTTGAGAATGTTGTCACCACCTCACCTTTACTGTCAGAAGAGAAACCCAGTTTTTACACGGAGTGACTCATCTCAGCTGAGGACTCATATAAAAAATGTATGAGCTGAATCACCCTTTGAAGATTTTTTTTTTCCTTTATAGAAAGCTCTGATTTAGCAATCTTCCTTATCATTGTCTGAAACTGCCTCAAGGTGATTTCCATCCTTTTGCTTGGACAGCTAACTCTATCCTTGCCTCTTGTTCCCAGAGCACACTGTATCTTACTTTTATTGGTTGGTGCTCAGGGACAACAATGGAATCAACTTTGAATTGACACAAGGGTGAGGAGCTTCCTCAACAGTCGTTCTTCATTGTATGAGCTGGTACAGTTTGGATCTGGTTAGCTTTTGCCCTATTTAGTCTTGTCCAATCTTCAGTCAGAATACACCTTCTGCTACCTACCAACAGCGTTCAACCACCTTTTCCCATGTGACTCCTCCACAGTGGAGGAGTGGAAGCAGTGAGGCAATGTGGCAGGGTGAGCCTAAGGGGGCAGCCAGTGCCCACCGTGGAAATGGCAACAAGAGCTCCAGTAAGGTGAAGAGTGCTAAGCAGCAGTATGATTATCATAGCTCTGTTTCTGAATTTTTGTTTCACAGCTATTCTACCAGGCAGTTCCTAGAAATGCAAATGTGATAACAGTTCTGTCCAAGCTGACGAAAACTGTGTGATAAATTCCATGGAGTACTGGCTAGCCTTTATCAGTTTGTGCAGCAAGACCTGGGATTTTCACCTTTCTCTCTCATTTTGGCTCATTTTTAGCATGTACCCTATGATTTTAGTTCAATAAAAGTGTTGTTGACTTTTCTCTCTTAGTTCATATTGATCTTCTGAATTGTAGTGTGCTATTGCTTATGATGGGAACTTTCTTTGGGGGCAAGTTTGGAACTGTAATCACATTTTCACCTCATCGTGTCTTCATATTCTCATTTTTGCAGTGTGTTGGCCCCTGGCAGTTGATTCATCATGCGTCCCTAAGCACAAACATGGACTGGGACATAGAAAGCAATAACAGAGTAGAATAAATCATATTACAGCCTCATGCCTGAGAGAAGAAAGATCAGAGAAGACATGCTAGCCGTGAATGTAAATGCACTGTATGGCTTCTGGTTTGTCAGCTCAATGGTGTAGTTGTGAATTTATGGAGTCTAGGTTTTGAAAAATGCAATGATAGCTGCTTTGGTCTAAATCAATACCAGTGAACCAGATTTAACTGGTCAAATTTTTCATCATTTGATGTCTAAACTATGAGAGATACTGTATATGTTGCTCACACTAAAATAATAATTACTGATAGAATATTAAGCATGTGCCAGTTGCACAGAAAAATGCTTAGTATTTTTATTAGTTCATGCAGGCAAGAATACATTATTCAAAGATTGAATAAAGACAAGAAATGCATGAAAAGTTCTACTGAAGATATTTACTTACTCATTTGTCTGTAGTTTGTTTTTCTCTCAACATGATTGCACCAGATCTACAGTGTTTCCATGCACGAATGAGCAATTCATTGAAGAATGCACTTGTTTTAATCATATGTAATACATTTCCCAGAAAGCTCACATGAAAGACTGTAATTCCAAATTGTCTTGAAATAGTTCACCACTAAAATATCTCTCTCCTTTCTGTTGAACATTCTCATCTCTCAATATAAAAGTGCCATAGATGTATTAATACTAGATATAATACAATATAGCACATTTAGCAGTGCCAGTTATCTAGTATTTAATTCTATACCTTACTGAGATGGTAACAAAAAATACAGTGCAGTCCTCAAGGAAAAAGGATTCATGCTATATTTTTTTACCTGTATATACATACACATATACACACATACACATATGTTTATGTGTATATATATATATATATAAAAGAAGGCAAAAGATTTTTTAAAGAAATTTATATTATTACATCCTAGATGTACAAATCACTATATTTTGCTTTGGAAGCATAAAAAGCAAAGGTTTGACTTTCTTCTCCACACAAACCTGTATTTCACATAGGTTTCATGGCAAACTATATCTAAACTATAAAGAACGCAGGCTACACAAAAGTAAAAACATTAATACAATTTATTAGGATCATAATATTTGTGTAAATAAATGTAACTAAAAGCTAGAATAAAGTAGAACTGAAATATTTAATTTTTTTAAGCACAGTATTTCTATTTTTATTACTAATATCTTCATGAATTTTAGTCTTTAAAAGTGCTTATGTAGCATATAGGGAACACAAATGTGAACACGATGGGCAAACAAGACACACAGGGAAGATGTAGAGCTTCTGGAGATGGTCCAATTAATAGCCACAGAATAAATTAAGGAAATAGAGGCTTTGGCTTAGAGGCTCAGAGAGCTGCTGATTCTTGGGAAAAAAAAAAAAAAGGGAGCTTAATGATGGTCAGTTAAGAAAGAACCGGACTCTCCAGTTATGCTCAACAGCAGGAAAAGAGGTGATGAGGATGGGAGTTTTCCTCTGAACATCAGGAGACTCTTATTCATTGTGAGGGCGATTGAGCGCTGTCACAGGCTGTCCAGAGAAATTATGGTCTCCATCTGTGGAGCCATTTGAGAGTTGTCTGGACATGGCAACTGACAACCGATTCCGGTCTAGTTCATGAGTGTCCAACCTCTTGCCTTGACTGGGCTGCATTGAGATATATAGTATAGTTAATGTATACAAGTAACAAAATTCATTTGCTCTTTTTATATTTTTTAAAATAAAGAAAAGAGGGCAACAAAAACATAAAACTAGTGGGATATTTGACCTCTATTTTGTGAAATGAGCTAGCATATAAATTTATTATCTTACTCAATTATTTTACAAAGTAACACAAATCCATGTTTAAAAATTAAAGAAGAAAATGTGCATTTCTGCTTCAACTAAAAATGTATCTCTGCTTCTCTTTATTTTTAAAAAATTCAGTATTTTTTATCACTATTTTCTTACAGTTTGAGGTGATTTTTTGTTTGTTTGTTTGTTTGAAAGTTTTCTTTTAATTATTTCTGGAATGTAATTATTTGAACAACATTTTTGACATCTATATTCTCTTCAAGAAAATTATTTATGGAAAGATAATGCAAAATCTTTAAAGCAGGTGAAATTCAAGTTTCAAATTTTCCACAATACTTAATGTGAAATGAAGTAGAACAGTTATGTTTTGAGTAGTAATGAATACAATACATTCATAATGGTTTGCACAAGTATAAAAGGTTTGTTTTAAAGAGTTTGCTCCAGTTCCAAATTTATGAAACTATGCTAAATGCAGATTTTTTTTCTATATTATTTATCTGCCGATGAAGTATTATGCAGTTTTCTGGTTTGCTTCTCAAGCGTTTAGCCAAAAATCTGTATTATTTGTGGTAGATCCTGTTAGAGAGATTAATTATGAGATTATATTTGTTTTGGGAAATGGAACTCAAACATTTTTATTTGCAAGTTGATGTTGTTTTCATTAGGGATCAAAAAACAATAATGTATTTTCATATAGTCAATCAGCCCAGAATTGGTTTCACATTACAAGATTCTGATTTCAAAAGGGCTATGTGGTATGGTCAGAGATGCCACATAAGCTTCAGCCGAGGAGAGATTCCTCATCCTCTCTCAAAGGGCAGCATTTCCCACCAAGGAGAAATCTCAGCCTCTTTGCTCATCAGCTCACTGATGTCAGCATGCATTATTGTGGTAGCTGCAGCAAGGTGCAGGATTATGTTGCATTTGGAATAAACATAGTTCCACAGCTCTGTGAAACAGGGTTAAAAACTTAATCCTTTCTGCTTGCCCCTGCCACCCTCTCAGCCAATTCCCTGACTAAATTCTTTCCAGAATACAAACACACAGAGAGACATCAGTGCATACATGTGCTGGCATTCAGTCAGGCTAAGCCACAGCAATGAGATTGCTAGAGTCTGATGGAGTAAGGGGAGGGCTTGGCTTTGTGTTGGCAGCTGCTTATGGGCAAGAGAATAGAAATCAAAGATCCCTCTTGTTTGAAGCAGTAAAAAATCCAAATAGTTCATCTATGCCAATATTTGCAGAATTGTAATGAATAGCACAAGTAATGAAAAGAGTTGGCTTTTACTGCAGTTTTTGGCCATGCGTGTGGAGAGAGAGGGGTTAGGGAAGGAAAATCTCAAGAGATGCAGACAGAAGAGTAGAAAAGGTCTTCCTGAGAAGATGTCAATGCTTGGTCAGTTAAGTAATGCTTGAAACTTGGTTCAGATACAGAAAGCTTTTAACTTAGAGATTTTTGAGGCACTGGAACAGGCTGTCCAGAGAAGTTGTGGATGTTCTATTCCTGCAGGTTTTCATGATGGGAACCCTGTCACTGGCAGGAGGTTGGAGCTAGATGATCTTTGATGTCCCTTCTGACCGAAGTGATTCAGTGATTATAAAGAGCATGAAACATGTCTAAATAGGTGCCACACATGTTCATATATTACAAGAATCATGGGATATATGATGAGTGAAATTTGGAATTCCTGTCCTTTGAGAGATGAAGAAATTTTTCCCCCTTCCCATGGTGTTGAAATATTTATTCTTTTTATAAAATGGAATATTTCTGTTTGACATTAAAATACAGTGCTAGGTGAACAGCTCAGGCCTTCTGTGATCTGCAGTCTCCATTTCCTGTTGTGTTTCCATGAAGCACCACGCAGTGTGTGTAAGAACATGGTGCAACACTGCACAATGTTTGTTTCTTAGACTAGTTGATGGGAGGGAATTGGGTCCTGATGTGTACAAATACCAAGAGATATCATACTGTAACCAGTTTAGTACTACACTGATGCAAAACAGATTCATTTTTTACATGAAGTATAATTACCATGAATAGTAAGCACAAGTCTGATTTAAAATGCAAATTCTGCAACAAGAACACAGCATAATTTACAATCACCAAGGCATACAAAGACCATTTTCTTGTTTTTTTCTTGGGGGGGGGGAGGTCTTCTAAACATACTACCTCTACAGGACTAGATGTGGAGAAAAAAGCCTTTTTTTTTTTTTAACTAATGATATATTTTCACATTCTGAAAATGTCTGCAGATCAGCATGAAAATCCTGCTACTGTCTTGTTTAATTGCTCAGGATATACAGATCTAAGAATGACCTTTCATATTTGTATAACTATTTTGAAAACTTTGGTCTAGTATTAATATCTGTTGTGCCTTAGAGACTCTAACAAGCACAACTTTTGCACTGTATATAAAATAAAAATATGATCTACAGTATATCTGAATAGTCTAATCTTTCATATCAATGTCATGCTCATAAATAAAAATGCTGTTCATCTAAGAGTTCATATGAAATTGGGAAAATAAGTAGTAGTCCAAAAATAAGTTCCTTACATATTTCTCTGGCTGTCATTTTCCTTGTAAAAAGAAGAAAAAAAGATATATGTAAGGCAATACTTGAAGATATCAAAGATATGTCCTTTTTGTAGAATGACAGATTAGATGTGGAGACTTAATTGATGGCTAAGTTAAACAAGGTGGCTAAAAAGTCAAAAAGACATACATGTAAACTAAGAAACTGAGAAAAGCCTCAGGACTATCAAGAAAGACTTCAGGGGACTGGGTTGGGTAGCTGATGGAGTGGGTGTGCAGGTGCTGTTTTCTTCTATACCTTCACTGGCAGGGCTGGATACTGAGAGGATCCAAAAAACCCACCTCATAAGTAAATGGCTTAGAAGCTGGTGTAAACACAGGAATTTTGTTTTTTTTTTTGACACAGGCAATTTACTCAGCACTTGGCATGATGACTGCAAATGGAAGTAGCCTGTCTGAGGGGTCAGAGGATCTTAGCTGAGGAACTGGCGGAACTCACTGAATGTTCTTTAGACTAGGTATGAAAGGGGAAGGGGACAAAACGAGGGCCATTGGGGTTGAGTGGGTTGTTCGAAGGCTCGTACCAAACTTGATGGGCAAAGACGGTGGAGTACAAAGGGATGGACTGGAGCAAGGGGATGCTGGGGATGCTGATGTTCTATGGGATCCTAGATCCTCTCTAAAGGCGGTGAGATGGAAAGCTCAGCTGAAGTGCCTTTATGCCAATGCACACAGCCTGAGAAATAAGCAGGATGAGTAGGAAACGGCAATGGCTTGGAAAGTTATGACCTTGTTGCTATCATGGAAACAGGGTGGGATGACTGCCATAACTGGAATACCACCACTGAGGGATATTAGCTCTTTAGAAGGGAGAGGCAATTAAGTAAGTGTAAAAGGAGAACTGGCTTCAACGGACGAAAAGAAGGCTGAGGTACTGAATGAGTTCTTTGCCTTGGTCTTGACTCACGGACAGAATTTTAGTATTTCTTGTGTCCCTGAGCCCTGCATCCCTAAACCTCTAGGTGGAGACCAGGATAGTAAATCCCCCCCACTGTAAGGGCAGAGCAGGTCCAAGACCATCTCATGAGACTGAATGTGTACAAGTCTATGGGGACAGATGGTGTGCATCCCAGGGTTCTGAAGGAGCTGGCTGAGGTGGTTGCCAAGCTGCTCTCCATCATATTTGAAAAGCTGTGGCTGTCAGGTGAGGTCCTGGATGACTGGAGGACAGGTCACATCACTTCCATTTAGAAGAAAGGGAGCAAGGAGGACCCGGGGAACTACAGGCCGGTGAGTCTCACCTCCGTGCCTGGGAAGATCACGGAACAGATCCATCTGGACAACATGCTTGATCCCATGGGGAACGAGCATGTGATCTGAGACAGCCAGCACAGCTTCACCAGGAGAAGGTCATGCTTAACCAATCTCGTGACCTTCTGTGATGGAGTGACGGCATTGGTGGACAAGGGAAATGTGACTGATGTCATTTACTTGAACTTGAGCAAGGTCTTTGACACTGTCCCCCACCACATCCTTATCTCCAAATTGGAGGGATGTGAATTTGATGGGTGGACCACTCAATGGATAAGAAACTGGCTAAAATGCAGACAGAGGGTGGTTAGCAATGGCTCTATGTCCAGGTGGAGACCAGTAACAAGCAGTGTCCCCCAGGGCTCCGTCTTGGAACCGGTGCTCTTTAACATCTTTATCAGTGACATCGATGACGGAACTGAGTGCACCCTCAGCAAGTTTGCTGATGACACCAAGCTGAGGGGTGCGGTTGGCACGGTGGAAGGAAGAGATGCCATTCAGAGAGAACTCAACAGACCCGAAAGGTGGGCCCGGGTGAACCTAATGAGGTTCAACAAGACAAAGTGCAAGGTTTTGCACTTGGGCCAGAGGAATCCCAGGCATCCATACAGACTGGAACAAACAGTCCTTGACAGCAGCCTTGCAGAGAAGGATGTGGGGGTCCTGTTAAGCTGGAAAAGCTTAACATGAGCCAGCAGTGTGCCCTTGCAGCTCGGAAAGCAAATGGTATCCTGGGCTCCATCAGAAGAGGGGTGACCATCTGGGACAGAGAGGTCACTGTCCCCGTCTGCTCTGCTCCTGTGAGGCCCCATCTGGAGTACTGTGTCCAGGTCTAGAGCCCCCAGTACAACAAAGACAGAGAGCTGTTGGAGAGGGTGCAGAGGAGAGCCACAAAGATGATCAGGGGACAGGAGCACCTCCCCTACAAAGACAGGCTGAGAGAGCTGGGCTTGTTCAGTCTGGAGAAAAAAAGGCTATGGGGTGACCTCCTTGCAGCCTTTCAGTACCTAGAGGGAGCCTACAAACAGGAGGGGAATCAACTCTTTGAAAGGGTAGAAAACAGCAGAACAAGCAGTAATGGTTTTAAGATGAGGGAGGGAAGATTTAGGCTGGATTCAGGGGGATGTTCTTTACAGAGAGAGTGGTGAGGTACTTGAACAGGCTGCCCAGAGAGGTTGTGGATGCCCCGTCCTTGGAGGTGTTCAAGGCCAGACTGGATGGGGCCCCAGTCTAATGTTAATGTGGAGGTTGGTGGCCCTGCATGTGGCAGGGGGGTTGGAGCTTCATGATCCTTGAGGTCCCTTCCAACCCTGTCCATTCTGTGATTCTGTGAAAAGTGTAGAGCAAAGACCAAATAACTGTGTTGTAAAAGTTAAATCTTTGTTAACAGGTATCTTGCAGAGTTTATGATGTCTGTTATTACTGGGGATACTCCTTGAGCTTTTGTTTAGACAGCAAGGTGAATTTGAGTACTTAATTGATTTCTATGCCTTTATAATGAGGTAAGAAAGAAAGAGAAACAGGAGATAATTGCCTGTTGCACACTGATGGCAAGTAAGTATAATTAAAATTTGGTAGTTATTAAAATGAAATAATGAAATATGGCTGTCACCAAAATAATTTATGAACTTCTTTTTTCCAAGACTTGCGATTTTAGTTCGATTGTAAAAGTAAAGATTTCAATCAGTTGATAAGCCTGACCAGAGGAGCATCTCTGAAAGCAATACAAAGGGAAGACTCAGCAAAAAAAAAAAAAAAAAAAAAAAAAGCTGATACAATGAAAAGGAAGTGAACGACATGTTTTATGTCAGTGTGAGACCAGCCTAACTAGAATAAAGCGTAAGATTTTTTTTCTTAAAAGCTATTGCTTGTTACTAAGGAATTCCAAGAGAAGAAGCCAGAAACCATGTTTTCTGACTTGCTTCGTGGTCAAAGTGCAATTCAACTGAGCTGATCCATGTTTCAAACCTGGTAAATTCTCTTAGACATCTTTACCAAAACACAGCATTGTATACATTTTCTCATTCAACTTACTGCTAGGCTAATATTCTCTGCACTGGTTGTTTTGAAGGATCTTTATATATATTTTTTTCTTTTTCTTTTTCTTTTTTTTTTTTGAAGTACAAGTGTAATACTGCAACAGGATGTAAGTAAAATAAATAAGTCAAAGCAAAATAAAATAGCAGCAAGGACCTCTGCAGAAGGACGCTCTTTGTGCAGTTTGCTATCTCATTGTGTTCTCAAAGGTTGCTAGTGGGAAAAAAGGGACAGTGTTTCCTCAAATGTTTTTGAATGGAAGTTTAGCTTCTGGTCTATGAAATTAGAGCATTGATGGTAGCAATCACCTAGAATCAATTACAGCCCTCGGGAAAATTTGGGAGTACAAAGCAGATAAAGCACAGCCCAGACTGATTTCAGTGCTGTTTCTTGTAAATAGTACCAGAAGCACAAATAGACAAAAATAATTTCAGTTCAACTAATCAGCTTCTAATTTATGATAAACTGTTCAAATCTCTCCATGTTTCTTTCCCCTGAGAGAGGAGTGAACATCTTGAAAATATAATATTAAGAAATTCTGTAAAATGGCACTCTGTTGTAATAAGAGCATAGTGACTGATGTCATTTCAAGTTTATCCTTCTATGCTGCCATCCTCCTCTTCACATCATTTCAGATAGTTCCCCTGTCTCTTCAACTCCACCTATTCCTACAATCTTGCTCCTAGCTTACTAATTACAGCTTTTCCTACTCAATGACATCTTCTCCCTATTACTCTCCTTTTTTAATTTTCTCATACTTACAGTCCCAATATTTTCCTTTGTAGGATATGATATGAAAAGCTTAATTACTACAGTATGAAACTCTCTCCTCTTCCCCACTTGAGACCCTTCTCAGAGCATTTTTATTACTTTTGTTCCTCTCTGGCAGTACATGTTCCCATCCAGAGTTGCTCGTGAACTATACTCTCTTGATTAAATTACGGTCTCATTAGAATTGGCAGGTTATTCAGCTATGCATTATATAAAATACCAAGCGTATCTTATACATCTAATACAGTTTCTGGAGGTTGGTGGCTCTGCCTGTGTCAGGGGGATGGGAACTTGATGATCCTTGGGGTCCCATCCACGACCTAAGCCATTCTATGACATCTGATTTGTATTTCACCCTCATTTTCCTATCACAATTTGGCTAGCACTACTTGTTTCATCTTTTTTTTTTTTTTTTTTTTTTTTTTTTTTTTTTTTTTTTAACTTAAAACGGATATTGACACAATGCAGAATTACCAGAACAAAAAAGTTTATTACACTTTTTTTTGTTGAGAGAGTTGTGATGCTTTAGAGGAATTACTGTCTACCTGTAAGACCTCAGATGAACCTTCTCCTTGTACAGAGGAAACCTGAACCATTCTAATCCCTACAAGTCAATTACCATCTAAACTGCTTGTTTCCTGCTGCAATTCAAAATTCATAATATCTGAATGGGATATGCATTTTTAATGTTATGGCAGGAACCATAAATATTGTTGGCCTTGTTTGCCAGAATCTTAATACGATAATGACTATAAAGCTGCAGGAAGGAAAAATATCTAAGATGCACTGATTCAGTTTCATAACCCAATAATTCTGACAGCCTTTTCAAATGATTAAATTGGCTTGGAGAAATTAAGGGCCTGAAGAATTAATTCAATCTTGAAACACTAGGTGATTTATTTATTTGTTTGTTTGTTTGTTTGTTTATTTATTTATTAATAATATGGAAGCAGGTGCTGGCATTTGAGTTCAACTAATTAGCTTCTAATTTACAGTAAGCACCTTAGAACTCCATGAACACATCTCAGCAGTGTCTGAGAGGGAACGATCTACTGGTTTGATAAATCTTTCCTATCTTTCCTGAAATACCACTGAGGATTGACTACATGAAGTGTATGGCCTTACTTAATACAGCTGATCTGTTAGAATACACTGAAAAGCAAGATAGCAGTTTCAGGCTTCCCCTCACATAATCATCATCCGTGTAAAGAAATACTCTGTAGGATCTTTGTATTAATGACAACATTGCTTTAATTGCCTTACATCTCAGTGAACTATTGGAATATTTCCAAGCATTAAATATGTTCGTAGTAATATTGCCGCAGGAATCTTCAATAGTGCTTTGTTCCATTTTTACATGCAAGTGATTTGTGTGTCTAATTTGGTGAATAAAATGCTAGCAGTAAGTATTTTAAGATTTCTCTCATTTCTTGATTATTGCCTTTCATAACGTGGTTGCCTTTAGTATCATAACATCATAGAAAGGCTGAGGTTGGAGAGAACCTTAAAGCCCATCCAGTTCCAACCCCCTGCCATGGGCAGGGTGCCATCCCCCAGGGTTCAGACTGCCCAGGGCCCCATCCAACCTGGCCTTGGGATGGGGCATCCACAGCTTCTCTGGGCAGCTGTGCCAGGGCCTCACTCCTTGCTGAGTGAAAAATTTCTGCACATTACCTAACCGAAATCTCCCCTTTTGATTTAGAGACTAAACTTTCATCATATTTGAGGAATCTACTGTAAGAATTGTGTTCCTCAGCTTTTCCTGGATTATTCTGTGGGAAAAAGTGAATAAGGTATAAATGTTTGTTTTTATCTGTGCAAAAATATTTCATTGTTTGAATTGTTAATTAGCAAAGAAAATCTTAAAAACACTTAACATAGATGGCATGAGTCACTAAAAAGTTGGATACCAGCTGGAAAGAAGAAGAAGTTAATAAAAAGCTTTGAGGCAAGTACTGTTAATTCCCATAGTTTTTATGCAGGCTCTTTCATTTTCACCTCTATGTGGTATCTAATTCCTTTAAATAAACAGTGTTTTCTTAAGAAGAAAATGAACACTATCATTAAAGTAATATGAGTTGAGAAAAATAAACCACCTCAAAAATAAGGATCTTTTTGTAAGAGATCTGAGAAAAAAATTAAAATACATTTATGTCTACATGTAGAAAAATAGTTAGCAAAGTGACATTGATATACAGAGGCGAAAAACAAATTGACGGGAGAAAAATTATGTTATTTCTGCTCTTAAGCAACAAAGCTTGACTTACAAACTGATAATACTCTCAGGCTGTTTGAATTTTCTTTCCCACCACCCTAGTGCAGAAGACACTATGCACTGCAGTGTCCATATCCTTGTGCAAAGGAAGATTCAGTCCAGTCTTAAAAACTATTCTTGTTTGTATTCTTGTTTCCAGGTTTCTTGGTGCATAATATCCTGTCATTCATCCTAATATAAATAAATTTAATTGTATTTAGTTAGATAAATTTTCTTAAAATGAGAGTAGTGTGTTCTCAGTACATATTTTAGGGTTAAGGAGATTGCCCTACTTCACAAGCTTAAACTCCCTCTCTTCTGGTCTCTTTCTTAAAAGAACCAGAAAGCAAACTCCCAGTCCCAAACCTGATAACATAGATGCAACTGTTTACCAGAGAGAGAGATTTATTTTCCTACTGTTACAATATTTTAGAGATTTTCTTTGTAATATTGTTCCAGATTCCCTAAACTGTTTCCAAACTGAACTGAACTGTCATCCAAAGAGCCTCAGAGAGGTTATCTCCATGCTGAAAATGTAAGTCTCTAATTTTGAGAATAATCAGGATTTTGTTTCCATATGCAAAGGACTAGGGAGTCAGAAGTCCCAACTTCTCTTCCCAGTAATATCATGGATGTTAGGAAATAACAGTATTTTTTTTTTTCATATGAATATGAGGTAGTGTAAGTACCACAGATTGTGTAATGTCAAAAAAATGCTGAGCAACTTCAGTCTTTCTGTAAACCTGGGACAAATACCAACCCCTCTCTTCTTTTCTAGGATTGAGAACAAATTATTCATTAATTTTTGAAGGATTTTGTTCTGGTTCTCCTAAGGAAGATAGTATCAACAGGAAATGTTACTGCGATTCTCCTTATGAGCTTTATTTGCTTCTCATACCTGAGTCATTTTTTTAATTTCTAAGAAACAGAGGATTTTGGATGGCAATAGACAATTTGTATCTTTACAGAGAAAACTGAGGGGCTTGTTATTAGGCAGCTCAGTTCTTGAATGAACTTCAGTAAAACTGTGCAGGGGAAAGAAGATACCTGAATCTTTGCAGTACCAATGTCTAACATGGCCAGTTAGCAGAATGCTGATGGATCGACTCGGTGCCTGACACTCCACTTTTGTGTCTGACTGTAGTGCTTTTTGTGAATTGCTGATTGTCATTCTCTCCACACGACTAACTTTTGGCTACATGAACCTCTGTTATTAAGTCCTCAAGTTATGCCTTGATGACAATGGACAGCATAATTCCTTAGCTGAAAATTCTTAGCAAGAGAACAAGTGACTGCTCAGTGAAGCATTGTAATTAAAGAAATGATGGAATAGAACCTACTAAATTACTTCAGTCTGTCAAGTGAGAAAAATGCCAGTGCAGAATAATAATCTGAGCAGTAAACTCATAAAATACCCATTCTTTGTTCTGATATGGACCATTTAAATCTCTTTTCCTCCTTTCTCAATATCTAGGGAGGCTCCCATAAATAATTGTAACAAAGACAAACATGTTTATTTAGTGCAAAACTGTTGGAAGCTTTTACAGAAAGCAACAACTGATAGTTGTTCATAAAATTGTCAGTACTGCATTCCTAACGGTGATGATTACTATCAGTAATATACAGTGTAAACCCTACATATCGCTTTTTGCAGGATGAATGGGAGAAGTATGTGTCTTCAAACAGTGAACATTTTTATTACACTGGGGGATCAGGCTTTTTTTTCAATAATTCTGGTATTTTTCTTTAAAATATACATTCTCTCCCCAAAATTATTCAAATATATGCAATAATTTTATATGTTGTTCACATAACAATAAACGTATCACATTTTTATCATATATTTTTTTAGTATCAGCTATTTAGAGGAAAAAATGAATGCTTTTTAGGCTTAACTGTCATGCCAATTTTTTCTATCACTGTTCACACTAATTTCTGATGTGTTCAATACAACAGAAAGTAATGAGCTGAAGTGGCTGAAGTGATTGCATCAGAATCTCTGCAATTCATGAGAAAAAACACATATTGAAGATATTTAATATGCTTTAAATTGCGCAATGAGGGTGAAATGGGAAACAGTATTTCTCCTTTAGGACATCCATTTGGTGTTCCATATGTTCCCGTATATTTGAAGTTCTGGATATTGCATTTTCATCTTCTAACACTATCTATAAGTAAAGCTTTTAGCACTTTTCTGTATAGTTAAAGAGTCTGGTATCCTCTTGGGAGACATGTAGGTTTTCAAGCAGAATAAATTATTCAATGAACTGATGAACTGCTGGTTCCCCTTGATTTTTTGAAAGCTCCTGGTATTGTGGCAAGGGTTAATCTGTCTCAAAATTAGATGTCTAGATATTATTCATTTTATCAGTATCCTAGATTTCCCTCACAGTAAAAGCCATAGACGCCTCAAAAGGTAGGCACATCTGATTTTAAATCTAGAGGTGGGATTAATAGTTTCAGAAGCCTGTAAATGTCAATAGAGAAAGAAAGGTAGTTTTAGGGCAAGACTCATCTCTCTTAAAGTAAACATCTAAAATAAACTAAATGAAAAAATGTTCAAAGAGGTGGACTGTACCTTAATATGTGAAAAAGTAGACACTGGCGAGGTTAGGATGATTAGTCTAGATTAGAAATCCAACTTCAAGATATCCTAAGTTGATTCATACTTGCAATGCATACCAGCTGTAAACAGCCAGCTCTGGATAATGTGTTAACTGCTTGGCTGACATAAAAACATGTATTTGAAAGAACTCCTAAGTTTACAACAGAGCCAGTACTTTTTTTGATATAAATCAGAACAAATTCATAGACATGAAAATTGCCATGCAGGTTTATAATTGTTGAGAGACTGACTTAGTGGAAATACTGCAAATTTTGCTTTAACTATTTAAGAAAAACTTTGAGCTGTACCTCAACATGATCAAATAGTCCATGAAATATGTAAATGTACACTAATTTAAGTAGCTCTTCATTAAGAAATAAAATATTGCATAGATGGATATCAGAATTGGAGAATTCTGAAATTAGCACAGACTTCAATTTTCTTTTATTATTGAAGCCCACAGAACTGTATGCTGTTACACTGTGTAACTGATAAGGAGATCATAAGTGGTATGTTTAGCAAGGACTTCAGTACATAAATGGTTGGCTTTCTCCATATTATTATTTCCTCACTTTTGCTTCCAACTTTTCCTTCAGTGGATATAGGTCAGGCTGTCTACCTTCAGTGAAGACTCTGTCTTCGATTAAAATTGTTACTGTAGAAAAGTAGACTGAATATTAACATAATCTCAGGTTAGGCTTCCCAGTTATTTCTGGTATTTCTGGTATTTCCTGGGGATACATTCATGGACACCGTTTGGCCCACTTGTAGCAAATTCAACACGTGTGAAGCGTATTGGTCTTACTGTGTCTGCACAGTCAAACTGTGTTAAGTGTGGAGTGCGTGCAAGACCTTGGATTCCATGAAAAGACTTTAAAGTAAATGTGCACACAATGAACTGGGATTCCTGGTGGTTTGGCAGTCTATTCAGACTCACTGTTCTGAGTGTGCTGCCACTGTTCTAGACAGCCTAAACCTCAGCTGTATTTGTCGCACTGAATGGTGAATCTCTATTTTTAGTCAGTCTGGTGTAACCCCATCAAGGTCAGTAAAACCATTCGTTCTGGATTTCAGTGTTATAGAAATGGACCAAAATATGTTACTTTTTCCCTTTCTGTTTCTTTCTGACAAGAGCTTCCCATGTCACAACTGTTAGCCTTTATCAAGCTCCATCCATTTGAAAGTCATCTACAGTTTTGATAGCAGGCACTGAAACCACATTTACCTTGAATGGGGTAAAAAAAAAAAAAAAAGAGCATATTAAACTTCTAATCTGATTGTAGAGTGTCCGCATTTTTATTTTGTTTGGAGAACAGTACACACATACTTACTCTGAGAATAAGTTTTCTACCGCTGCCTCTGATTCAGTGACATTATTGTGCCTACACTGGAGCACTCTACATTGGAGCAAGGCAACTGAAATGAGGACCTTTAAGCAAAGCTCGTTGTTAGACATCTATATTACACTGGGATGTGATCTGTGCCATGCCAGACTTTTCATGGCATAGCATAACAGTGCTTTCTTTCTTTTCAGTGGTGAGTGGAGACAGGACAAGGGGAAATGGCCAGAAACTGGAGCATAGGAAGTTCCGCACAAACATGCGCAAGAACTTCTTTACAGTGAGGTGACGGAGCACTGGAACAGGCTGCCCAGGGAGGTGGTGGAGTCTCCTTCTCTGGAGATGTTCAAGACCTGCCTGGATGCCTACCTGTGCGACCTACTGTAGGGAACCTGCTTTGGCAGGGGGGTTGGACTCGATGCTCTCTGGAGGTCCCTTCCAACCCCTACAATTCTGTGATTCTGTGATTCTGTGATAACAGACTTATCTTTAGTGTGCATTGTAAATGAGTCTGAATATGTCCCGACTATTTATTTTGAATATAATTTCATTTATATGATGAAAAATGCATGTATGGGGGTCTCACTTCAATTTATATTAAATTGAATAAAGAACACGTAAACATAATCACACTGGTGCCTTACAATAATAGGATACAATAAATTTGCAGATCTTATTTCAGCTGTTAACATTATTGACAGAATTGTTGTGTCATGGGCTGTATTTTTTTAATGTTTAATTTTTGTATTGTTTTAGCATAAATTGCATCTGCTTGTTAAATCCTGAAACATACTGTGCTGTGACTATACTCATTCATTATACTCATATATGCCATGTAAATAAAGATGCACAGTATACGCACAAAAATTCCATACACATGTTTTTTGTAGGATAAATCTTTTCTTCATTATATCATATTTATATATTCTTCCATATGTTTTAATATATTGTCACATAGAAAATGGTCATGAATAATTCAACTTCCTGAGAGTAGTATGATATTTTTAATTTATATTTTAAATATAAATTTTTATTTTAAAGAAAAAAATGGTTAATTTATATTTGTTACTGATGTCTTAACTTATCAAAGTTGTTTTAATATGTCTGCTAATAATAGGCTTTCTTTAAGTTTATTTGAACATACAATTGTCCACTGACAACAGCTTCATGTAATTTAGCAACCTGGATTATATTCAGCCCTATAAAATTTCCCAGACAGCCCCATAAAAATGTAATAGATCATCTACATGGTAAACACCTCTGCTATTACACTATTGACAGAAAAAAAGTGATTACAGACTTCTCACCACAAAAGAATTAGGAGATAAATTTTCTCTCAGCACACCATGACACTTGATGAAGTGTCATTAATATGGTCAGTAGTCTGACTGCTCTCTAGATAGATAGATACACATACATACTCAAGGGATGAAAAAATTAAGCTAAATCTTTATGTAGTGTATAACAACATCCACAATTTCTGCAGGGTAAAATATGTACCAGTGGTGTCTCTTGACACGTCAATAAAAATTTGTCCTTTATAAAATATCTATTGCAATATATATCTTTACTTTTAAGTGAAATGAAGGATTACAGTTATAAAAGAAATCCTTCCCCAACCTCTCACTGTTGTGCAAACACAGTGAGGAAGCATCCTTTCTCATTGCAAACTGTATCAGCAGCTGTTTTCTAGTACCTTCTGTAGGTATCCAAATTCTTCAGGAAAGACACTCATGTATGCTAGGAATAATCTACTTTGATTTTCTAAACAAGCATGAAGTTGCTCTTACTGTCAAAGGCAGATTTACACTGAGTGCATAATGCCAACACCTGCTGAATCCACTTAGTACACTCCTGCAGACAAGTCCTGAGCGCATAAAAGCAGGCAACAGGTGGAGATGACATGCCAATGAGAGAACAGAAGGCAATAAAGAGGCAGCATTGGTCAGAGCGATAAATAGTTGTCACAGTGCACCATCTGCTGAGAGAGTATCAAGAAATCTGGAGTCATAACAGCAGAGCAGAGCATATATGTTAATTTATTCTTTTCCCAGTCACTGAAGATCATCTGCAAACTAGGGTGTCCTCCCCACTAAAGAGGGAAGTTAGAATAGAATTCTAATATTTGTACATTGATCTAGACCTCCCACTTATTGACACCTATTTCTGTACAATCATTGGACCTCTGAAACTGGAAAACAATAGAGAGATATTACACCTATGTGAAGTGGAGAGGTGTGGTATGTTTTCTCCCTTAATATATGACAGAGATGGAATTATACTCATGTATATATTTTTATATATTATTTTTATTTTTAGTTTATATTGTTTATTTTTATATTTTGTTTCCTTTATTTGTGGTCTTTTTTTTATTGTTACTAAGTAATAATTTAAATAGCTTAAATTTTTATGCGTAGGTGGTCCTGAAAGTAATGCTTCCTAAATACAAAGGGCTCAGTAACACTACTTGATGGAGCAAATTTTCAGCTACAAAGCACTCTTTTTCAACACAGTCACCACCATTAGGTGTGCATTTTTGCTAGAGATGAACAAGATCCAGCAGAGGGCCGCGAAGATGGTGAAGGGCCTGGAGCATCTCTCCTATGAAGAAAGGCTGAGTGAACTGGGTCTGTAAGTCTTGAGAAAAGAAGATAGAGGGGACCTGATCCAGGTCTATAAATATCTAAGGGGCAGATATGTGGGGGGCAGAGTGGCGAGGCCAAATTGTTTTCAGCAGTGTGTGGAGACAGGACAAGGGGAAACGGACATAAGCTGCAGCATAGGAAGTTCTGTACAAATGCGCGCAAGAACTTCTTTACAGTGAGGTGACGGAGCACTGGAACAGGCTGCCCAGGGAGGTGGTGGAGTCTCCTTCTCTGGAGATGTTCAAGACCTGCCTGGATGCCTACCTGTGCGACCTGCTGTAGGGAACCTGCTTTGGCAGGGGGGTTGGACTCAATGATCTCTGGAGGTCCCTTCCAACCCCTACAATTCTGTGATTCTGTGATCTTGCAGGCTGTGCTTGTAAAAAATTTGCACCAGCGGAGGTGACCCACAGTTGCTGTCACCGCAGCTGAAATGCACCACTCACCGCCTCACTGTGCTCACATCCACTGTTGATCTTCAATGTTCAGCAAGCATCAGTGAATGTCATTGGTTGCCATTTTTTCCACATGGAGGAATTTATTGACATAGCTTTGCTTCATATGCAATTCTATGTGAGATGTCTTTTAATAGTGAGAGAGAGTTAAGTAATAAATTCTCTGATCTCTGATCTGCTAAGGATGGACTGGTCATCTGAGCTAAAGAACTGCATCTATTGGAGTGGTTTTCTTGATAATTGGGATATCTAACCAGATCTCACACATGATCCATTAAATAAATTTTTGCCTCTGCACGTGGGGTATTGTCTGATTTCTGGAGTTTGAAAGGATTTCAGAGGCAGACAGAATTTCACAGCTGCAAGCTGAGCCTTCCCAAAATGACCACAGCTTTCAGAGACTTTGAAGGCTTGTGCAGGATGACTGTAGCAGCTGTGGGAATGTGAGGTATAGAGGATAACCTGTGATCTTCAGGTCATAAATATAAAATAAATGTGTTTATGATAGTATGCCTTGCATTGCTCTGAAAGAATTGGTAGGAATGAGTTTAAATGGTATATATGAAATGCTTTGTTCTATATTGCAGCAGAAGAAGCTTTTTGTACTTAGCCCTGTTGTATGTGTAGGTTATAAGAATTTGATGGAAATTGCAGAACACTTTTTCACAGTACTAAGAGAAATAGTGAGTAATCCATATATGCATTGTAATAACAATGATATCTAATAATCTTGCAGAGGAGAAAAGGAACTGAATTTGATTTACTTCCAAGTTATTTTAGAGTATTCAGTAGCTAAACTGCATCCAGAATAAAATGCTGTATTCTTGCCACTTACTGTCCAATGTAGCATGGATTTAAAATGTATCCTATTGTAGTGATTGTAAGGAGGACATACAGGTTTGACCTATAATGTATCAAATGCACTGCAGAGTATGTCAGAAAGTAATGGATTTTAGACTAGCTTTAAAATATCTCTCCCACTGTAAAATAAACATTAACAGTTTTTGCTTATATTCATAGATTGACAAAAAGTGAGAATATATCATTAAATATATTCATTATGTAATAATAATACTTCTATACATAGAAAGTTCATCTAGAGTGATACTGTGTGTCACAAAAAAAGCCCAGTCTGTTTTCCAAGGTATGATTCAAATTAGCGATGACTCCTCATCAATGAGATGAGTCTTTTTCTTTCTGTCTTAAATATTTCTCTCTCCCATAAGAATCATATTTCCTATGCAAAACAATATCTTTGTTTATTTTTCTTCATATGATGAATTGATGTAGTCCTTCCTTGTTCAGAAAAGAGCTAGCCAAGTGTCATTCCTCAGCTGGCAGACAACCATACAATGCAGTAACACAGGTAGGTACAAGACCTCACTGCTGTAGCTGAGAGTATTTGAAGCTCATCAATCTTCCATGAAACAAAATCTCTTGTTGAAGTCATATCTTGAAAACATATGCAAGGAGTTCATGATGTTGCTTAGATATGTAATTATGTAAATTATTAATTATAACATTGGTTAAACTATTGGGTCTTCCCTAAAATTGTGGCCAGGCTGCAGGATTACCACAGAGAGGCACCAGGAAACATCTGGAAGAGAAGAGAAATGTCTGTATTCATCCTATCGTCGATCCATCTCGAGGAGAATGCGCAAGAGAAAAATAGCATTAGCAGTGGACTTTGAAAACTGCACCCATTTCACACAGGAAAAGGATCCTCCTATTGCATCTGAGGCAGAAGAATCGGTGTGGTGCAGACTTACCTGTGAGGCTTCTCTTCACAGGAAAACCATAGCTAAGGAAAATCCTTTTAAGAATGTTTTGGAATTATGACGGCTTAAGGGAATTTTGAAGCTCTTTTTAAAATCTGAATGAAATTCTGCCGAGCTGTTGATCGTGGCAAAGGCTGCTCCTCGTGGGTTGTGATTTTCTCGGTGCTTTCGATTAAAAAAAATTAAGGACCAAACATAGTTTAAATGACTTAATAATATAAAGATCTACAAAATATAATTATCTGACATTTTATAAGTAACCTATAACTATCTGGGCCTTTTACAACTCAAATTTTATTTATTTTTTTTAATGGAAGGAGCTGTGCATTACAATATCCACAAGCACTGCATGACTTAACAGGAGGAAATCATTTGCTTTCTTTTTATTTCCCATTCCTTACATCATTTTCTTTATAATTCAACTTCTCTCTCTCTCTTTTTTTTTTTTCCTAAAACAAAATGCATCTTATTACTTAAACTTTATAACGTGGTGACTTATAAGTTCAAACATTACTTTTTTTTTTAGGAATTCAAACCATTCTAAATTTCAGACATAATTTGTTACATACTTTGAGCTTCTAGAATGATAACAGTATAAACAGACCTCAAATATCGCTGCTATTTTTGAATACAGAGAGGGAGCTGAATAAAAATTGTTTTTACATTAAAAATTGACTTAATTCTAATCAGTTAGATACTTTGCCTATTCTTTTTAAAGAAAAACTTGCAGACATTAAATTGCATATTTAAATCACAAATCTTAACTAGAAAGATGTAACCTCAGGATATTTGTTCAGAGTGCTTTTACCTAGGAACTCCATTTTTTTGAGGTAAGGTTTCCATGAGAAATTTGCAGATTTGAATCTTTCTGCTGGTTGCCATCCTGTAGCCATACTTGAGATTACAGCGCATATGGCAATAGAATTATATCTGTATTTATTGGAAAATAAATCCTGACAACATTTGAGGAGATAGGGTTTCTAGGAGAATTAGTTATCCCTGATGCTGTGTCTGTTAAGAAAAGGCATTTGTTCATTCCCACTCTTGGGGGAATTTCTTCTCTGTGTTTATGCCTTTTCAAGAAACTTTAGTTTTGTACAGTGAGAGCCAGTATATTAACTTGATGCTGTAACTAAGAAAGCTGCTGTCTATCCCATTGCTGCAAACTGTTTGAACCATGACTTCTGGAGAGTGTAGTCAAAGAGAATACAACTTCATTGTCTTCAGATATCTTGATGAGCTAACTTGCAGGCTTTCACCTGTTTTTGTGAAAAGGCATCACTTTTTGAGACTAGAATGAGAAACAAAATCTTAGTTTTCACACTCAGTTTTAGCATATAAAGCAATATGCTGTAAGTTCATCCCACTGAATGTCATGTTACCAATTCTAAATTCCATTTGCAGACTTAATTTTCTAATTTGCACATTTTTCTCCTCCTGTCACGGGCGTAGATTGATCTAGTCAACTCCGTGACATTCTTTTAGTCTCGTTCAGAGTTTTTAAAGTTGTTACTGCAAACCAGGGTTTAAAAAGTGCAAATCATCAAACCACATTATCAACAAATGGCTAGAGAGCAATCAAACATCAAACTAAGTGTTTCTTCATGTTGTTTTCTGTGCTTAAACGTAACCCACATACAAAATCATGCTCAAATACACTCAGCTAAAGCAGCTGATAAAACCTTTGTTTTGCTTTTCTCATGTGGCAAGTGAAGGGAAGAATATGTCTTTGCACAGTGTTGTGATGACTTCTGCTGTGATAGTTTCTTTCCTTTGCAGGATCTGTCTGTTGGTCACACTTATGTCATAGCTGTGTGGAGAGGTCACATTCCCCTCCCACAGCAGCTGCTCTACATTTTTTCCCTTTCATTCTCTGTATTCAGTGGTCCCATCACTACAAAAAGAAGTCAGACACCCTACTGCCCTCAGCTGTACTGCTGTATAAGAAGGGATACAAATCAAAGGAGCTGGCATCTCTCTGAGCACAATACTCTGCTTTCTCCTGAAGAATGCTTCTAGACAGAAGAAGAAGCTATCCAGCTAGGCAGCTCATTTTCTCCATGGCATCATCTCTACTATGTGCTCCTATATTGCAAGAGTATGGAAAAAGACAGAAAGGAAGCAAATACTTCTCACTTTGTCTGTGAGAAATGGCTATCTGACACAACACTACAATTCTGACTGAATACTCCAACTTGAAAAATTATGATATTTCAAGAACAGGCTAGTTTTACTCGCTGAAGTGGGAGCAGTAAAATTCCTGTGAGTATTAGTTCATATTATTTTGCTGGATGCTGATGGTTGCAATTAGTTTTTATGTCAGGCAAATGGTTTGTAACCTTCTGTAATGATATCAGTGAGTACTTTTCCTGATTGCTGAGGAAGTCTGTAGTCAAAGGGACTGGATATGGTGTCTACATCTACCCATTATTTAGAATGCTCTATTAAATACTGCAATACCTTTAATAAATTTAAATGCCTTAAATATTGCAAAAGCACCTTGTGGGTAGTTTCACATCAATGGCTATCTAAGCTCCAACAGTGTCTCACAGCTCTTCTCAATGGAACTGAGTTAGAAAACACTAAAAAATGCTCATGGGTTGATAGAACAACATTAAGTTCGCTAATCAACTATTATCGAAAGCAGAACAGACAGTGTAAGAAAGATTAATGCCATTTATTGCCTATTAGTAATGATCTTTCCTTTATTCATTAAAGAGTAGTAAAGAGAAGGAGTTAACATTAACAAATCTTCAGCTGATGCATACTGCCATTGTTACACTGACTTGAAATCAATCTGAAGGAGACTGAATTCATCACTTTATTTCCATTCTTGAGTTAATAATGTAGGCAATTGGACTAGGCAGATGCTGTGCAATGGAGATAACTGTGTAATGTTAAAAATGTTGAGTCCCAGGTTGATATCCAACCACAAGCCAAAGCTTTGCATCTGTTCAATGGCCTAATAGAAATCCAGGCTACAGTGCCAAAAATAACTCAAAAATGTTAAACTTCATCTATTTTTACCAGGGGATTGGAAATGAATTCTTGTCATGACTTTGCTTGAGCCTGTATGCACTCAGTTTTTCTGGCAGTTTTTCCTTCCTAAAAACACATATGTGACTGCATCCATGTTTTGGAAGCATGCAGAAAATATAACTCTATGCTTCTTTATTTCAGATTTGGCCTGGAGAAAAAGCAAGTCTGACCAGTGTACCTGAACTGATACAATAACGTATCTGTGGCCTCCTTTTGATAATGCAGCCTGGATAAGAAGAGTGTAAATGCTATCTGTGTGCACCTGAATGGAGCACTCTAAGCTACTTGTTCTGTTAAGGTCTTTGCCCCAAAACTGATAATGCCCAAAGGAGATGAGCAAAGATAAACTTTGTTTAAGCTGACTGTTAGTGGAATTAAACAGTAGGCAGAATATCAGTTAAAATTTGAGATGAATAATCTTGAGAAACAGTGTAGGAGACATATGAAGATCTCCAATGAGGTAGAGACACCACAGAGGAAATGAGGCCAGCCAGGCAGATCAGAGCTGCCCCCTCATTGTATATTGAGGACAAACAGTTAGGGATTAGTTATAGAAGGTTGGTTAGAAATACGCAGATGTTTTTTAAAATAATTAATTTTAAGTTTTTGTAAATGGTTGTTTTTAATTCTCTTGTATTTTCATTTAATTTTTTATTGCTGATATTTATCCTGAAGTCATAATTCCCTGACTGCTGGCTAATTATGTTATTAATAAATTGCTTCCATCCTGACTTCATGTAAACAGCATGAGTTAAAATGCTTTTCACTGTGAGAAATCACCATTTATCCTACAGTAACAATGTTACAATAGCTTTGACCCTGTGAAACTGATCATTATACCCATTGTTCTGGACTAGCTAGATTAATTAGTTAGAGTCTGGTTGTCAGATCTGTTTTAAACTATTCTAGAAAGTCCATCTCTGTGCTAACACAACTGTGGTTCAATGAAAAACACACAGCTAGCTTTTAGATTTCCCCTTTCCTACCTCCAAGGCCATGGAAGATATCCTGGATTTCCCTGAGAAAATTCAGCAGTGGAATAGCTGCCAAAAAAAATAAAGGACATTTATTCTGACATTTCAAGGGAGATGCAAAAAAGGCAACAATATTGAGTGATGCTGGGGTGCCCACATATTTATAGCTGTGAAATGTGCTGACTTCACAAAGATACAAAGGCAGCCAAGTGTATTCTAACAAAATTGCAGTGTTGGCAGCTGTGTCCAGGAACAATACGTACAAATAAAAGTTCCTCATGTGGAAAGCAAGTTTCTTGTCCCTAGATATCTTCTTCAGTTCTTTATCTGATCATTCAAACTTTTCAACTTCTGTCCTACTCAGCTGAATTTTTTAAACTTTTTTAAAACTCCTTAGGTGAAAAGTAGACAATATTTCCATGCTATATCCATTAAAAATTACACCAAGTAATTACTTAGTCAACAGATGTACACTATGTTGATTGTATGAATTAGCAATCACAAAACACTGTAACAGATTGTAAGAGAACTGAAATAAAAAAAAAACCCTGAAATTCCTCTTCAGATTCATTATTTTTTCTGCTTGTATGATGCTGTGTTTTGGATTTTGGATGAAAACATTGGTGATGATGCACTGATGTTTTAGTTGTTGCAGAGCAGTACTTACACAGAGTCAAAGACTTTTCTAGTTCTTGTACTGGGACTGCACAAGGAGCTGGGAGTGGACACATCCTGGACAGCTGACCCAATGGTGAATATACATATGACTGGGATTCAGACTTAGATGGTGCAATTATCAGTGGTTTTGTTATTGGTAGGGTACTGTCTTTAAATGAAAATTGCATTGCAATTCATTTCTGCATTAAAAAATCTTACCTATGTGTAAATTATTGCTCACTTTATTTCCAATTTGGACTGTTCTCTAATGACAGATACTGTATATAAATATTTTTTTCTAAAATTTTCTCTGTCTAAGTTTTATTAGGACCATGAGTGACTTCAAAGATCTTGGAATATTGTGTCTTCTTTATGCTGCCGAGTCAGCTAAGGGCTCATCCCTAATTGGAGTCCCACAAAGAAAAAAATATCTTAATGCAAATATGAAAAGTTTATTTTTTGCCTCCTATTGGCTGATCTTTCTTGGCAAATATATCAGTTTAGCACAGATGTATTTTCTGCTCCTGTTCATTCAGTTTGGTTGGTTAATGTTTAAAACAAAGTGTGTTTTGTTTCAGAAATAGCTAACAGAATCAGAGATAGAAGACTGAGATTCAGAGAGAATCTAAACTGTCAAGGAAAAATAAATTAGCAAAATATTAAGAAATAGTTAATGTACTGACTCTTTACTGTTGCCATCCTTTTCCATGTATTTTGACCTGAAATCCATGGCTATTAAAAATGAAGAAATTTAACTAGGAGGAAAATGTAACTAGTTGCAAATTGCTTATCTGTAGAAAGTTTAGGAGATATGTTCCAACCATAAACTGAGATTCCTTTACCTCTTCCTACCTCATCTATACAAAGTATCCACTGGTGATTTCACACTGGTTAGTTTCACACAGATAGAGTTCACTGAAAAAATATTTTTTCTCTATCTTCTAGAAGTCTTTCTTTTCCTGCATAATCCAACTGATTAAAGTAATCAGAGATCTCATTGAGCACTCAGTGGTCACACTGAGTCACACATCAACAGCACAGGTCTCCTTGACAAGAAGGGTTAACATTATAAACTCACAATCTAAAGTGGCTTTTTTTTTTTACCTGAAAGCAAATTGCTGGCATATGCTTGCTGAAGCTATGGTTTTGTTGACAGTAATGATATTTCTCTTTTGAAAGGACAGAAAATATGTTTGGTACTTTCAGATTTGTTTCCCTCTGGGTCAGAGACTTTTTTACACCCTTCGTAAGTGATGGGAAAATATACAAATTAACTTGTCTAAAAAATTAGATCTATGGTTTATCTTCAATGTTTGAGCAATTGAAATATTCTACACAGACTTCCTTAATGGAAATTAAGGGTTAAGTTAACGGGCAATATAATACTATGCTTCTCATTATTTCCATCATATTGGCTAAGCTGTAAATGATTTTACTGTAGCAATGAAGGATTGTTATTATCATATTTCATTGTTGTGCCTAATAGTTTGAGACTACTAATGACATAATATAAATATTCCCAACTAATATAATTTTGATTGCTAAAAATAAAAATAAACACACAATTTCCTTAAAAGTAGAAAAAATAATGATTGTCATCTCACTTTAGAGACTAAGGTTTGAGACAGTGATAAATTAGATGACTTAATCTTCTGATACAGGAGTTTATGAGATCTTGTAATTTACATTCTACTATCTGAAATCCGTTGATATTCATGCAAGTGTGCATCCATCCATTCAATTATTCCTCTGCTCACCTAGCCACTAATTTATTTCCCTTTTTTTCCATTTTAGGATACTAAGTAGTGTCTATTTCACTAATATATGGAAAGAAATAATACTAATAAGCTCATCAAGGAAAGACAGTGAGGACAGAAAGATTTTAGACTTCTAAAGTGTGCTAATGTTATTTTTCATGTGCTTGTCTAACCTGTTCCTTGAGTCCTTCCTTGATGGAGATTTTCTCAATAAGCTGTTCCAGTGCTCCAGTAGATTTAAGGCTTAAATCACACGAATCCTATATAAGCACAATTCTAAATATACGGCAAAGAAAGAGAAAAAAAAGAACTTTATATAACCTTATCACATTACAACATGCTGGAAGTATTTGTTCTTTGTGTAATGCATTTACAAACATTTATAATTTCTTGATAAACAGATATAGTTAATGCAGAATTTTTCAGATTTAAGGTCAACATGTTTGCAAAACAAGGAATGTTTTCATGGTAGGAAACACAATTGAGGACTCAAACTCAGTCTTCTGTCTTCATCTTAATTTGAAGTCTAATAGGATTCTTGCACTAGTTTACAAAAATTAGGTAATATTACAAGCCCAAACTTCTGGGTTCTCTGAAGTGTTTTAGTTTTGGCTGTTTGCTAGCTCCCAATGAAAATATCATAATTTCCAACTGCTGGTTTATGTGTAGTGCAATTTGACACTCGGATTTACTAGAAAAGATTCTTTGTAGAAGAGTCCTTCAGGCCAGTTTGTTTCACTGCAGCACAGCACGCTATTTCTTCTATAGAACTTGGCCCTTTTTCACAGCAGATCTTAGAGTAAGAACAAAACCACACAAATTACAAAGGATAAGGTTTTAAGACATTTTACCTCTCTGAAGTTTGCTATCGCATTGTAATCTAGGGATTGGTGAGGTGTAGTTGGGGGAAGTAAGGGACAAGGCTGAAAAAACAATAGAATTTGCTGTTAAAAAATAGTCAAATATTACTCATGTTGAAACAATAGGAGTTATTCTCATTTACCATTAGATGGCATACATACAGTATAAAAGACTTGATTAAAGAAATTTCCAGTGTACTAGGTAAAAGGTTAAGTAATTGTTCTGTAGCATAATAGATGCACACTAAAATTCACTCATAATACTTGTTTCCACTCAAAATCTCAGACAATAAAGTAAATACTTCTGGATAATGTGCCAAATTAGTCTATGCTGCTAAAAGTAGCTCAGCATCTGTTAACATTGCAGCCCTGCTGTATATTCAGCTCCACTCATTTTCTCTATTTAGTGAAGATTTTCTATCAGTTTTGTCACAAACTCAGGATAATCTCTATCCCCTTACTGTGTGGCAAAAGGAATCACAAATAATAATAATAAATTATCTATCTATAGTCTACAGAGAATAACCTCAATGAAAAATGAAGTCTTTTACTTCAGAAGAGAAATGCTTGAATTTCTTCTCCAACAAAAATGAAAGTGTCCTTAATTTAGAAGTATTCTAAGGAAATTTGTCATGCTGAATTGGTAGATACTGTGTCAAGGTGACCAGCTAAGCACAAAGAAGATGCTTCTCTAAGCTGAATAAGGGCTCTATGTGCCTTTGATTGTGATAACGTAATAAGATGCACACTGCCATGCAGGAATAAGAAATACTTTGTTCCTTGTCCTGGTTTCAGCTGGGACAGAGTTGATTTTTTTCATGGTGTCTTCTTGTTCCACCCTGTTCCCTGGTTTGTTTTACTCAGCAAGAAGACAGTGACCATGGTGCACTTCACTGACATAGATCACGTGCACCAAAACAAATTGCTAAATGTATTCTGAGAAAATTGTTGTACCCATAATCTATAATCACATGTATTCTAAGCAAACAATGTATTAGCTTACGACTAATCAGTATTCAGATGAAGGGAGAGCAAAATTAGGGTGGGTGTATGTAAGTTAGTTAGGGTATACATATTTTATATAGTTAAGGTTATATATATTCTGGGGAAGTTAAGATAGGAAGGTTTATATGATCTGTCTTGTCAGTTTGTCTATTGTGAGCTGGGGTCTGAATGGGAGGGGGGTGTCACGCATGCTGGAAAGCTCCAAAAGCTGTTTTCTAGCATTCTGATTTTATACTCTTTACATGTGTTTTGCCATAATCAAGGGGAGCAGGGAAGGGGGTTGGGGGGGTGGAGAACTGTTACTAGGTATAAAAACTGAGATATAAACAGGGGGATGAAAAACACATGACTTTAAAGAAAATCAGATGAATTCCCATTGCTTCCTTAAGACCTCCTTTTCAATTCCCAAACACATGAGGGACTCTTCCTAGTTTAATTATCACACAGTTTTATGGTCTCTGTGTTTTTGCCAAAAGCAGCACTTTCTCATTTAGTTGAAAACTTCTGGTCATGGCTCAGGCCCTTGACATGAATACTAGGCCATACACTTTTAGGCACAGAAAAGACTAGTGGAAGTGATTGGACGTGAGTGGAGTGACAGAGGTATTGCTACAGCCTTATCTGACCTGCACGACTCGCAAACAAGAGGTAGTTCTCATTACTGGAACTTGTAGACTGGAAGACTTTCTTTCCTACAGAGCTTTGCCACTGGCCTTTCTGGAGGAAGAATCTCATGGGAAGAAATGGTGGGCATCCCCTTTGTTACCATCAGACACAGAATCAAGTAGGCAGACCAGAAGGTGAGGACCTAAACTTATTGGGGAGGTTTGTGCACACCAGCTTAGATTGGATCCAAAGAAAGGAACTGCAGGCCTTCCAACCAACTCCAGGACGATGTCCTGCCATAGCAAATGAGTCTTGTCCTCCAGGAGGGTCTGTGGTGTGTGACCCTGCATCTTGTGCTCTGCTCAGAAATATGGGGCTGGCCACAGAGGCTGTGATCCTGCTGCTGATGGGGGCTGTTCTGCTCTTTCTAAGGCCAGACACGAAGCTGTTCCGTGCTATAAGGTCGGACCTCAGATTCCCAGAGTTGGCCCAAAAGATGGTATGGCAGTAGATATACTCCAGCCCCAGCTGCTCATAGCAGCACCCACAGCTCAGCTAGATTGGTGACATCAAAGTCCTTGAAGGATTACTTGCTGCCTGAGTGCAGGAGATGGTCTAGGCAGCAAGGGTCAGCATGCACATGAAGCTGTTCCCTAGAAGAACATCGAGCTTCGAATTCCCACAGCTAGCCCCAAGGAGGCTGTGGGAGCTGATCCAGATAGCAGGGGCCATCCTAAGCGCAAAGCCATGCCCGGGCACAGCATCAGAGCAAGAGTCCCTACAGCCAGCCCTAAAGTCTGCACAAGAAGAGCCGGTTGCCAGTTCTATCTGATGGTTCTGGTCGCCAGTGACCAAGACTATATAGTTGGGCTAATCTCCACACATTTTTCAGCTTCATGGAGCATAATCCCACACCTTCCAAGACCTTCCTCCATGTGGCCCCAGTCTGGGATGAGCTGGGTTCTTATCCTATTCCCAGTGGGGCAGACTGTCAAAAATCCCCTGCAGATTGAAGCTGCACTGACAGAAGCAGCTTGATTCTGGGGTTGTTTCTGTGCTTGGTGGTGCCACTGTGCTCAGGATACCTGTAAGCTCTGGGGCTACTTCTGGTTCTATCAAGTCTTGGGGTTTACTCCTGCATTTGGGCAACACTGACAGGTGTGAGGGGTGGTGCTGGTAGGGGGATGCTGCCAGCCTTGAGGTGCTGCAGTGCATCGACTGTATGTGTTTAGCATAGGACAGGGCAGTTTTCTGGACAGAGCTGTGGCCTTGCTTGCCCACCTGCCTTCTCCATAATGGCTTCTCCCACAAATGCTGATGGAGTTTTAAGAAGTGATTGTAAACATTTCTCTATCATGTTTGAAAATCACCTTAGTAAACAGTTTTTATCTTAGCACATAAGTTCTATTTTGTTTCTCCTTTTTTTCTTTTTTTTCTTTTTTTTTTTCCCTGATTCTCTCCTCCATTGCAGTGGGAGTGGCAGAATGAGCAAAGGGCTTGTGTTGCTGAGCTGCTTGCTGGGTTAAGCCACAAAACTCACTTTTATCCCCAGTGTGAGAAGGGTTGAGATAGCAATAGATCTGATCAGTGTTAAAATCACATTGTGGTAAACGTTATAGAAGTTTAATGATTTCTTGTCACAGTTAATCTTTTATTATTTAACACCTTTCTTACTGCTTATTTTCCCTGGCATGCTCTTTACCATCTCTGGAGTCTGGATTAAGGTTAGCATTTTAGCATTTTGCTTTACTTGCTTATGATATGATAAAATTTCTACTTGAGATATCAATTTGTTATTTGTAGTCAGCACTGAAGTCATCTTTGTGTTTTGGGAACCATCTCTTGGAAACTATAATAATTGCACTTCATCTCCTCACAGAACTAGACTGTGGAGAAGACAAAGAAAGATATCTTCCATCATTCCCTCCCTCCCACACCTTTTTGTCTTTCACCTTCACTTTTTCCACCAGAGAATTCTAAATTTCCTTGGGATGATCAAAGCAGCATGTTTCTATCGCTACAATTCCTGGTTGGGTTTTTGGTTTTGTTTAAGTTTAAGCAATGATGAAAGAATATCATCTAGAGTGGCAGGAAGTATGGAATGGTATGGGCAGGTACCTAGAATAGTACCTAGAATAGTGGGCACCCCCAGTGTTTTGGAACTTCAGCCCTAAATAACTGCAGAATCCTGAAAAACTAATAAAATATTTGGAGACAGTATGCTGCTGCCCCGACAATTCTAGAAAGACACAAATCACTACAGCTAACTGGGGCCTGGCCCATGCCTACCAAGTCCTGTTTAACATACCCTCAGGGAGAAGTGATCCCTAGATCTGATGAAAATTCAACAAGCCCTGCAACTGCTCCAACCCCCACAACTAACCCAGTGTTGTTTCAAATCTTGTGAGAAGCCCTGCATTTGTGATAGACTCTGCAGATGCTCCAAACCTTTTGACAGGTCCTGCTGCTGCTCCAGTTCCTGTGACAGGCCTTGTAGAGAACATATCTGTGCCAGTAACAGATTCCCCTATGTACGAGACAAAAAAAAAAAAAAAAAAAAAAAAAGACTGCAAAAGTCAGTATGTCAGTATGTTTGATAAGGAAAGAAACAGAGATGGACATGTAAGAAGCAGATGAGAATGAAGAGGTGCTGTCACAAGAACAGGAGAGTGAAGAAAGAAGAGGTAGAACTCATTAAGGAGATAATGACTCCTGGTAATTGTCTGATCCTTAATCATGGGTGAACTGAGAGATATGTAAAACTTCTTCAGGCATCATCATATGAACATGTTTTTTCCTGGCTGCTCTGATGCTAGAAGAATGGGGCCAGTAGTCTGGACTTAGTGTGCAGAGAAGCCTGGCAGCTGGTATCCCTTTTGAGGAAAGGAGGAATTGACAGAAAAAATTGGAAAAAGATTATGAGCCTTTACCTCCTTTATGGAGGTGACTCTTGTCAGCAGTGAAGAAAAGATATCCTTTCAACAAAGATCTGGTATGATGGCCAGGTAACTGGACCACCATGGAGAAAGGTACCCAGTACCTGAGGGAGCTAACCGTGCTGGAGGTGACATACAGTATTGACCTGACAATGATCAGTCATCCCAAGATTCAGATGATGACAGGTGCCCAAGACCTATGTGCCAGAAATTTGTACAGAGCACACCATCACCATATGCCAGCATACTGGCAGCAATGACCTGGAAAGCTGAAGAAAATCCAATGGTGGGTGAACTTCTCTCACAATATGAAGAAAATGTCTTCCTTCATATGGGCTTATGTCTCAGCTGTGGAGAAACTGTCCAGGGAGTTCCAGTAATTAAAAGAAAATATGCCCCAGTCTCTACCAGCACAGACTAGTATCTCAGCTGTTAGCACTGTAAGCATCCCCGAGCTTGAGAGAAAATATATGATAGGTATGCCCCGTGTGCCACTCGGAGATTTTACCTGTGTGACCATGGAGAGAATATGAGGAAGTGGAATGAAAAATCTACTCTGAATATAGAGATACAAGTACAAGAGTTGCAAGGAAGAAGAATCAAAAAGGGAGTTTCTTTCAGGAAAATGGCTACTCCAGTTTCCAATGAACAGTCTCCCGGACCGAGAACATGGACTGATCCCATTTGTGATGTTGAAAAGAAGTTTTCTTTAGTTTGAATTCATGGCAAGTGTATGATAAGTACAATAACTAGGACTAGATGGGTCCTGTCTCCAGTCAGGTGGAGGAGAGAGAATAGCCTAGTTTATTGGATGGTGTGGATTCAATGGCCTGGTACACTGGAGCCACAAGAGTGTAAGGCTCTGGTGGAGCCTCGTGCACAGTGTACCCTAATGACATCAAAATATAAAGGGGCAGAACCCATTTGTATTTCTGAAGTGACAGGAGAATGTAAAGTACTGTGTTGGAGGCCAAAGTGAGCTGAACAGAAAATGAGTGATAAAAGCACGCCACTGCGACTGGCTTGAAGGCTCCATGCGTCCTTGGTACAGACTACCTCAAGAGGAGTATTTCAAAGACCCAAAAGGGTACTGGTGGAATTTTGCTATATCTGCCTTGGAGATGGAAGACATTAAGCAGCTGTTTACCTTGCCCTGTCTCTCAGGGACTGTTCAGTTGTGGGGTTGCTAAGAATTGAAGAACAGCAGGTTCCAATTGTTACCACAGCAGTGCACTAGCAGCAATATTGAAACAATTGAGACTCCCAGATTCCCATCTATAAGCTGATGTGTCAACTGGAGAGCCAAGGACTAATCAGCAAGACTCTCTTACACTTTAACAATCTCATAAGGCCATTGCAAAAGTCCAAGGAAGTCATGCCACTGCTGAGTGTTGCTGTGTCAGACAAGACAGAAATTCAATAAGAATCAGAGTCAAAAGCAGCCCAGTGGTATCCCTCAACTGATATCACAAATGCTTTTTTTCTCAAGCCCTTTGGCAGCAGAGTTCAGGCCACACTTTGCTTTCACTTGGAGGGTCATGCAGTACATGTGAAACTGACTGCCTCTGGGGCGGAAACACAGCCCTACATTTTTCATGGGCTCATCCAGAATGCACTGAAAGCTCCTGATCACTTGCAATATGTAGATGACATCATCATGTGAGGCAACATAGCAGAGGTAATTTTAGAAAATAATAGAAATCCTCTGGAAAGCCAGTTTTGCATGAAGACAAAGTAAGGTCAAGTGGTCTGCACAGCAGATCCAGTTTTTAGGAGCAAAACATCAAGATGGATGTCATCAGGTCCCTGTGAATGGGATCAACAAAATTCCTGCTATTTCTTTACCAATTAGCAAAAATTCTGAATTACAGTCTGATTTTAAACCTTTTCCATCAATTGACCTGGAAGAAGAATTATTTTACATAGAGCTCTGAGCAACAGCAAGCTTCTGAAGAAATTAAACAGGAAATCATACAGCAGCCCTTGGGCCAGTCCTGACAGGTTAAGATGTAAAAAACATGATCTACACTACAGAGGGAGAGAATGGTCTCACTTGTAGCTTCTGGCAGAGAGCCTCAGGGAAGACTTGAGGTCGACCCTTAGGGTTTTGGAGCTGAGGATACAGAGGATCTGAAAACCGCTACACTTCAACAGAGAAAGAGATACTGGTAGCACATGAAGTGGTTTGATCTGCTTTAAAGGTGATTGATTCTGAAGAACAGCTCCTCTTGGCACCCTGCCTGAGCTGGCTGGGTGTTGAGAGGGAGGGTTCACCCCACAGATCAAGCAACTGTTGCTATATGGAGTAAGTGGGTTGGGCAGACTGCTCAGCAGGCTGGAATAGGAAACTCAAGTTGTTCAGGAATCTTGGAATTGACTATGGACTGACCTGAAGGCAAAGATTTTGGAATATTGCCAGATGGGAGGTGGCGTGTGCTGCAGAAACCCCAGTGAGTAATAAACTGCAGTAAATGAGAAGCAGCATGTCTTGCTCACTGATGGGTCCTGTTCTACTGTGGGAAAGTATCAGAGACTGAAGTCTGCTTCTAAGAGACAATTTGTTCGGAAGAAAAGCATTGAATTTGTTGAGTATATTTGAAATAAGAGAACTTTGGGGCTTGCATTCCATGAAGCTTAAATGTAGAGGAAAAAAATGGCATATTCTCTCCCATGACCTTGTTCTTTCCTGCTTCTTCTTTAGTGGTCAGATCATCCTGACTCACAAGATAATGTCTTAGTAGCAGATGCTTGATGCTCAAAATGTCACGATAGCTTATATTCTTCTCTAAAGTAAGCTGTTTATTCACTTATTTTTGCTGCAAATGAATTTACTGAAAGTTAAGGTAATATCTCAGCAGATTTTGTGGAGATTAATAAAATAAAATAAATGACTTACTGATGCTTCAGGAAATGCTCAGTGTCTTATGTTGCGTAATGTCAAGTTTTGGTGCAGCTTTGTTCAGTCCAAAGAAGCTTTTTCTGTTTAGAGTAGCATGAATCTGGGAAGAAAGTTTTCTCTAACAATATAGCAGTGATACAGTGAAGAACATTCCAGACAGGAAAAAGTCTGGAATTAATATGTTGGTGTATTAAGCCCCAACATGGGCCAGATTAACAAGAAACATTCTGATGCTTGCTTTTGAGAATCATTTTTCCAAGTAATTTGTTTCACTTGATTTCTGTTACCAAGGCAAAGATGTTATTGCACTCAATCCTGCATTCATGTCCAAGGTATGGCATCTGAATTTCTATAGTCCAGCCTTAAGAAGAGGCAAGTACAGCAGGCACTGTTAAGGAATGAAATTAAAGGAAACAGTCTAAATGTGAATACTAGAAAATAGAAACACTGTGGGAAGTTAGAGAAAACAAGAAGGTAGGAAATATTTCTTCATTTTTAATAAGTTTTGTCATTTCAGGGTAAAACTTCCCAATTGCACGAAATCCATATCAAAGCAGTTTATTGATTTACAGATGAAGTATACTTAGACTGTTATTAATGAATGTTTCTGGATGGAGAGTCAGCTATTTTTGGTGTAGGCATGGGTTGCAATGGTGATGGCAACTTTTGACAGTGTCAGTCCAACTTGTTTCCACTAAAAAGACTCTCTCCAATTTCAGATGTTCACCGTTTTTAAAGTACTTACTCTGTATTTCAATTAGTGTTGTTACCCAGGCCATCTGCCAAAGGTGGGCTACGCAGTACCCTACCATAAAGTTTCCAGTATTTATGGTGTCTTTTAACTAATTATTATGAAAAGTGTTTCTTTCAGATTTGCCTGGTGCTTCTTCAAGGTATGTGTAGCATTTACCTCACTTTGGGTCAGATGAAGTCATTTTGGGTCAATTTTGTTAATTTTGATTACACAAATTCAGTTGGGAATCTATCACACAACTATAGCATATTTTTAAAAAATATCTCACATAGAAAAAAATTGTTATTACATAATTGCATGTGTTTATACTAAAATGAGTGGAAACTGGAATTTCCATCTCCTAGGAAATTTTTTCCTTTCTGGAAAAGAAAAAAGGAATTATATGTATATATATATATAATATATACATGATGTAATATTTGTATGTATATAATATACAATATATAATATATATATTACATATATATATGTAATATCCAGAAAATAAAGAACTTGGATAGCCCTGTCCTAGCAGTACAGTCTTCTGTAACCTTCTTTTGAAATGCAGCAAGCTGGAGAAACTGACCATCCCTTCCAATATGTATCTGATGGGATATCCTCCAAATAATTCTGAAATCTCCATATGTGATAAAGTTTGTCTGCCTATTTTAACTCTAATTGTTGCCCCCACTTTGTTCTGTTAGCCTCTCTACTCAGCATCCTGCCAACAAGATATTCTCCAGCCTGCAGACAGGCAGCCTTCCTTTCTCTGCTTCTGACCTATATATACATACATGTTTTAAATCAAAACATGATACACATGTACACAAAACCCACAAAATTCAAATCAAATTGTCTGCCATCCACCACAGTAAAAGCAATATTTTCTGAAGCACTACTACCTCTTAAGTTTAAATATGAGAGTACAGTACCTGACTTGAACAGGTTCCAAATGGGAAACTTTGAAAGAACAGGGGTTAGTAACATGCTAACAATTGTCTTGGAGCTCAGTACAGTGCTAATCATCTTCTAGCTATCTTCTAGTTCAAATGAAAACCTAATTCCTTTGGAAAATTCTTGAAGAAGATAGGAATAAATTGTCCCAGCTAAATCATTCAAATTCCAACAAAACAAATTGTGTTGCCTTATCAAATTTCCAATCATCTAATTTTTTCACTTCACTAAAAGTGTATTTCATACTGCTGATGCTTTTCAACTTTGTGTTTCATTCTGCAATAGTTTTTATGGCACTGAACAGCATGGATAGAATGTGTGAGGATCTGCTCAAGAAAATGAGATTCCCCTTTTTCATTTGTTTCAAATTTACAAAATCAAGATTAAGTCACTTCTCCTCCTGCAAAGCTGATAGAAATATAACTATGCTCTACTCATCTTAGATTATCCATTTTAACAGAAAATATATTTTCTCAACTTTCACTTCACTGAAATGTGTTCTTGTTTTTTCTATTTGTTGGAAAACAGAAGGAATCATAAAGATTATTCATGGACTGTATGATATTACGCAGATTGCTGCAAATAGAGAAACAAATTAAAGCATTCTGAGTTTTTCTGATCTTACTAAGGAATGCTGCAGCACTTCCTGATCAATACAACTCATGATGATCCAAGTTTCTGGTATCCTTCATGAACTCAACATCTTAGCCATGCAAACTCCCTAAGGGAATGAAGACGTGGAAAAACACAGCAAACTACAGTTATCAGGGATGAATTAATACTGAATCAATCAGGAAATATTTTTTTTTTTGGAATATGAAATTGTTTTACATCATGATGAAAGGCCAAAAAAGACTATTATACTATTTCAGTCCAATTTGCTGTAGAATACTCCTCAGCTGGTCTTCCTGACACTGTGCCAAAAAAGCTTAGAATGGGCAATCATATTTCTGCTGTTTTAAGTGAAACTGTAGTGTAATATGTCATAAAAATGAACAAGAGGCTGAAATTCCTTCAGTGAAAAGAAATTGCTTAATGGAGATGGTTGGGCTTTCCCAGCATTTATTCTGGACTCATTGGGCGTTATCTGCCTCACAGAGAACTGAAGCTTTGCAATTTTCCCTGTTGCAGTGGCCTGATGGCTAGAGACAGACCTCAGCTTTAAGTTAGCAGGTGAACCTTTCTCCTTTCTTGAGCTGCAGGAATAAGAAATAACAATCAGATATAAATAGAAGGAGCAGAGAGTGAAGTACTTAGTCCAAAATATTATATCAGAAACTGGATTAAAATCTATTTTGTTGTCACTGAAACTACTGTCTCTGCTCAAGTACTCAAAATCCTGGGGATACATTTGCATTCCTTGCTTTGCTGATACTATGTCCATGTAGGTGAGATTTCAAGGCTGAACTTATTCAGATTTGACTTTCCTCCTGACTGCTTTTTCATTAATCTATGAGTTGGGTGCCAGCGTCTCTTCCTATAAAAATAAAATCTACTCTCTAGTTTATAAAGAGTGAACAAGGGAACAAAATTTCATCTTCAATAATACAAACCTAGAAAAAAAATATATTGTGACACTAATGAAAAACTGTTGTTCACTGAACTGAAATAGAAAGAGGGTGAGGGCTGTGACAGATGGGAAGGGAAATAACCTATCTATGCTTTGTTAGGGAAGTGTAGATTTTCCATTAAAAAGTGGCCAGCCATTGATCTGCAGTAGCACACCAGAGTTGCCAGAGGGCAATGTAAACTACTGATCTTGCTGCCAGCATCACTCCTTTTTGATAACTGGAAGCAAAGAAGAGCAATGAAAGCCCCCTCAAAGTAGAATGCTTATACAGAAAATGAAGAAGTAATGTGAAATGATGCTTTGTGCAGATATTTGCCAGGACAATCTTTAATGCTGTGCATATTACTCCTACTAAACATTTGAGGTAGGAACCTCCTCTGATCAACTTCACCCATCTTGCCAGTAGAGCAGAGAACTCCATACAACATTCAGCAGCCTGCATGCAATAAAAGGAGTGAGGTGGTGAGAAATGTTTTGACCTCATCTCATTTCCACCCCTTTTAAGGACCATTCAGTGGGCTTGCAGTGGTTGCTGGTATTGCTGAGTGCAATTGTGGCTGGAAGAGCATCCTAATTTCTTTCTTGTTTAACCACAAAGACAAATGTCAGATACAAGCTCTAAAGGAACAATATATTAGCACAAAAAATTTATAGTATAGTAGTAAATATGACATGGACCAGAGGTTGAAGCAGGAACTGACAGTGGAGCTTCTTATGTTCTATTTTTTACCTGCATATCTAGCTTTATGTTTGCACGTTCCCTAACCTTGCTGTGCTTGTGTTATGTAGTACAGTCATACCTTACCTCAGAGATTTTCTGCAGAGATTCACTTATTTTTCTGCAGAATTCTTCTCAAGAGAAAAACCATATTAAATGAGTCATTATTAACCCACTGTGCATTCAAGATTATTTATTTTCCCGTGACTTATCTGGTAAAAATATTTTGTCTTTAATTTTTACAACGTGTACTGAGGGATGTAAACATCTCAAATCTTACCTGTTCTGCAGTGTTGTAGGTGGCTTAGGGCAAAAGAAAAGTAATAAGTACAAACTGTGTGAGACCATTACAATTCCTGCTTTCATTATGCATCAATTTACATGATTGTCATATCAGGTACAGCATTAGGAAGGAAGCCAGAATTGCTAAAAGGAAGAAAAGATCTTCAGAATTTATGGAAGCACCAGGTTTGACATTTCACTTTCTTTCTCTTCATTATGTAAAGTCGGAGCAATCTCTCTCTGGAAAGAAAGAAAAAATGATAAGCATTTATTTTGCTAATTGATATTTCTGTCATCCATCACTGTTCTTCACTTTCAGACTTGAAGTGGTCTAACATGCAAACAGCAAAACCAAAGCTACAATTTCTTCCCTGCACAGAAAATGCCAATTTTGCTCCTTAAAAACAATTTTACATTCATATTTTCAGTCTCCTGAATTTCAAGAAATATCAAGACAAGTAGGATGAATTTCTACATCCAATGATTTTTTATTATTTTTTATTATTTTCAAAAGTAAAGGAAACACTTTGAGGGATGTGATGAGCTCAGTTGTAGCTCTCAAACCTGGTATGGAAGGCCTTGATCTATTTAGGGTGATTAAGGTGAATGTAAAAAGAGAGAACCTACATATATACTTTATAAACAAAGAATCTGCATATATACTTTGAAGCTTGTTAGAGGAAAGATAAAATGTATTAAAATTCTCCCTGGAAAATACAAGGACTAAAGATAATTCTCATAGCTTTGGGAAGATACTACATCAAAAGAAGAGAAATAGATGGGTTTTGAATGTAATCGTTAACTGTACAAAGGATCTATCTGTTGATAAATGGAATAGTTAATTACAATGAAAAAAAAAAAAAGAAAGAGAGCTACACTAACTGTCCTACAGGTCCTTAGGTCACTACGCTGAGAGTAACATCTCATTTTCACAAGCAGCAAAAGCCATGGGAGGCAATTTTTTGACTGAAATTCTTATCTGAAAAATTGAAAGAGAAATGCAATTTTAGGGAAAATGACCGTCTAGTAAGAGTTTGTTTCAGTAATGAAAGAAAAGTTAGAGAAAAAGAATTATCCTAAATTTCAAAACAAACAAAAAAAAAAATAAAAAACCCCACCACATGCCAAAACCACCGTAGATCTCAAACAAGTAAATGATGTTCCTAAGTAGAGATTTATGGAAATGATGAGGTAAAGTATCCTAATGTTCTGCTAGAGGAAATAGGAAATGCAGTTAAATAGAGAATAAATCCAATGGCCGAGGCCTAAAGTGACAGCAAGGATGACACAACCCTCTCCTAATCTGAGGAATGCTAGAGAAGGTAGCTAAAAAAAGGGCAGCAGGGAGGCAAATAAAATGCTACAGAGTGAGAGCCACCATCTCACCACTGAGCACCGAGGAGTGTGGAGCACTTACAAGAAAAAGAAAATGAAGAGGTTCTGCTTAAGATTCTTGAGTAAAGTAAGAGATAAGAGAAGGTGTTCAGGGGTCTCCTGTGTGCTTGAGGATTGTGCCAGTCCTTAGTTTTGCATGAAATCTTGCTATCAAATGCAGTAACAAAATGAGTTAGTAAAACCCCTGTACTTATCTGCAGAATCTAAGAAAGCCAGAATAGTAGGAAATGGAGATCAAGTGGCTAAGCAGGAGAAACAACAACAAAAAAATGCAAAATCCAGGACTTGGTGGGGCAGGTGGCAGCAAGGCAAAAAAGGCTCACAGGGCATGCAAGGAGAAGTACAGCTGGTGGGAGCAGAACTAGAAAAGATTTATGAGGAACTGGGGAGTGGTGGAAGCATGACTTATTGCAAGGTCGTTGGTGGTATAAATCAGATCTTGCTATGGACTGGGACTTACCACTTCCTGGGTGGATGTAATGCTGCTGAAGATGAACAAGCAGCTGGCCTACATGATTGTATGTAGTAAAGACTAATGATTTAAAAGCAATATAGCAGCAGTTTAGCCACTATATGACATTCGTGGGATGTATTTTTTTTTTTTTTTGTCTTTTAATGAAAATTTCACTTGTGAACCATGTTAAAAAACATAATTTTTTAAGAATACGTTTGCTTTTGAAAACACTAGGTCATGGAGCATCAGAATGTTGAAATAATTTTCCTAGTATTCTGGACCAATGAAGTTACACTTGTAATGTTTTTAAAAGTTGACTCAGCTTTTGATGCTGTTAATCAAGTTATTGCAGAAGGAATTCAGTAGTTCCTATGCACTATTAAACAGGTAAGAAAAAAAGATAACAAATGACAGGAAAGTAAAATATTCAATGCTTCAAGCTTTTGAAAGTATCAGTTTTGACTACTGGTATTAAATAATTTCAGTAAGAAAGTAATAGAAATAAAATATGGATCTCCAAATTAAATAATTTGTAAATCTGAATTATATTTGTATGAGTATGAATTAACCATATAATTTTATCTGAACAACTGGTATTCACCTTAAGGTATCAGAGGAAATAGATGGTGTATTTTCTGCGTTAGGGGAAAACTTTCCAATGTTCATAGCAGAGGACAACAATTTAGCTTATAAGACAGTAATTTATCACTGACCAGAAAAAGAACAATAAAATGATATGATCTGTCTGTGAGCATCTAAGAAGTAATTTGGTGATAAATAGTTAAAACTAGTCAGTTAAACACACTCATTTCCTTCCCAACTGATTAATCAGCGTGGTGAATAGAAGAAAACAAGGGATGAAATTTATTTTGGCCTTAGTAGGAATGCAGATGTGATCTGGAATATACAAATGAAGAAGACATGATTGGGTGAAACTAGTGCAGAGTTGATAAACAGGTGTTTGAAAAACAGGCGCAGCATCATTAATTTTGCCAAAAAATGAAAAGAAAGATTGTGAGCTTTTGGATGTATTTATTGATAGTCCGTATTTTACTTGATCATGATGGTAATATGAATGATGTAAAAGAAATTATACTTTAAATTTTAATACGAAGTTAAATATTGTTACAATAATCTGAGAGTAGACAGATACAAGTTTAGATATCAAAAAGTTCTTGATAAATCTGGGGAAGGATTTGTAATAAGTGGGATTACAACAAAGAACAATGTGGAATTACCCTTTTTTTGGTAAAATCTAACAAAATAGAGAATAACTGGTTAATTAGCTGTGCTGCAGAAAATTATCTTTAGGCTTGAGCTCACAGCTTCAAATTAATGCAGTGTTTTCTCAAAAAGTCAAATGCCTTGCTGGAATAAATCAATAAAAAATTACCAGCAGGTAATTTTCCCGCTAAACAAGTGTAGTTCAAGTGATATATCAAGGTTTGGACACGAATGCAAAAAGAACAGAAGAAACATAGCACATGAAGAAAGGTTAAAATAGTGAGAAGGGTGTAGGGAAAGAAAGGTAAGACAGCAGAGTAAAACAAAAGCAAACTAACCAAAAATCTCACCATAAACAAAAAGAAGAACACAAACTCCTAAAAATTAAAAAATATATAAATAAAAATCAGAGGAGGTCAAGGGCTTTGCATGTAAGGGCTAATAATTATCTAATTAACTAATCACAGGTTTTATTTGCCTTAATGTCCATTGGAGTAGGAGTCTCATCCGTCCCAGACTAAGAACCATGATTAATAAGAAGTTGAATGTTACGTGTGGTGGGCACAGGAAACCAAAATCAAGTATCAGCACAACAGCCAAGCGTGACCTTCAGGCAGATGTGTATACAGTAAATGTATAGATCTGGCATGCAGAGAATATATTTGATCATTCCCTCCAAAAATGCTGTATGGTCCATTCAAGGTATGGTTGATGTTTGCAGAGAATGCAAAGTCCCTTTTTTGCCTCATATTGTAATGTTTGTTACAGTACTTGCACACTTTGCCCAGGGTGATCCTGGGCCTGGTGCCTGCTAGAAATATAGTTTCATTATTACTTCTTAATAGAGAATTATTATTATTATTATTACACATAGAGTACAAACCAAATTGGGCCACCAAGATCTTTTTCAGCCTCTTGTCCAGGAGGGTTGGAATTTCCTTGTATCTGGGAAAGTGGGAAACCTGGATAGTTGCCAGGCTGCAGATTAGGACTGCTGAGATGCTGCCAGCAGCAGTCTTGGTGGTAAATATTCATGATCCAAAATGTGCCCATATTCATGTTTGGCGAATTGTGTATTCAATGTTATTGTCTTTACCACTTTGTAAAGGTCGTCCCGGCAGCTGAAGTCAACAAAACAACTGATTCACTGTAAAAGAACTTTTTCTTAGCAAGTGTGAAACCTGTGCATTTTCGAGTAGTGTGAATGGATCACTTGTAAACATTTCTGTTTCCATTACCAGGTGACAATCCCAATACATAACGTTGCTTTAACTCTGAGAACAGGTGTTGGTCCTGCCCAGATCTCACTGATCATTGCTATACCTTATTTGACTTTGAGACTGGGAAGAGGTGCATTAAGAATCTCAGGATTTCATCAATTTTTGCAATGGGTTTTTATCTGCAGTGTTTTCTTCATCACAACACAATCAAGTTGATGTCATTTTGGTTTTTGAATATGGAAGAAATTTTATTGTAAAAATCATTCCACTTAGTTTTACCTCACATACTGCTTATTTTGGGATGGGACGGGGAAATCCCTTGTTACTTTCCAAAAAGAAGGTACTGCTGTGGGTGAATTTCTGTCAGAGCCAAGGAAATGATTTTTTCAGCTGCAAGAATTCAGTGCTGCAATGTCATAAGAGCATGTAGTTATTATTCTGAATGCTATGCAGGCTGTAACATAAGACAGAAATAAGTGCTCACGAGGAACATATTGAATTATAATAAATCTGTCTCGTCTGGAGACAATGATGAGCTGGCACATTTTCTCAAGTGGCAGCCACACAGGATGCTGTGCACTGCATACATATTACTGCATTAGCAATAGGCAGCAAGAGGATGGCACCAACAGGGGAACTTCTCAGACAGATAGGTTGATCATTTGTATTCCAGAGCTCAGCAAGTGCTCAATTCACTGATCCAAACCAAACATGTTGAAGTCAAGGCCTGTTTCTATAACATGTTTGATATACAGCTGAGCAGTAACTGAATCAAAACAGCATCTCGCTATTGCTGTCTGGTGCCTTACTGGGTGGTAAAAGTGAGTGAAGCTTTTCCTGGCACTGGTGGTATGTTGTATGCAAATGAACCATCTCAGTGGTAAATCTTTAATGTGGCAGACAGAACATTAATTGCATAGCTCCCCAGGATCATGTTGCATGCCCAGTTTCCTTAAGTTAAATAATTTCAGTGATTCTTCTCTTGATGGAGAGTTCCAGACGCTACAATCCTACTGTGTGCTGTAAACTTACTGCTCTGCAATTTGACTCCAATTCATAACTAACTCCTGGGGCAAATGACATTCATGCTCACAATAGGTATCTAACTGACAGAACCCAGCATGTTAATTACAGTTCATGTTAATATTGTGAAATATTAACAGTCTATATGCAAAGTCTAATTTTTAACGTGATATAGCATGTGGTAATATGTCTAAAGTTACAGCATCCCTTCATCTTGGGTAAAATTCCCTTGATGAAAATGAAGAAGACGCTCTTTCAAGTCTTTAAATGTGTAAATGAATGAAGTGATCTTTCCCTACACATCATAAAACTAATTGATGCTATGCACGCTGTGCTGAGGGATCAGCCCTTTGTGCTTTGAGCCAGTACAACAGTGAGGCTATGTACTCATGCACATGCAGTCAGATGTGCACATGCATACTCACACTCTTTGTTCCAGCAGCTTGCACTGCAGTGATCTTGCTTTTTATTGGGTGCCCATAACTTTGCACCATCTCAGCCACATGGCATTGAGTTGAGCAGAACATAAAGAGCAAAACACATCCGCTGTATGTTCTGGTCAGCTTGACTGAGTTAACGCATAAATTTGGAAACAAAGAAGTGCCTTTACGTTTATAATGATCTATTTACTGGATTTTTGCTTGCAATATTGAACACAGGTTCAATCTATGGTTAACTTTAACTTTTTGCAATAAAAATATTTAAACAACAAATGAACAGTTCTTTTCTGCAATGCTATCGGATTTTTAACTTGTCTAATACTTAGATCCAGCAGGTTTTAATTTGGTCCTAATAACACAGATGAGAACATCTGGTAGATTGAACATATAAAGCTCCTTCTTGGAGCATGATGCTTTACCATTTAAGCCACACATTCATTGAAATTGTTAATCTTAATCCATTAAAGACAATGTATGCTCTGTAATTCTAAATCCTTTCCAGACTTTCTTTATTTAGCATCCAGTGGAAATTATTCCAATGTATATTGATTCTGATTAACTTTTTTCCTTACAGAAATGTAGTGCCTAGTTTATGTGTTTCACTGCCTCTGTGATTTGTATTTTTGCATTCTTGGACAGTAGGAATCTGAGAAATGGCCCAATAAATGGCACAATATTGAGATATTTTGGGGACTCCAAGGTCAGCTAATTCCTACTGCTGTTTATATACTCAGGAATAAAAGGAACAGAGAAGGAATAGTAACAACTTTTAAAGCCATGTATTTATCCTCTGGGTTTTCCTTGTGGAGGTGCTGCTACTTGGACCTTCCTATGCAGTGCAGTGCCTGAAGGCATTTAGCACTTGTTGTAAAAACCAACACAGAGTGTGTAACACTGCAGTTATTTTTAAGCCTGCACAATATTAACTTGAAGATATTTCTTTATAGCATGCTTAGTGACTGATTATGTAAACGGAACAAAGTTCTTTTTCTGTTACACGAGCATGTAATCTCTAAATATTTACAATCCAAACAACTTGAAAATGTTGGCTTTTTTCCACTTTTAAAGGTTATACACCCAAGTAATCCCCACAAATACCAAGCTGGAATAACAAGTATTTAAACTTCAAATGTCTCTGCCAGAATGTTTTGTTGTTAGCCATATCCTGGAAAATGTAACTGTAGTTTCAGAGGTAACAAATAGTTTATAACAGTCCAGATGCTGCCTCATTTACTCCTACAAGTTTGAGCTTGGCAAAATGATTCCTATTAAAGGAGTAAAGCCCTTCATAAGTGAGTAAAAGTAGTAGGAACACATCCCTTGTTCACTGGGAGTGTTTCTATGGTATTAGATGTTCCTCCACTTGGAGACAGGATTTATTTTGTTACAGTACTCTGATAAATGAAACAGAGACATTCCAGGGTCTATAAAACCTCAAAGTGCAGCAGTACTACTTATGTCAGACTTTAATTCAACCTTCTTGTGAAATAGAATAAACTTTACTGCTTGGAAAATTTGACAATAACCATTAATATCTGATCAGGCTGCTGAAACTATATGATTTGACCCGGGATATTTATTTGCACCCCAGACATTGCCGTGTGTGATTTGTAAAACAGCATATTTTCCAACACCAAATCTCTTTTTCTCAGAATTGTACAGGTGAAAATGGAGACTGGGGAGATGGAAAGGAATAAAAGTAACATGAATTGTTTCCTACTGCCTTTATAGATCCCATCAATCCTTCCACATTTGTTCAAACTGTGCATGACTTTTATTTGGAAGTGTGGTGGTAAGTATAATTATAACATAGCAGGTAACAACTTGACATTCAACCAGTAGTCTGCGGTCAGTTTCTTTTCCTCTGTAAATCATCTTGTTTTCCCTATGTAGAAGGGAATCATAAGAGAGAACAGAAAACACAGAAAACTCCACAGGAGTGAATTTTTACTCACATAGATGTAGAGGGAACCCATGAATTATCAAAATATTTCCTTGTAACACATATGGAATTAAAATCATGTAACATGAGTTGGTGATATACATTGATGTGCTTATTGAGAACGGCTGGTTCTGTTCTTTTTGCTGAATTACATCACTGGTTACTGAGTAGATGCAAAAGAATCAGAACTTTAAGAAATGAAATGTAAGGCATTTAAAATTCTTCACTCTCCTTCAGAATAATATTTCTCTTTAAACTCCAAATTATGGCATGGGTGTAAATACATTGTTTTGAAAGCCAAGAATATATAGGAGCATACTTACATAAAACATGTATTAGTATAGACCATGACAACTCATTCTTCTACCTCAGAGCAGGAAGTTGTTTCAGAGCTTGAAAAAAGGCCGGAATAACTGCTGTGTTTATTATTACTATTATTGCTGAAATTCAAATCTGATTGTTCAGACCTCAAATAAAGCTGTTAAGTAAAATGCACCTAACCGAAATACTCAGTCAGCTTATTAGGAGACAGCTGAACCAATCATTATCTCTTTAATATACTACAGAAATTGATTATGGGTTTCTGAAGCACAGGAAAATCCCAAACATTTTCTGATATGAAGAAAGAAAAGCAGCTTCAAAAGTGGGCACAGCGTATAGAATATTAGTTTATAAAGCTGGTGGAGAAATATATTTGGGCGTATTCTAGTCTGCAAATATTTTGCGTCACAAAAGTTCATGAGGACAGCATCAACCCTGATGGTTTGTATATCTTTCACTTTGTTTTAGTGACAGAAAGAACTCTATATAAGGCCTTCAGATATTATTTGTAAATAAGCAATAATAACTTAATGATGAGCTCTGTAGGCTGAGACTTTAAGCTTATTTACTTCCTGCTAGTTTGACAGCCGTCTTGATTAACAAATATTAAAAGCCAGAAAATTGCAGAGCTTTGAGGTAACAGTGATGGAACTAAATCTTTAGAATTATATGCATGAAAGCATAACATGTGGGCTTGAACACTGTGTCAAAGAAAAGGGGAAAAAAAAGACAATCTTTGCAAAAAAAAAAAAAAAAGTCCCCTGTATTACTGAGCTCTGTTAATATTATAAATATTTAATATTCATAAAAACAATGACTTTTAGTGGAAATTTTAGTCAAACTCTTTTCCTGCAACACCTCTCTCATACAGTCCAAGAATAAATCTTGCCAGCAGAACCAGGCTTATTCCCAGCTATAATTCTTCTTGGAAGCATGAGACACTTTCAAAGCAAATGTTCCTATCCACCAGCTCCAATCTTGGAACAGAGCACAGATTGCTCAACTGATCCCTTAATTTTGGTGGAACACATATATTATATTCTAAAGGATTCAAGGAAATAAACTGTGAATAATGGACCCTTTGTCTTGCTCTTGCTGTGATGGTTTGCAAATAGTTGTTTAGTTCTAATCTTTTTTCATCTCTCACTGTACTAAAACAAAGGCCATTCAAGACAGTCGACACTTATATTACAGCATCCTGTCAATTCCCAGAATCAATAAGCAATCATATGTTATAGTGTCTGTCCACTAGACATGTGCTTATTCTCATTTGCCATCTGTTAAATTTTACACTCGTCTTTCACTTCTTCCCTTATCACCTCATAGTCACTCTCTATTTAAGAGGGCTTTTTAATACAAACTTAATGTATTATCACTGCCTGTGAGTATGGTTTAATATCAATTTAGCCCAAGGAACTGATCCAGATATTCTCATTCAATTGTATTTTATTTGTCAATATGAAGAACATCTCTGTCATTTACACAGACAACACTGCTATGCTTCTTGTGTTCAAATGTCTATGTATTATATTCAAAGCTTCTCTTCTCAGTCACATCTCATGGCTCCAATGTGTTTTGTTCTGAGGAATGCAGAAACCATTAAGCTCCTGAATGGCTACACTCTCTTCAGTGTTTGCTTATCTGTGTTTATTCAACTGTGCTTTCCCATTAAATATAACCAGTAAATATGCTCTTACTCTATTAAATTACGTGATGATAATTCTTTGTTATTGACAGCAAAATCTGACTCATTTGACGCTGTTAAATTCATATTAGAATACACACAGCTTTCAAATCTGCTACAGTTCTTATTTTTTCCTAACATCTAAATTTCTCATAGCTATATGAGTGTACAAAAGTAATATTTTAGTAAAATAATATTTTAGTATTATTTTTGGGAAATAGGTATATTTTTTTTCATTGTATCTTTTTATTAAAGTATTGGAAGGACTTAATCTAATATAAAAAAGTTGTAAAATTATTAAAATTTCGAGTCACTAGTGAGGTAAAACAGTCATCAGGCACAGAGGGTAGAATGATTCTTAGGCATGCAGCCTTTAAAACTGGGCAACAATTCTTTTAAAGGTTGCTGCAGTTACTACGTAGAGGTAGGAATAACTATCTGAAAGTAATTATGAATGATTAGGCTGAATTATTGTTGTGACCCCTTCTGGTCTTATCTACGTACATATGAAAAAGCAAAGCACTCTCTTTGATGTTCTCCTGCGGCCATTTGGTCTGTCACACATTGTGTATTAGCCTGTAACTAATAAACCACAGGAAAGCAACATGGAAGCTGGTATTTGGACCAGAAAATGCAATCGATGTTGAAACTGCAATACCAAGTTTACATGCCTGCTAATGTGATGTATGCCAAATCTTCAAGAATCCAGACATTTGAACTTGTAGTGACTAAGCAAAGAAATTATACATATAAAGCTCAAAGGCCTTTAAAGTAATCCAATAAAAGGAACCAAGATCCCAAACAAAATCTGATGTTTGATTTTCTTTTAATCTTTCTGGGAACTCAGTGCTTTGCTACTTTGACATGTACAGCAAGGGTGGTCTGCACATCTGAAATTCTTGAAGAATTTTTTTGCCTTGATGTTTTCTTCTCTGCTACTAAGGATCAGTGACTGTATTGATTGACATGCTTTCTACTTGAGGCAGTACATTGCCCTGTCGTCCTGTATTTGGTAGAGGCCAGGGGAAAAGAACCATAATTCATCCTTCCGATGTACAGTACTTCTGCTTTTAAGGAACCTTTTGACTGGGGATGTACGTTTACTGCTATTGGCTTTGTTGTTAAGTTGCTACATAAACTCTCTAGTAAGGATTCAACACTGAGCTTATTCAGTGTTTGTGTGCTTGCATAAAATGAGGCAGTTTGAATTTAATGAATCTATCAAAAGGTTTTCTACACTCATGTATCTATATGAGTGTTCACATGTGTATAGCTTTGAAAATTGGGTGAATGCCACAAAAGCTTTTAATCCTACCTAAACTTAATTTTCTAATTCAGTGGTCACAGTTCAAGGCTATGCCTCAAAAACTGTATTTGTGAACTTATTATGAGAACTTCTTAGATAGTAGGAAAAAATCCAACATGAGTTGTTTCCATTGAGAGAACAACATCTCTACAGCAACTCTGCTTAAAAAGAGGAGGAGGACACCCCCCCACACATTTTTTATTCTGGACAGCACATATTGAGTTCTGAGAGTCATGAGGCACTTATGCTAATGAAGAATGAAATTGTAACTTTCAGGTAGGAGACCATCCCTTTCATCTCCCTGTATTATTCAGAGTCTTCATCTGTGCCTGGAACAACTGAATGTGATGTACTAATTAGCTTACTTGACTTGTCTCCTCGCGATGAACTCTGAAGCCACAATTTGGCCTGGTAGCTACACCTTCAGAATCTCTAATTTCAAAACCCAAAGCCTTCTTTCTATAGAAGGGTTATTGATTTAGTCAGCCTGTTCATAGAAATTGGTGTTTTACATGCTAGCAAAAATGTTAGCCAAGCTCTTCAAAATCCTAGGTGTACTGCACCCACTGGTTATTAGCTTCTCTGAGGAATAGTTACAACCAAGTTGCTATTGAAAATATAGCTTCTGCAACTACAAACACATGAACAAATTTAAGTAAATTTTACAGGTTCCACAAGATTCCAGGCAACACTGGATTACAAAACACCTGGTGAATTTCTATTTGCAAGATAATTAGATGGTCTCTTCAGTAAAACATTGAGAAATGCCATCTAGTGAAAATGATACTATTCCCATCACTTTTTTTTTTTTAATCTTTCAGTACTGTGTGAGACCTTGGACAATCCTTGCTGTCAGTTGAAAGAGTTAGAAAGAGAGGAATGACTGCTGAAAAGGGAATTATCTGTTCTTGATTTTTGATCAAGAAAGCAAAGTTCATTGATCTGATATACCATAACTGGGATGCAAAAGATGCAGAATACAGAAGCCATTTGGCAATACTACAGTTTGGTGAGTTTTTTTTGGTTTTGTTGTGTTATGTTTTTGTGTGTGTGTGCACTTGTCTTTTTAGCTGAAATTCTTAAGATACAATTAAAAAAACCTGCGAAATATGTAGACCCAGAGATCACAAAAATATGTACACACCCTATTGGAATTTAGATTCATTCCAGGCCTGTGGCGAGACTGATGTTGATAACCTATGAAAGTTAAGGAGGTTCTAGTTCCCACACTGCCTATTCCAGAGCTTAACAACCCTTTCCATAAAGTTTTTCCTGATAGCTAACCTAAACCTACCTTGGGTCAACTTCAGACCATTCACCCTCATCCTGTTACCTGTCACCAGTGAGAAGAGACCAAACCTGTTCTTGCTGTAAGCACCTTGCAACTATTTGGAGCAATAATGTCTCTCCTCAGCCTCCTCTTCCCCAGACTAAACAGCCCCAGTTCCTTCAGTTTCTCCTTGTAGGGCATATTCTCCAAACTCTTCACAAGCCTTGTTGCACTTCTTTGGACCTGCTCCAGCACCTCAATGTCCTTTCTGTACAGAGGTGCCCAAAATTGAACACAGAACTCAAGGTGGGGCCTCACCAGTGCCAAGTACAGGAGCAGGATTACCTCCATAGTCCTGCTCACCACACCATTTCTGATACAAGCCAGGATACCACTGGCCTTCTTGGCCACCTGGGCACACTGCTGGTTCATGTTCAGCCAAGCATCAATCAATACCCTCTGGTCCACTTCCTCTACACTGTCTTCCAGCCACTCTGCCCCAAGCCTGTAGCATTGCCTGGGGTTGTTGTGGCCAAAGTGCACGACTCGGCACTTGGCTCTATTAAAACTCATACAGTACGTAGTCAGATATTACTAGTTTCTCAATAAATGAAAGCAGGACTACCTTCAGTTAAGATGAACTGAGAGCCAAAGAGTCAAGAGTCAGGGATGACTATCTATTTCATTTGGGGCCAGATGAGATACACCTGAAAGTGCTGAGGGAACTGGCAGAGGTGATAGCCATCCTCTATCAGCTTTCCTTCTTGACTGGTGAGGTCCCAGAAGACTGGAAGCTTGCCAATGTGACATCTACAAGAAGGGTGGTAAGGAGGATCTGGGGAACTACAGGCCTGTTAGCTTGACCTAGGTGCCAGGGAAGGTTATGGAGACTGTCTTGAGGGAGAACACATGGCTTGTGTGGGACAACCAGGGGATCAGGCCTAGCCAGCATGAATTCACAAAGGGCAGATCCTGTTTGACCAACCTGATCTCCTTCTATGATTTGGTGACCCGCCTGGTGGATGAGGGAAAGGCTGTTGATGTGGTCTACCTAGACTTCAGCAAAGCCTTTGGCTCTGTCTCCCAAAGTATTTTCCTGCAGAAGCTGGCAGCCTGTGGTTTGGATGTTGTGTTGAGGAACAAGGTTTAGTGAGATCTATTGGTGATGGGTGGATGTTTGGACTGGATGATCCTTTTACAACATTGGAAATTCTATGATTATGTGATTCTATGATAGTGCACCGCGTTTTGTCAGTTGTTCTACAGGTGCTTTTCTTGAGCAAGAAAAAGAGATAAGTTTGAACTTCTGCCAGCAAATAACAGTTAATACTTGCTCTTCCCCAAGAATCATTTTCATTTTTCTCTGTTATCAGTAATAGAAACAAGCTTTTCTTTTTGCATATAGGCAAAAACTAGTACAAGACACTCAATTTTACTGTTGTGAAATAAGTGTTCCTTCTGGAGTATTTTTAGGATTTTCAGTTGTTGAAGTGCAAGCTGACATTTCTGTGAAGACTTGAGGCTGCCATGCTAAATAAAAACGTGACCCTAATTACTGTGGGAAGTTTTACATTAAACAGTTCAGTTCATAAGGTCTCAGAATAGGTTATTCTCCCCATCTACGGGTCTAAAATCTCAATATTTTTGTATTGCCTTTTCCTGAAGAGGATCTCAAATCATCTGAAGATATACACTTTTAGAGGGAGACTAATGCACACTGTTTAGGTGTAGATTTTTTATTCAAGTTCAGGCTGGTCTGAGCTCTGATCAGCCTGATCTATCTGTACATGTCCCTGTTTATTGCAGGGGAGCTGGACGAGATGGTCTTGTAAAGAAAAGTCCCTTTCAAACTTGAATAACTCCGTGATTCTGAACAGAGACTGAAGATCTCTGCAGATGAGAGCTCTGTAAACAGTAGTCAAAAGCACAGATCTCTAGTGAGTAACATGTGAGTATAATAAATCTGTAGGAAACTGAAATTCTTATATGTATAAAGATAAGATATTCTGTCAGAGATGAAGTGAAAATTGGCATTGAGTTCACATAAGACCACACTGATCATCCTGTCATTCACATCCAAAAAAAGAAAGGAACTATAAACAGCTACAATGATGTTGAGGAGAAATGACTGGGTAAGGTATAACCTTTCCACTATGAGATGAGATTGAGAGTTCAGCTGGGAAAATAAACTGTAAGACATGTTGAAAAGGTTAAAACATTGGTAGGCTAATACTATTGTGGAGAAAAAATGTGAGTGAAGGAAGTGTGGTTTTAAGAGCAAGTAAAATTGAACTTAGAATGATGAGATGAGAGATTTTCTTCCTGCTAGAACAGGAATCTTACAAGTAACAGCAGTGTTCTAAAGAAATACGACAGATTTTTAGATGGAACTAAGAAAAGTTTGTGAAAACAACTAGATACTTTTCTGCTAAAGGAGGGGGTAAAATGCTATGTGTAATTCAGTAAGTTCTTTCTGGAGACACATTATCAGCTGCAGCTTTGCCCCTTATGTTCTGTCACATTTCTATGTGCATGAAATGCGAAGTGAATTTTCTTTGAAATCTCTGGTTGAGCAATTTGGAATTCTAGCCTGGCAAAGTTTTGAAAGATTGCCTAGCTTATGGTCATAACCCAAATAGGTGAAGACATCCCAAATGAACACATAAGGCATATTTATAAAGGAAATGTTGATATAATTTTCTAGAATTAACACCTAGACTTCGTGTTAGTCTTTCTTAAAAAAGAAAAAAAAAAAAAAAAAAAAGTGAAACTAGATTAGCATTTACTGATAAATAAATCGTCCTTCTTGGAAGCTATGTTCCAGAACTAAAAATCATGTAGTATAGCAAATTTTTTCTGTTACTGTTCACAATGTTCTTTTTGAAATCCATGTCTGCATACACAAAATTTTGCAGTCTTAGCCTTTTGTATGTTTGCAGTTTTAGAATATTATTTGGAAGACATTCAACTGTAGAAAAACTCCAAGGTGAAATTTACACAAGAATAAGATGCACTTAGTATAATGTTCTGTAACCACTGAACACTGATGAAAGCTCTTTGTGGTTGTTATTATGACTACACAGTATAGATCACCAATAAATGTGATAATGACTAGATCTATAAGACTAGGAAACATGAGATTATGATTATGAGCTAAAAATTTCAATAATACGTAGCTATAAAGATATTTCTTCTTTCTCTTGTACTTACTGTCTTTGAAGTGCTCCAGAGTCTAGTTCCTAAGAACACGAGCACAGGCAAAGCAGCAGGTATATTTTTTTACCCACAAGTAAAAACATGAGTAAGGAACACTTCATTTAGTCTACTATATGTAATTGCATTGCAACGTCCTTTATTCATGTCCTAAATATCATTATATTTGTACTGGATCTTTTTTTTTTTTAAGTTGTTAGTAGAATGCAAATTAGCTGAAGCTGAACAAGGACTGAAGATCACAGTGTTGTATGAGAATTTTCTAAGGAGATGTCCCTAAATGAAAAACTGGATTGTTTTAAATTAGGGAAAATGCTAGCATACACAATTTATATGCTCAAATCTTTAGGACAATAGATTGAACAGTAGATCCAAAAATATTTTTGTACTTTCAGCGTCAACTAGAAACCTGCCTTAATAACAGAGAAAAGCGATTACATTTTTTCTATTAGAATGTTCACACTATTTCAAGTGTTACTCTGTTTGTTTTTTAAAAAAATCTACTCATAATGTCTGAATGCTTATATATCTACAGTGGGTGTTTTAAATCAGAATGTTAATTTAATGCTTTTGCAAGTGGCAATAGATCTGGCATATAAATGTGTGCCCCTGACAGACACATTTAGTGCATCATAGTAGCATGGACTGAAAGATGCTTTGTTTTATTATAATAGATTCATAGAATCATAGAATGGCTTTGGTTAGAAGGGACCTTGAGGATAAGTTCCAGCCTCCTTGTCTTGTAGGCAGGGCTGCAAACCACTAGATCAAGTACTAGATCAGATTGTCCACCCAACCTGGCTTTAAGCATCTTCAGGGATGGGGAATCCACAACCTCTCTGGGCAACCTGTTCCAGCACTTCAACGCTTTCTCAGTGAAAAATTTCTCCTGGACATCTAATCTAAATCTTCCCTCCTTTAGTTTATCAAGACATCATAAAAGTCTCGTGTGAATTAGAACAAAAGTAGCAGTGGTCTAACATTTTTCCATGGTCCATCTTAATAGCAGTAATGTAAAAGTTATTTGATTTTGAATCTGTTTTACTAAGGAATTTATTGTCTCTGCAAAGTGTCAGCAAACAAGAACACTTTTGATATAAACCATTACCTCTTGGGGATAATTTGTGTCTCTTGTAAAATATTGCTGTGAGAGCTTCACTGTCACCTACTAAAGCCATGGTGCCAGACTCCCTTAGCTGTGTAAAAGTAAGTTCTGAGAGGACATGAACCTTCATCTGACCCAGATTTCTTGACTGCACTAGCTGAAGCTCTTTTTTATCTTTCTGTGTCAGCTTCTGTCTTAGGAGTTGCTGTTCACTCTGGATCCATATTCTAGAAGTGGGATGAGCACTGCTGAGTTTTCTAGTGACCTTATCTACATCATTGTGGTCATAGGATAAGGATCTTGAGTATCTTATATATCAACAGCCCAACAGGCACTTTTAAATCTGATTAAGTTGAAGTACTGATTATTCCTAAATAAAGCAGAGCAGGGACTGCTTGGTGCTGGTTTTCTTTTCTTTTCTTTTCTTTTCTTTTCTTTTCTTTTCTTTTCTTTTCTTTTCTTTTCTTTTCTTTTCTTTTCTTTTCTTTTCTTTTCTTTTCTTTTCTTTTCTTTTCTTTTCTTTTCTTTTCTTTTCTTTTCTTTTCTTTTCTTTTCTTTTCTTTTCTTTTCT
>NW_024962265.1:18487019-18492424 GCF_019238085.1 Lagopus leucura | reverse complement strand
AAGTGACTCCCAAGAATAATCTGAAAGAGTAGTAGATGATTCAAAACTATGCTGGGGTCTATGCTGATATTTAACTAGTGTGATGTTCAGCTACAGACTAGAATATTCCAACGGCATCCTGTCCTGCATTAGAAGTAGTGTGGCCAGCAGGAGCAGGGAGGTGATCATCCCCCTCTACTCAGCACTGGTGAGGCCTCACCTCGAGTACTGTGTTCAGTTTTGGGCTCCTCACTACGGGAAAGATGTTGATGCTGGAATGTGTCCAGAGAAGAGCAACGAAACTGGTGAGGGGATCTGGAACACAGGTCTTATGAGGAGCAGCTGAGGGAGCTGGGATTGTTCAGTGTGGAGAAGAGGAGGCTCAGGGGAGACCTCATTGCACTCCTGATGGGAGGTTGTGGTAAAGAGGAATTTGGCCTCTTCTCCCAGGCAATGAGCAGGACACGGGGAAATGGCCGCAAGTTGTATCAGAGGAGGTTTAGATTAGACATAAGGAGGAACTTTTTCTCTCAGAGAGTGGTCAGGCATTGGAATGGCTGCCCAGAGAGGTGGTGGAGTCGCCGTCCCTGGCAGTGTGCAAGAGGCATCTGGACATCGTGCAGCGTGATATCGTTTAGTGCTAGTGGTGGCAATAGTGATGAGGAGACAGTTGGACTAGATGATCTTATAGGTCGTTTCCAACCTTGTGATTCTATGATTCTATGATTTACCAGCATATAACCACAGTCTAAGGTCAGCTCTACTGCTATTAAGATAGATCTCTTTTTTTATTGGACTTCTGTGTGGTCCCAGTGTGCTTGAATAAGGAAAATTTAAGCGTAGCCCTGGAGACCTACGCTGGACAAAGCCTCTCTGTACTGGGACACAAGTAACTTTTTCTATGCAAAGTATGTCTCACCACATTGAGTCGAGAGGATTAACTTGTTCTTCCACGTGTAGTGGAGCAAAACCAAACCTTTAGCCTCATAAAAATTAGTGACAAGAGAAACTTGTATCAGCAAAAACAAAACAAAAATCTGCATTCTTTTCAAAGGCTTTAATACAGACACAACAGTGAACACAGAACAAGAATTTTCACTTCAACTTTATCACTGTTAGCTAGTGACAACTTACAAATCATGAGGAGTTACACTCTTTCAGTGAGGTCCAAGACAAGGCAAAATAGGCTAACAGTATAGACTTCCTATATTTGCTCTTTAAAAAGTGTCAGTAAAACACCGGAATTCTGAGGACATTTCTGCAGTGAGGTTATTTGATTTCCTGGCTTTGAGGTTTTTCTATAACCTGGCAAATGGTACAGTCATCTTCTGGAAAGGAAAGTGAATGATAAATTTTGCACAGCATTACGAATGTTCAGAGGACGAGAAAGCAAAAAATGATCTCTTAAAGGTGGTGAACTAGGCATGTTCCATCCAAGGGTCCACTGAATGGTGGCTCATTCATGTATCTGAGCCATACATCAACACTTCCATCATTTAATAACTTACAAGGTTATTGAAAATGGCTAAAAAGTGAGATGTAAGAATGTCATTTTTTAACTTACTCCAATGACTTTCATATATTTAGTCATTTGTTAAACAAAGTAAAAAGAATCAATGAGATAAAGAAAAGGGACTCATTTTCAACCTGCTTAGGGGTAAAAAGGAGGATATCTAACAAATCTGGTGTGAAGATTTCTTTTTCTGCCCTTCTCTGATAGATCAGCTGATCTGTTATCTATTTTCTTTTTAAACTGCCTTATATGATGAGAAAGTGTACATATCTGAGTATGCTTATTCTAAGAAGCTCCTTAAAAAAGAAATTGTGGCTCACAGACAAGTGGGCAGTGATACTTATTAAATGAAAATCAGAGCCAGTGGAATCAGAGCAGTGATGGTTAGACGATCTTCCAACCCCCCCTATTCTAAGATTTTGTGATTTTGTGATTTTGTGATTGAAGTGATTAAACTAATTAAAGCTCTCTGTGTGTTGATGGATAGGAATCTCCTTTTGGAAACATAAGTGGACAACAAGAAAACCTGGTGAAGAATGTGTGTGAAAAAAAAATATATCCTACTTATGAATGATATGTTTGCAGCATTATAAAATATCAAATAAATATCAAATAATGACAAAACACCAATAAATCACAATGTCAGTGTTTGGGAAGATCTTACTTTCCCTTCCTTAGTCCAGCAGTTGCTTAAGCATTGTGTACTAAACTGAAAAATTACAAAGCAAGCAATATGCAACATTTAAAGTGTTTAGCTTGTTTTCTTCCTTCTTTTTCTCTTGAACCAGTTATTTACTTGTCTATTTCTGTAGGTTGAGCTAACGAATATTACGTATGTAGGAAAGCAATTGATCTGCAATTACTGACTCCTTCAGAAATAATACATCACAGCATCATTCTTGGAAGATAATAACTAGTCTGTATCATAGATTGCAATTTGGTTTGTTTGCAAATTTGTTTTTTTTTATTTTCCCCATTGATCCATAGTGAACTGAGTACCAGTCTCAGAGCTGGCACTTCAGGCTTGTAGTTGAAAGCAGGATGATGTTTCTTGCAATTAAATGTAGTAGTTGGAAAATTTCTAGTGGAAGTCATTTTTATTCTTGCTTTTTTTTATTCTATATTTATTCCTTGTGTCTCGTCCTATGGAACATACTGTGTAAACTCCAAGAATGGTGTGATGAAGATTCTTTTTCAAATTTTACCTAGCTGATTTCAGACCTTCTCTCCACTGTTGGTATCCATAGTCACCCCAAAGTGTGACTCTGCTTTTATCTAGAAAATCAGTGAAGTCTTCCATCTTTCCTCATACACGAGTCCTCACTCTATGATGTAAGTCACACAGTAGTAGTTTCATGTTGGCATGTAATGATATTTTAATTTATTGGAAATTTGGAGTCTGAATTAGCAAGACTAGTGATAATAAATGAAAGATTGCTTTACAGTTGGCTGGCAAGAGAGTTGTTTGTTTTTTAGCAATAAAAATTATATATGACATCTAATTTTCAATTCCACTGATTAGCCAAAATTCTCCTTGAGCTCACTTTACTGTTACAAATAGTGTAAGTCTTTTACATTTCATTGACTGTGTGCATTTTTTACGATCATATCCAAGAGTTCTGGGAGAACAGCCTTTCAGAATCTATGCATTAATTTCTCCATTTTAATTTCTAATTAAAAAAAATATTCAGAGAAATATTCAGAGTGGGAGAAGTGGAAAAAGGGAAAAGTCTCTGTCAATCCATATTATTTACTGTGACTGTAGAGTGCTAATGAAACAAATTAGATCAAAAATTACAGATGTAATGATGAGCTACACAGCAGAGTCCACACCACATAAGCTTATCTTAATTAGCAGTGTGAGTACACTAACTGCATTTGGTAACATTGACATGCTTACACTTTCTTTCTCTGAAAAGTTATTTGTCATCTAATACAAATTTATCATTAGTAGAACCTTTTCGCCTGGATTAGCATGGTTTTTAGCATCTGGTTTTTATATGGTCCACACTGCACCTAGACAAATAGTTTTGCTTAACTAAAGTATGAGAGATATGTAGTTTTGTTTGCAGTGCCAAATTACAGTGAGTTATGATGACTATGGACCTACAGCTCCACTGTTTACCTTCATTTCACTGGAAATCCTTAATATCCATGTTACTAAGCAGTCACTTGGTAAAAGCAACCATAGTATGACATTCTCACATAGCTTTGAAGAAAAAGAAGCTGTTCACTACTACATTCAAATCTGGGGAGTGGGTACAAAACAACTAACATTGTAGATTGCAAAGTTTGAATAGATTTTGGTTTTGAAATGTAGTAAATGCAAGGCTGCTTCAGGATTATTTTTTTTTATTTAATGCACACAGATTTTAGAGTCATGGCACAGTATAACACAATATCATGTCTCTAGTCTTACTACCAAGATCAGCAGCTAATTTTTCCCTTAAACTGTAGAGATCATACCTTAAAATGATAGTCTTAGTATTCCAGTTAGTTATCTTAAAGAGTTTAGGGATAGTACCTCTTTGCTGCAGGATTTTCCAAACTGAAATTTTAAAATTTATACTAGTATTACTACCAAGAAAGGAGTATTTTGAGTGACACATAGGAGATGTTCTTTAATCAGATCATGACTTTGTCATTCTAACTCCTGTGAGGATCACCTCTTGGTGATACTGTGAATATAGGCCTTTATCTCTGTCTTGTGCATTTCTACCACCTGGCAGGAGGGGTGGACAGCTGCCATTCATTACTGCTTCAAACCCAATTTTAGTTTTTTACGTTGACCCCTACAGTATTCTCATCTATAGAGGTTAAGTGAGAAAAAGGAGGTCATTATTTCACTTTTTTTTTTTCTAAGAGGAGGAAGACCTGCTTGTATACTTGTATCTTTGTGTGAATATGAATGAGTTGTTAGAAAGAACAGTTCTTTAACCCAAAGTTACCTATTTTAATGCATCTAATTGAGAAATGAATGCAGTCTGCTAATGGGAACTGAACTATTACAAAAATGCAGTATTTTAGTATTAAAGATGAATTATTGATGGTAATTTCTGCTCCTCTTGATGACTTCTTTGATGCTGTTAAAGCTACCTTTGACAAGGGAGTTTGATTAGAAAAGTTTTTAGCGCAATTTTTAATGGAGTCTATGAATCAGAACATTCAAGCCTTAAAATTTTCCTTATTAATTTGTTCTCCCATTTATCTACTCTTCAGAAAAATTAAACAGAATTCAAAATGCCTAATCCTAGAGCAATTGAAGGATCTAATTCTTTCTTAGAATAGTCTATAAGGCAAACATTGTCTGGTTTAGAGTTCAGAGAAGATTTTCATCTTCCTTACTGTCACATATTTTAGTAAGTGCTATTCCAAAGGCTCATTTTTTCAGTACAAGTAGGAAAAGCATGCTTGTGGACATAATTATGCACTCTTGCTTTGAAAATCTTTGGCTAGTGCATATATTTCTAAACATGAAATGAAAGTATAGGAGAAGTATTGAGAAACATTTCTACATGGAATAGAAGAAAATTGGATTCACTTATACTGTTTTAGTCTAGGGATCAAAATGTTTTGCATTCTTTTGCAAACAAAGGTGCTGTCAGTGAGGGTATCTAGTTTTGGTGCTAGTAGGGAGAAAATGTGTCCCTAAATTCTCCTTATTTATGTTTTGCAAAGCAAAACTAGATCTGCATTGAAACATAGTTAAAGTTTGACTTTTATATACTTCTGCATCAATTGTAGATTTTAATAATGTATTTTATGTCTTTGAAACATAAACAAAGATTATGAAACCAGAGAGAAAAGCAATTGATCAAAATGTAACATTTTGTAACATCTATTCTTTCTTTCTTTCTTTCTTTCTTTCTTTCTTTCTTTCTTTCTTTCTTTCTTTCTTTCTTTCTTTCTTTCT
>NW_024962265.1:18450515-18486919 GCF_019238085.1 Lagopus leucura | reverse complement strand
TTTTTTTTTTTTTTTTTTTTTTTTTTTTTTTTTTTTTTCCATGAAAGAAAAATTCTAGCAGTTGCACAGTACGAAGCAGTATGGCCTCCTTTCTGGATACATTCTTCTCAAGTCATTTTGCCCTGGCTTCATTAATTTCTGGACTTCAATAAACTACTTAAGTGGGCTTAGGTCTCTGCAGAACTATCACTATCTGTTCCTTGCACTCACCTCAGCTTTTCCCAGATCTTAACTTATTCCTTATAGAAAAAAAATCTAAGGAATGCCAATTTGTTAATTATGAGAAGAGTATGGTGATTTGCACAGAGACACTTATCTGAAGAGTGTAATGAATTGCTAGCAAAACTTTAACATCCTCATTCTTAGAAATCCCAACTCACTTCTCTTTTGTCAGATAACACATACGAATCATTTATCTAACCACTGAGTAATTTAATTCCATAATTATAAGTTCAAAATGGTTTTCTGGTCCCGGCCCTCCTGCAACCAGAAGTTGGAGTTTATGCATAGGCAAGCAAACCTAGGGAACCACATATCCAGGTAAGACTGGACTTCTGATCTTTCTTCATGCTCTGGTACTACTTGCTACAAAGGGACAGGTAAGAGTTGGGATAAAAGAAAATGGCTACTAATTTAACTCTTTCCAGTCCCTTGAAAATGAAAAGCTTCTTTCCTTAAAGATGTGTAGATTCCAGTTTATTGAAAAATTTTGAGAAATGTTGTCAGATAGTTCTGCTGAAGATTCTTTCCATTCTGCAAGACTGATAGATTGTCAGGAGAATTCTATTGGACCCCATGCCAGAAATTATTTTAATGGACAACATTTATGTGCTTTGTGAGGCAATTTTTTTTACCAAACATATTAAATTAGTATGCGATAATAATAATGAAAATTGATAATTACTAATTAACTATAATAAACATTATAATATAATAGAAATAATAATTATAATATAATAATTATTAATTATTATTAATAATGATATCATAATAATGATAGTTTGGTTAACAGTCATTACTCAGTCATAAAAAGGGAGCCATGAGTTGTCTAATCACTGGAGCTGCTACTGGGAACCTCAGTAAAGCAGGTAAACAGTAAAAGCAGGTACCACTGCTTTTTTGCATTTTAGTTGAGTTTATGACTCATTACAATATTAGTTAGTCTTTTTATTGACTTTCTTGCTCTTTCATGCTTTTAGCTTGATTAGCATTATCACTGTTAAGATTTTCTTTTTCAGTGGTGTCAAGAGGAATGATTTAGAAAATACTTCTTTTTGGCATTATTCTGTTTACACTCCTTGCTCAGATTATGATTTATAAGAATGAAACATTCACTATCTTCTTTCATAATGATTTTGTAACACTGATTGAATACATTGTATTAAATGTGATAACTCCTGAATATAGTTTTCTTAGCTTCTGATTAAGAATCACATGGAAAACATTTATTTAGCTAATGATAAACTAATTTATTCAAAAGGACAGAATGTTTGTAGCTAATTTATCAGTGACCTGCAACACAGTGTGAAAATAATTTATCAGTGATGTGCAATGTGCAATGCACAGGAAATGAACATAACTATTTTTAGATTCTTATTAATTTCCTTTGAATATAACCATGTGACTCCAGTTGCTACTGAAGTTATGTTTTATAGAGTGACTGTACATTGTTTTTACATTCTCTCCCTTCTGTTTTTAATTATAGTATCATCATGTGAGCAATTAGAACACGGTAGCTGGAGGCCAGCAATAGCTTAATTGTTCAAGATATTACAGAAACTAAATGTTGGTTGTGATGAGCTTACTTTAGAAAACATTGCAGACTGCAGGAAGCAGGAAACAAGCATGAAGTTGCTAAGAATAGTAATAATAAGAAAAAAAAGTAGGAAGCTTTGTTTGTAAATTAAATTCTAGGGCATGATTTAAAATCACTTAACACTTCTTGCAACTTCCATTTGTCTATCAACAACAATGTATGTTTTATGATGATTGAGGAAATGTAATATTCTGGATGGTCTTTTCTAGCTATTGATTTTGGTCCTCAAAATGAACATTTCATTTTTTGGAATTATCTAATGCATGTGAAATATTATTTTTTAAACCACATAAATCAGTAAAGTGTGAGGAAAGCAGTCAGTACAATTACCACAGGCATTTAAAATGTGTCAGAGAAATCATAGAATCATAGAATCATAAAATGGAATGTATTAAGTATACACAAAATCAACAGTTTCTCTATGAGAAATCTAATATTTCTCTTTGCATAAGCCAAATAATTGCAAAAAGGTAAAGATCTACATTTTGCATTATAATAATAGTACTCCAAACTTAGCTTTATATACCCATACTGAACGTTTTGATACTGAAAGCAACGTGGTCAGAAACAATGAAAAACGAATCAAACTTGTTAGAAGTACAAAATATTTTTATAGCATATTTATATAGCATATATAGAAAGAGTTTTCCTGTAAATAAAAGATGAAAATCCAAATATATTATACATATATTTCTGAGGAAAGGAATTTGCTACTTTCACTTCTTCAGCTATCTGCTTGCTCCTTCCTCATGCAGGTGTGCTTTTTAGTTGGGCTCAGCCTTCACCTACAGGAGAACTATTGCAATTGTCTGGCACTGTTCCTTTCTCTGTTACACATTCTGTTTCTCACAATTTTGAGTTCATTCACTGTTCTTTGATTTTCTCAGCTATTTTTGTACTCAGGTTTCTCCTATAACTGTCTTCTCTAAGGTCAGGCTGACCCATTCAACTAAACATCAAGATTAATTTATTCTTCTTTTCCACTGTGCTTTAATCTCTAGCATCTCTGGGAAAATGTGTCTATGCACGTAACTCACATCACTGGAGAGTCCTAGTCAGCATCTCTTGAGATATGGGAAAAGCAGTATAGGCAAGTAGATAACATATCCCAAAAGAAAAATATCATTTGAAGACAAGAGTTTTCCCTCAATAACTGCTGTAGCTCAAACTACTGACTTCCAGACAGATATGACTGCATATTCTGTTTACACAGTCAATCAGGTATAAGGTAAACAGATCTTTCTCCCCAGAAAGGTAGTTCTTGAACACAGACATCCTTTCTTTCTCATCCTTTGCAATTGTTAAATTTTCAATGACTGACAGACCTCAAAACTGCTGTAGAAGAAGGATCCTTGATCTCTGACAATTGTCAGATAGTTGACAGATTTTTCCCTTATGGGCTGACACAAAAACAAAGAAATAAACAAAACAAATAAAACAAAACAAAACCTAAATCCACCATACTTACATCATCTGGCAATATATTTTCTGTATCAGAAAACAGTTAAAACATTTTCCTTAGGAATGAGTGAAATATAGAGGTTTTCCTATCCCTTTTCTCTTTTTTTTTTAATTTCTGTTGGCAGCAAAAAAATCTTGAAGGATCCTAAAATCAAGGCTTTATTGTGGGATTTGGATTGCAAGCAAAAGAACACTTGTATGGGCATTATTAATTGTACTTCAAAGTGACTTAAAATTAGTTTCAGTGTAGACTCATTTGCTACTTAAAACGATATGATGTTGGAAAACTTGAGCAACATTAGCTTTTGAGATGAAGGGAAAAGGTAGAAAAAGTCTTGGTGCCAAACATAACCATTATATTATATCATGTATTTGAACTTGTAAAGTTTGTCACACTGCTTGAAAAGGGCATTTTATTTTGTTGCTTTCCTCTGAAAAACAGTTTCTCACTTCATATAGCTACAAGGTCTTCTGATTAAGAACTGTAGAATTTGCAGCAGGACTAGAATTCCTATGGCTGAACTTAGCTGTAAGCGCTGCTGTTTGTAGCTGACAAGCAAAAATTGCATTCTTTCGATTTATCTAATACTAAAGTAATATTTTAGAGGACTATTATGTTCATAATCAGCATTATCACTGTCTCCCTAATAGATTTATGTGTGACAGATGAAGTGTGATTTCACAGAATCGTAGAATTTCTCAGGTTGGAGAAGACCTTAAAGATCATCAAGTCCAACCGCAACCTAGCCATACTACCCTAACTTTAACAACCCTGAATAAAACAAAAAATCATGTCCCTGAGCACCACATCCAAACAATTTTTAAATGCATCCAGGAATGGTAGTACTTGATTAACTTTGTTTTCAAAGACAATACACTTCGTAAATTTAACTCATATAGTATCTTTAAAGAGAGTGAAAAAAAAGCTTTTAAAATAATAGTTTCAGAATCTTCAACAGTTCTATAAAAATAGTGGGAAAATAAAATAGACTCTTATCAAATGCCAGTATTCCCAACCCCATGGAGAACAATAGTGATATCTCCTATAATATTCTTCTGGATGGTTGATTATCTTATGTGTATAAATAATTCACAACTTTGATATGAATGTGCAAAGAGTTTTCTGGAGTAGAGAATTTCTGGAGTGCGAAACCTGTTTTTCACATCTCTAACATCTTGTTTTTTAAAAAACAAACAAACAAAGAAACAATGTTCTATGCTCACAAGAAATAATTTTGCTGAGTTAAAATAAAAGGTCAATTTCTAGAAAACCAGTCTTTTATTTTCTTGTTTCAGTATGTAGCCTGCTATTCAGATATTTGTCTTAATAATGAGTCCATAAAATTTCAGAAAAAAAAAAAAATTAGAGACTATTAGATCTTGTAATTGGAATGTTAGGTGGCATAAAATTAGATATTAAAGGTTATGAACCTGTGTATTGTTTAACCCTGAAACAGAATTCACGATCTTGTTGTAACTAGCTGGAACCTGATCCTATTGAAGAGAGACTGCTTGTATTGTAGTCAGTGAGTTCTCATCTAAGGTACAGTGAAAGTAGGGAAACCATTTGAACAGAATCCTAATCCATGGAACTTTGATATGATCTGTCAAGAAAATGCAGGTATTTTGAATAGCTTGCTTATCTTAGGGCACTCTTATCTGAACACTAATGGGGAGATGATAATTACTGGCAAATATTACCTGTATACTGCACAAGGTTAACAACATATGAATGATTTTTATTCATTATCCATGTTTATTTTATTTTTATTATTATTTTTTTTTTCGGAATTTGCAAATCCATGTGTCCTTTCCAAAGAGAAATGTATGTGCTTTAAATATACTAAATTTCTGTTGATCACTGCTGACTTTTTTTTTTTGTTTCCAAGCTATCTTTGGTCTGTCCTTAAAGTAACTGATTGGAGAAGGGATCCGAATATTTCACTTTATAACTTTTAAAATAATATAATAAGGACCCACATGGTATCTAGATGCAATTTTTCTCCAGGTGTCAGTACCTTTAAGTTGTTTTGACCATCTAACAGCCAGGGGCTGTTGATTGGCAGTATCCATGAATCAGTATCAAGACGTGCAGGTACCAGTAACTTAACCCACCACATATATTTAATTATAGAGTGTGTTCTCTTGTCTTTAATTCACCCTAATTCTCTCCAAAGTAGACAGTCTTTATCTATTCATTTTTTTCTAAATGTTCTCTTCAGGCTACATTAACTTCGTGTTTAGCTTTGGTATCAAATCTGAACAAATGAATTTGAATTTGTATGTGCAGCTTTTGTAAATGAGGGCTTTTATTCTGTCTGCAGTTACTTCTTAAATGAAATTGAAAATCTGAATGTTTATTTCATTCTGGTGAAACACCTCAGAATGCTTTCCTGCTGGACAAGAACCATCCACTCCTGCTTCTTTTGACATCTGTGACTTTATCTTGTTATTTCATTACATTTTCTCTGTTCACATTCTCTAGTATATGTGACTCAGACAATTGCAAACTGAAGATGCTTCCGTACTAGAGTGCTATTCTGTCACTGGATCAGGTGCAGATGACAGAACTCCCGTTGCCTGATTTGATTATTAAAAACCTGGCATGTGGAAAAATCCCGCCTTTCACTTCTTAGTTTGGGGAAACTGTGATGTTATTTGAGAAAAAAAACTAAAAGTTCTTAAAAATGAAAGTCAGTCATGTATTAGAGGCTATCTGAACTTCTCATGAATTCTCATCTCTCCAAAGGTTGGAAACAGGCACTGGGTGGTACCATGTAACATTGAACTGCTGCTATATCATGTAAGAAAGGAATCTGTCTTTAGAATTCAAGAACTTCCAGTGTTTTCCAGAATATTCAGGTCATATTAAGGAAGACGAAAGTATGAAAGGTGTGGGAATATTCCAGCAAATATGAGAGAGTTGGAGGGCAGACAGAAAGGAGAAGGTTTGTTTCATTGTATTACGTGTTCTCTGAAATTTTTACCTCAATATCATTAGTAAAAAGTTCCGGGTTTCCTCACTGTCTACATAACCAAAATGTTAAAGAAAAACAGCTATGTTTTCTGCTTTAGAATCGTAAGAGCAAAAAAGCTTGCATTTCAAAGACATGGAAAACTGAACATAAATCTGGTCTATGACTCTTTAGGAGATGCTTGACTTTGATAGACCTTCTGCTAAAATAGAAATGTCAGTGTATAAACCTCAGAACTCTTGTAACAAGCATCATTAGATTTTGAATGTGTCAAGTTTGGTTTTATTTAGTTTCTTAAACTCAGGCTATGCACATATCATCACTTTCTTCAGCCATAAAGTGTTATCACAACTAGGACAATTCCTGTTCCATCCTCTTGTTTACATCATCCTCTGTATATAGGTTCAATTCTGATGGCAGCTTGGATAACTTTTATGCTAAAGTTCCTAAGAGCATGGAAGGGCATTTAATACATATATGTACTATATTAGAAATTTCAATAAACCCAAGTGCGTTCCTGGGCACTGAATAAATGAAACACCCTACAACTATGACGGCAAAAAAATATCTATTTCCAAAAGATACATATTCACAAACCAAACTTCCTGCGTTTTTTTTTTTTTTTTGCTGCAGTGTATCTCACACTTAGGAGGAAATTCCTCAGAAGTTCATCACCAATTTTAGATTTTTAAAGAAAAATTTCCAGTGAAAACATGATAGCCACTAACCTTCTGGAGCACTGTGACATGGCCTATTATGCTGAATATTATCTATCACAATTTTAATATTGGACAAATAAGCTCAAAACCCTTTGGTGTGGATAATAATCTCATTTATGAGTGTTATGTAAGGTAGTATCAGATGGTCCTTCAGTTTTACGAGATCTTACTGCATTCATAGCAGTAGCCAAAAGCAGTTGTTCTTCCTCAAGGTACTTCATCCTCCAGACTGAAATGTGACATAATTAGATACTTGAGGAATATTTCTCTGTGTGTGTGTAAAGTCAATAGAATTTTTATTAAGTGTGACTAGTGTAAAATTTATGCTGGGCTGGAACTTATCTCTGTTTAGTTAGCAAAGCAAACTGTGACTGTTTAAAGTATTAAATTAAGGAGAAAGATGTAGCATGAGTCTTTCTTTCAGCACTGAAATTTGAAAATAAATCCAATCTGTAATAGTGTAATGGATGACTTTGTATGCAATTTGGATTAATATTTGCATAGCTTGAAGAATTTTGTTTTTCAGGTATGGCTTTTTTATTGTGGTTACAAGTTACTACGAATTGTGTGTATTTTACTATCATTTATAATAGCTACTGGCTTTCTATTCTGGAAAAGAATAACAATAAACACTTCCTGATGCTTGGAATAAATCTCTATATGAAAAAACTGTGAAAGTAAGAAGATTTGAGTGTGGAAAGAGGCAACAATGGGAAAAAAATAACTGTAAGGCAAGTGAAGTAGAGTTTGAAAAGTTTACCTGTTTCCTCAGATTGCATATCATGCGTGGCCTTTAATGAGGAAAGTGATTCAAATGTTAAGTTCTAGATGAACTATGGAATGAATTTAGGGTTTTCATGGAAGGTAGATGTATATCAAGCACAACAGGTATGACATTCATCTAAAAATAGAAATTCTATACTCAGCACTGGTGAGGCTGCACCTTGAGTACTGTGTTCTACTTTACACTCCTCACAACAAGAAGACATTGAGGCCCTGGAGCATGTTCAGAGGAGAGCAACGAAACCGTGAGGGATCTGGAGCACGAGTCTTATGAGAAGCAGCTGAAAAGGCTGGGATTATTTAGTCTGGAGAAGAGGAGGCTCAGGGGAGGCTTTATTGCTTTTTACAACTACCTGAAAGGAGGTTGCGGTGATGTGGGAGTTGATCTCTTTTCCCATGTAATTTGTGACAGGATGAGAGGGAATAGTCTCAAGTTGCACCAGGGGAGATTTAGGTTGGATGTTAGGAATTATTTCTCTGAGAATGGGCTGCCCAGGGAGGTGATGGAGTTACCAACCCTGGAGGTGTTCAAGAAATGTTTAGATGTTGTTTAGTGGGAGCTATTAGTGATAGGTGAATGGTTGGAGAGGATGATCTTAAATGCCTTTATCAAGCTTGGTGATTCTAAGATTTTATGTTTCTATACATTTCTGATAAATGTGTATTATCTTCTACTGCAGTGCACTGGTGTTACTGTGCTTGCATCCAGCCCCTATCTACAAACTTATGTGAATGACTTTTAAGAGGTGCAGAGTTCTGTTTACGTGGAAGTAAGTGAATAATTACATATACTTGACACATCTGCTCTCTTAATCACTTTGGTTTTCAGCAGCACATTTTGAGTCCTAGAATTATTATTATTATTTTTTTTTTGTTAAAACTTAAATAGCTTTTTCTGTATCCCTATCAGAATAATGTTCTAAATTTGCAGAAAAGTCTGTTTGCTGTAAGTATTGAACAAATAGGAATAGGTATTTTTATTTTGGAGATGATTTTTAAAGTAGAGAATTTAAACATTGTCCTAAAGTTTTAATCAAGCTAATCTATTGTCCCAGCTATTGTATCCCTGAGCTATTGCAGGAGGGTTATGAGACCATAAAAGGCTCATCTACATGAAGTAGAAGGAGCACACATGTGCACTGGCAGGCAGAAGTTTTATAATAGCCCAATCACAGGTAAGAACATCCTGCCCCAGCTCCTTCCAGAGCTGTCACAGGAAACTATCAGACCCACTGCCTGAGTGTGAAACCAAGATGAATCAGTGAGAGCAGATCTCAAGAGGAGTGTGCAAACTAAGTGGCATTATGGAATACGGGGAAGAACATGTAGGAATTGTTAAAAACTAATCATGACTTGTTTATGTGAAGGAATCAATGGTGAGAAAAGGGGTCAAGACGATTTGGTGAGGATTAATTCTGGAAAATAAAGGGAAAAGAGGTTAAGTGGGACTGGATATGTGTAAACTGGAACTGCCAGCAAATATCAAACTGGACTAGGTAATGATAAGGTTAAGTAGCCTGTGAGCCAGGTACTGAAGTTGCAAGGCTAGGCCAGATATGTGCGTCTGCAGAGGAGCTGCCTGATGGAAGTACAAGCCAGCTGCTGGAGAGACAGCGGGATCTGGGAATTCACTGAGGCACCAATTTGTGTGCATATGTGTGATATGTAATACGTGCATAGTTCATGTTCTTTTCTGTAAATCTACCTTTCTTTGAATTGGAAATTCTTATTCACATTTACTAAATCTGTTTGTATAGTATATAAAATTGCCATATAGTTCTTTCACTAAGTACCCCGCTTGTATAAGCGTAAATACTTCAAGTCTTCTGACATCAAGCTTCTCTCCATTTTCTTTATTCATTCTTGTAATTGTTTCCTGCATATATCTTGATTTCGCTTTATCTTTTCCGACCTTTAGCCATCCCAAATATACTGGTTTCAAGCAATCTGAGCAGTGCTGACACAAGAGACATTGAAATTAGTATTGTCTTTTTTATGTCTCACCTATGTGACAATGCCCAATACAGTATTATCTTCTACAAAGAAACGCAAAATTTCCAATAATCAGTTTGTCATTGCATTTGCAGAGTAAATAGCTGGTGAGACATTCTTTCTTTCACAAAATGAAAACAGCTGAAGTTATTGCAGATTATAACACATTTATTTTTTCAAACTTATTATGTTAGAGAAAGCAGAAAGCCAATTTGAAAAGTATAATTCAAACATTATATTAACATTCTGCATGTTTTCACTATTTAAATAGAATTGATTGTACTGCGTGCAGTATTTTTATATGTCACACAAGATGAATGTAACTCTTCCTCTGCTTCTCAAGAAAAATAACACAACCTGAGAATTAGAAAAATAAAACAAGAAGAAAGTCAAATCAGGACGTATCTGCTCTTATACATATATATGATGTAAAACATCTTAGCAGAAATAATTGTTATTCCCTTTGCTTCTGCATAGATGAAGAGTATATGCATTTTTTCAGTCATCTTGATTCTATCTAGAAGGATATAAATTCTTTTGTGAGACTGAGTCCTGAGAATCAGCCTCCAGCTAACAGTCATGCATTTTTTCTGGCATATAATTGTGAATGGATCAAAGTTGCAGTGGGGCTGTTACAGGCTGTCTGCTGAGAACTCAAAATGAGTACCATGGCTTGCTCAGACTGAATGGACACTGCATATATAAGAGCTGTCATACAATGCTATACTTTAAATTCCTACAGGCCTCAGTGAAGATTATTGTTTCCAAATTAAGCATCATTAATTTGCTCACAGTTCTCAGTGCTCTCTAACTATAGCTTATTAGTATCAGAGCACAGATGTTAGAGAAGCATTACCATGGAGCTGTTTAATGTTTGAAATGACCTCATATTTCTATTGTCAGAAGTTTTTCTGTTTTGCTGGAGGGAAGAATTACAAAAGAGGAAGAAAATAAATCCTGCATTTTAAAATAGTACTAGAGGGGAGCCAGGAAAATTTTTGAACCTTTAACTAAAGCTATTTTTAGGAACAGGAATTCTTTTGCTTACGATATAAAATTCTTAATGCGTACTCATACTTAAAAAGATATGCTTCAGAGAAAACTATTGACATGCTGACATGCTCTTATACTCGCATTCTTTGCTGTGAGAAAAGTCTGTAATAACATGTCAATGCTATCCTTAGCTAAACAAGGGCTACTCAGTGTGCATTGTTCATAAGAGAAGTTGTTCATCTAACATGTCCTTCTGCAAAGCAACAGCTGAAGAAAGAACAAGAAACCTAGAATCTATGCTCCTGCTTTCAAAATGTAGAAGAGATTAGCTACACTTCGTATCTAGTGAGTTAACTTGCTCTCACTTTTCTTCAGAACAAAGGTGAAGGAAAAGAGTTAGATGTTCTCCTTTCAGCTCATTTTTAGGTGCTAAGCACAGCCTCTTAATTCTAGCCTTCCAGTACTAGAAGTTACCCTCACCAGAAAACTCACACTCCTTTAGAAAAATCTACAATACTTTTTTTCATTTTTAAGGAGGAAATAAGGAAAGTTTTGAGTTGAAAGGAGTGGCAATAGGAAAAAAAATTGAAGGGGAGTTTTCCGGCATATGAAACTGTTCTCTCAATTTCCAGGAAGAGGTGAGAAGCATAGATGCTGTACTGCTTTTTAGTTGGACTTTCAAACATTTTTAAGTGCTCAGTTATGACTGTGGGAGGTATTTCTGATTTTTAAGTGCTAAAAATCTTGCCCCAAACCTCTTCAGTTTCTAGATTATGATTTTTAAACATTTTATTTACCCTTTGGAAAGACGTGAATCCTATTTCTTCAAAGCAGCCATCAATTTAATTGCTATTTTTTTCCTGTACCAAATATGTCTTCATGCCATCGCTGAAGAATGGAGTAGTATATATCCTGAGAAACTTGATTGTTTCTATTTGTGTTGACACATGGCTACAACAGTTCTAATGTGTTTTTGTTCACTTGTCTTGCTTTTAGAATTGTATGCTGAACTGGAGTTTGTACATCATCACTTCTTGACCGCACTTCAATTGCTAAAAGGAAATTATGCATGTTTCTAATTATGCAAAGACATTACATATCTCTCTTGCCTGCGTAAACTGTACACTTATACATGTGCTTTAGCTGTAATTACTGTACTGGCTCTTTGTACCAAAATATCACAGAAGTATTGTTAGAATTTAATCATATATAAATAGTCATTTGAGCAAACATAGTATATGAAAACAGAGCTCCAAGTCATATTCTAGCACTCCTTGCAACATGAGTAATTATTCCTATCACTTATCTTACTTGTTTGGTTTCCATAGAAACCTGTTGTAGACAAATGCAGTTTCATTTTTAATAGATTCTACATGTGTTTTTACTGAAATTTTGGGTCACGCCAGCAATTTCTGAGTTTTATAACTACAGCCTCCATATGGATTTCCTATCTATCTCAGTTGTCTTAAAAACTAGTCTATAGTTTTTCCCAAAGCTACTCCTGTACTCATGGATGATTTTACTTAATAAGATCTAAAATACTCAGCAGTCCTCTTGAAGCTGGATATGCTGCATCTCCAACTCAGATTTAAGGGACTACAAGTGCAAAGCAGCTTCACAAACTACACAGTCTTGCCTATCGTTTGGTTTATCTATCTGATGTCCCTCTCCTATTCTGTTGTCTGAATGTGTATGTATGCATGTGTATATATATATGTGAAAAGGTTCAGATGGAGATGTGCTGAAGAGTAAAATTAGCATGAAAAATTGCAAGTGTTTGGTTTCAATTTTCTTTGGCTAATTCCAATGATTTACTTTTATGTTTTAAGTCTGAATGTAGCTCTGGGCAGCCTGGTCTAGTGGCTGGTGACCCTGTCCATGGCAGGGACTTGAAACTAGATGGTCTTTGAAGTCCTTTTCAACCCGGGCCATTCTATGATTCTATGATTCTTGTAGATAGAATGCTTTCTTACTCCTTGAATTCATAAATTAAATAAAAGATCCACTCTCGGTAACATTTGGTTCTTTCAACAGCTAACTACAGATAATATCATTAATCAAAGGAACGTGTCATTTCTCAGTCAGGAGATAGCCCTAGTGTAAAAAAGTCTGTGACCTTTCCTGAGTCAACTAGGTATGAACTATTACTTGACTTATTCTGTAAGTGAATGAAATGAGGAATTGACGAGGAGAGGGGTATTGCTGGACCTTATTCTCACTAATAACGAAGGGCTTGTTAGGGAAGTAAAGGTTGGGCGCAGCTTGGGTTGTAGTGATCATGAAATGGTGGAGTTCAAGATCCTGAGTGGAAGAAGTAAAGTAAAAAGTAGGATTGCTACCCTGGACTTTAGGAGAGCCAACTTTGATCTCTTCCAGGACCTACTTGGAGCTATCCCGTGGGCTTGGGTGTCAGAAGGTAAGGGGGCCTGTGAGAGCTGGTCGGCATTTAAGCAGCTCTTCTTCCAAGCTCAGGATCGGTGCGTCCCTGTGAGGAAGAAATCGGGAAAGGGTGGCAGGAGACCTGTGTGGATGAGCAAGGAGCTCGTGCACAAACTCAAAGGAAAGAAGAAGGCCCATGAAATGTGGAAAAAGGGTCTGACTACTTGGGAAGAATACAGGAATGTTGTGAGGGCCTGCAGGGATGCAACAAGGAAGGCTAAAGCCCACCTGGAATTAAATCTGGCAAAGTGGATAAAGGATAATAAAAAAGGCTTTTTTAAGTACGTTAACAGTAAAAGGAAGACTAAGGAGAATGTGGCTCCCCTGCTAAGTGGCGGGGGTGTTCTGGTAACGGGATGCTGAGAAGGCAGAGATACTGAACGCCTTCTTTGCTTCTGTCTTCAGTGAAAAAGCTCCCCCTCAGGAATCTGAGACCCTGGAGGTTAGTGAGAGGGTCTGAGGAATGGAAGACCTCCCTTCAGTCAGGGAAGAGGTGGTCCGAGAGCGCCTAGGCAACATCAATGTTCACAAATCCGATGGGATGCATCCACGGGTGCTGAGGGAGCTGGCAGAAGTGATTGCTGAACCGCTTTCTGTCATCTTTGAGAGGTCTTGGAGGACGGGGGAGGTGCCTGAAGACTGGAGGATAGCCAATGTCACTTCGGTCTTCAAAAAGGGCAAGAAGGAAGATCCAGGCAATTGTAGGCCAGTCAGCCTCACCACTGTCCCTGGAAAGGTGATGAAACAGCTGGTGCTGGATGTCATCTCCAGACAACTGGGAGAAAAGGAGGTTATCAGGAGTAGTCAGCACAGGTTCACCAGGGGGAGGTCGTGCTTGACCAACCTGGTAGCCTTCTATGATGTTGTCTCTGGCTGGGTGGATGGGGGGAGAGCAGTGGATGTAGTCTACCTTGATTTCAGCAAGGCATTTGATAATGTCTCCCACGGCATCCTTATAATAAAGCTGAGGAAGTGTGGGATAGATGAGTGGACAGTGAGGTGGGTTGAGAACTGGCTGACTGGCAGAGCGCAGAGGGTCGTTGGTGGTGGTGCAGAGTGCGGCTGGAAACCTGTAACCAGTGGTGTCCCTCAGGGGTCTGTGCTGGGTCCGGTCTTGTTCAACAACTTCATCAATGACCTTGATGAGGGGATAGTGGCCACCCTCAGCAAGTTTGCTGATGATACGAAGTTGGGAGGATTGGCTGACACGCCTGAAGGCCGTGCTGCCATTCAGCGAGACCTGGGCAGGCTGGAGAGCTGAGCAGTAAGAAACCGGATGAGGTTTAACTAAAGCATGTGTAGAGTCTTGCATGTGGGGAGGAATAATTGCATGCACCAGTACAGGCTGGGGGATGAGCTGCTGGAGGGGAGCTCTGCGGAGAGGGACCTGGGTGTCCTGGTGGACGACAGGTTGGCCATGAGCCAGCAGTGTGCCCTTGTGGGCAAAAAGGCCAATGGCATCCTGGGATGCATTAAAAAGAGCGTGGCCAGCAGGTCAAGGGAGGTGATCCTCCCCCTCTACTCTGCCCCGGTAAGGCCTCATCTGGAGTACTGCGTCCAGTTCTGGGCTCCCCAGTACAAAAAAGACAGGGATCTCTTGGAAAGAGTCCAGCGGAGGGCCACAAAGATGGTGAAGGGCCTGGAGCATCTCTCCTATGAGGAAAGGCTGAGTGAACTGGGTCTGTTCAGCCTCGAGAAAAGACGACTGAGAGGAGACCTGATCCAGGTCTATAAGTATCTAAGGTGTGGGGGGCAGAATGGTGAGGCTGGACTCTTTTCAGTGGTGAAGGGTGACAGGACAAGGGGAAACGGCCGGAAACTGCAGCATAGGAAGTTCTGCACAAACGTGCGCAAGAACTTCTTTACAGTGAGGTGACGGAGCACTGGAACAGGCTGCCCAGGGAGGTGGTGGAGTCTCCTTCTCTGGAGATGTTCAAGACCTGCCTGGACGCCTACCTGTGCGACCTGCTGTAGGGAACCTGCTTTGGCAGGGGGGTTGGACTTGATGATCTCTGGAGGTCCCTTCCAACCCCTACAATTCTGTGATTCTGTGATTCTGTGAAAGGGTAGGCTAAGCCCTGGAGCAGTCTATCACCCAGGACCATACAGACAAATTATTAGGAAGCAGAACACTTGTAGCTTGGTGAAACATGTCTCCTATACAAAAACCAAATAAACTAACATTGATTTCAAACTTTAGGAGCAATTGGTTTTTTAATGATGCTTCTGCAGCAACAGCAGAAGAACTTGTTTTAACTGATGTTGGACAAATTAGTAGCAAAGTATAGATGGGATAGATTGTGTTAGGTGTGTAAGGTCTACTTACACTGCAAATCAAGTCTTGGTGTATTTCGAGATTTCCTCAAGCATGCATGACATTCTATCTGTGCAATATGGCTGCGAGGGGAGTTTAAGTTTTGAGAACCCAGGCTAAATAGGCAGTGTAAACATAGCCCATGTTTCTTGGGCAAAGCTCAATATGTTTTTTATCCCCTGCTACAAGATTGACATATTTTTCCATTTCATATAACTTCATTCCTCAAAAGAGAAATAAATGAACCACTAAAAGTTGATGGTATACAAGGTAGGGAAATATCGGTCTGTCCAATTACAATCTCACAGTCCAATTGACAACATACTGTGTAACTTATGGTAGCTGTTGATTCAGAAATTATTTCCTTTTGTATCTGTTCATATCATTCTTATACCTATAAAGTTCCAAAGAATAATTTGAGTGTATACAAATTATCATATCCTGGATGACCTCCAATCTGTTACAGACAGTGTAAAGATTTTTGTAAGATTCATCAAAAGGGTTTAAATAAGTACCATTAAGTCTTCCTCTAGAATTTCCTAAGAATCTCCTTTTGTCTCTCAGAGCTTTGTCATTTTTTCCCCGTTCTCAATTCTATCTTTGTAACACCTTATTCTTTATGTACTTTTTTAACCATAACTACCATAAAACTCTAGTCCTGCCTCTTTGTCTTTCTTCTAAGTGATCTCTTTTCTATTCCAAGTATTTGTCCTCTCTCTCACTTTCTTATTTATTTATTTTTATTGTGATGTAACACAATATTGTGATCAGTCTCAGAATCTCACAGTATTTCTCATCTGATTCAGAATAATTCTGCCTGAAATATGTTTTATTTGCCAAAATAACACCATCTGAGTGAAAAATTTATACAGAAAGTACTACACTTTCTCATCCAAACTTTTTTTTTAAACTTCTAATCCGTGGTCTCTTTGAAATTGTTGTGTGCTTGTCAATGTTTTATGGGCTTGTTTGTCCTGATTCTATGACTAGTGGAGTGGAGGGACCCGTGGATCTGTGCCCTGAAAAGGGATAACGGAATAGGATAGAGAGATGGGCCTAAAACAAAACAGCAGCAGTGATCTGAGGAGAAACAAACTAGTTTACTAAATAAGATACCTGCAAGACAACATGCTACAATACAATTCAATATAATTAGAATTGGACCTAATAAAGAAAATGAGAGAGAGTGTCTGAAGGCTCAAAGCCTTGCTCTAATGCTGAGACGAGACAGTACCCGCAGCAGATGAGCCAGACGATTGGAAAAAAGGGTAGTTAAGGTGACTTTTATCAGTTCCCCCTGAGTAGAAATAATAACAGCACATTGAACAGTTCTCTGGGAAATGTAGTTCTTCTCTTTCAGGACAGGTACCTAGACATGGAGCATTAACTCTTTAACTCCCAGTGCACTACATGATGTTATGTTGTGGAATACCAATACGCAAAAATCATAAAACCATGACAGTGCTGTATCTCTCCATCACTTCAATCAGCTTGCAGAAATTCAGAATTTTCCTCCCTCATTTCCTAAGGCTGGTAGATATTTTGCCTTGTCAGGAGGTCCATACTGCTAAGTCTAGAGCAAAAGTATAATTGACACTTGGTATCTAATAAGTTTGATTTCTTTGTTTTTTGATGGTATATTCCTCACATATGCTATTGTTTTATTATTCCTGCTCGAATTCTGTAGCGATGGTTTTGTAACCACACAGTCAACATTCATTCATAGATACTCTTAATAATGATAAAAATTCATGGAAATTATATCTTTCTCCAGAACATCCTCTTATTCTAGACATGTTTTCTGTCACAGGCAGAAGTGTTTGGCTATTCCAATGGGATTAGAAAGTCTTCTTTTTTTGTCCCCTTTTTAGCTTGAAGGTTCTCTGCAGTCATCTTTTTTAAGATGAATCCACACAGAATCGTAAAGTCTATTTACATTCTGACTTCACTGTAGCTTTTGGCAGTGTGCATTGTATAGGCTTCCTTTCACAGATAATGATCTCCTTCATTCCTTATGAGAAAGGACTGTAAAATTGTAGGCTTTGGTTTATAACATCTCTTTCTGAACTGTTAGATGGTAAATTACAACATATTTAAAGAACTGAGAAAATCAGTTTTATTTTTTCTTTCTTTTCTTTTACTTTTCCAGAAAAAAAAAAAAGAGAAAAATAGATAGATTCAAGTTTTATTTTTCCTTATGTTGTAGTATAATTGAAAACAGATTTTAGGTTATCTTTAAATAGAAATTAGAATCTTTGAGGCTCTTGCTCAAATACATTGCAGTCATAGTTTTTCAACAGCTTATATTGAAATTGAGTTGAGTGATGAAGTACCCAGCTCCTCTAGAATTACAAGAGTCATATTCCTCTATTATGTGCTATCTCTAAACAGATGTGTCTAATATCATGAAGTATTTTATTTTACAATAGGATTCTATGGGTTGGCCACTTGAATCTCAACCTCAGTGGCTTTGAAGGGAGACATAGTTTAACATATAGATATTGGAAGTTAAGAATGTTTAAATACCTCAAATCTGAATATCCCATAAAAATATGAATCTTATTAAGTCTTTGACCTTATAAGTAAGCTTGTTTTGGACTCCTTGCAAATTATGAATTTTGTTTTAATTAGGTAGACTTTTTTTCACCTTTCCCATAATGGCTCATACTTTATTAATATAGATAAAAAGTGAATTCAAGATGTATGCTTCTCTAACTTTTGAAATAGGTGTGGAATTATCATGCATTCCAAACAGTGTCATTTATTTTCCATGACCTTATTTTAATAAAACTATGCAGATATATACAGAGGAGAAGTGGAATGACCTTGAAAGATGATTACGTTTTTACTGCAATGGTGAATATTCCCCTGTCATTCACCGACCAATTCACCCACACAGTCACAGACTGGATTAAAAGCTTCTACCTGAGTTTAATATATTCACTCTCTCCCTTTTAACAACTGTGCTAGAGGCAGGTTTTTTAGCTGTTGTTTGTGTGGAACTATGCTCATCTAGATAAAACACACAGGAGCAGTTTCATCTCATCTATCTTCAGCCATCTTGAGGTTTGATGTCTAACCTGAACTATTTGTCTAGGTTTCCTCTGTAGCTAAGAGCTAAAAAAAGAGTCTTCAGATAGTGATTTTTCTCGAATAAAATATGTCTCGGTGAGATGGATTGCTTTCCATACAAACCAGCTCCTTTTCTTTCTGTTTCATTTAACAGAGGGAGACTATATGAGCTGCTGTTTATAGGCATAACATTTTTTTCAGTAGCAGAAATTAGATTATGCTAATCTTAGGCAAATGTCTTGATTTAATTTTGGTATGTAAACTAGGCAGAATTTCCACTTGTATTAAAATTGCAGGATTTCTGTCCACTTCAAATTCATCTCTTAATTTTCAAAAGCGTGCAAATATACTGCAAACCCAAATTTATTCCTAATCACAGTGAGCACGTTGGGCTAACCTATGTTAATTCTAAAACTAATCTGAATAAAGATGCATGTTTCTAGGGGGATCCCTTCAGGTATTTGCAATTCTCTGCCTGGAGAAATGAAGTTCTCTGTGCTGCTATAAAGCAGTAGGATTTGGATGGGATTCATGTCACAAGGTCTATTCAGAAGTACAGAAGTTCCTATTGTATATGGTAAGATAACAGAAGACAATTTGAAAGATTAGCTTCAGTTTAGGAACTTTATTATCAAATTTGAATATAGAGGGCTTGTTTCTGCTGCTTATTTACAGTGCCATTTGAAATACTATTAAATAACTAACAGATTTGTCACAGAACCTATGGAGATCTGTGCCTTTCTGGATTGATAGTTACAAATACTCCAGAGTGTCTGAAATTTAGCTAAAGGGCAACAAAACTGGCTCGGTAAGCAGAATGTGATTATGTCATCCTTTGCAAAAATAGCAGACAGTTCACATCTCATCATTATCTGCTTAAACTGTATGTGAAACACAAAGAAGTAGTCAACCAATAGAGAAAAAAGTGTCAGAAAGTTTAATTAATGACACTGACAATAACTGCAGGCCATGCATCACCATGGTTAATAGCTTTCTCAGACATTCCTGGTCTCAATTAGACTTTCACAAAGCAAATAATTAGCATGGATTAATCTGCACTTTGTGTTTTGGCTGTTGGATATTGCTTTGTGATGTTGAGGATGTCTATTCAGGGCTTTTTTTTTTTCTGTTTTTCCTCCCTCTTTCTTAGATTCAGGAATAAGCACACTGAAGTAGCTAAGGGTGATGGATTGGGAAGAAAGCAGAAAGAAGACACTTCTTGACTAATAAATATATCAGAGTGCTCACTACAATTCACATGGCTTCCGGACTTGAAGATTTCTTACCTTCTTTGAGTACAATGCTCCTTAAGCACACTTTAAGGCCTCACAGATGCCACTGTCCTATGGCAGTACAGTGTAGCACTGAGATACTCCTCATAACCCCATCCTGATCAGCTTCCTAACTCTGCATCCCAGCAGTGGCATCCTTTGTCAGCATCACTTTGCTTGCCAAGTTTTAGGTAGTTCCTAACATGGTTTGTGGTGCGTTCCTTTGCTGATGAATATATTTATATTTGAATATTTATGAACACTTCATACTTAAGGAACATGCCATTCCTGAAATGAAACTGTACTTCACAGCTATAACTGGAAAGAACACAGTAGGACTCAGCTATTTATTAACACAGATCTGTGATGAAATGTCAGTGGGAACAATGCTTTACAGACTTTCCAAACAAAAGTAGCCAACAATACTCTTTTTGTCTCTTATCTGAAACAGGCACATAGGAGGGTAAAAAACACATTCAAATCTACCAGGAGTACATCTTTGCATGTGTCTTCTTATAACTTAAGTGTAAATACCTTTGGCTCTTAAGGGTTAATTTTTTAATTTTTTTTCCCCCGAGTGTTTATTTTTTAGCATCATTATGCCTCTGTTAATTTAAAATCATCAGAGCTAGTATGAGTTTTATATGTGTGCTTTCGTGTAAGAAAAAATTCTTAAAACATGTAGCATTTGGAAAATGAAAGGAAGTACAAGAAAGGATGGAAATTTGTATGTGTTTTGTAGGGGGATGCAATTTAAACAACACTGAGAACTAGGTAACCCCTTCTATCTCCCACTTGCCCTCTCGATTTCCTGAGATAAGTTGGTCTGTAGTTCAAGCAGTACTTTGCCTAATTCACTTCTTGTGATTTCCCAAAAGAGATATTTGGTCAGTAGAAGAGTCAAAGTCCTATGAGACAATCAGCCTCACAACAGTTGGAAGGTTTCTGTTACATGCATACGAACACTTTGTACACTTCAATTGATTTGGAATATACCAGAGATTCAGGAAAACATTTAATTCTCTCTCCAGCATGGTTTGATCCAAGAAATGGTGATTTTTACATATGTATTTTTTAATTAGTTTGTCTTGTTTTTCAAATGTCTTATTTTTCAGATTTCAAAGACTTGTAGATTATATTAAGGCTTTCCTCTTAACTCTTAAACTGCTAGCTGTTTAAAACATACCTAAAACAGTTTAAAAATGCTTAAGAAATCTTTGATGGCAGAATCCTGAACTTCTTGATTCAAATACCACTGTGAGAGACAGTGTGCTAGCACCTCTTTTTTATTTGCTGGGAGAAGCGTCACAATTTTCAGACTGACTGAAACATCGAGGAAGGTGAAGGTGGAGGGTGCTCATATAATTGGTAGGAATCACTAATATGTAGAAGTGCATGAGCATTATTAAACTTAAGGGAAAAACTTAGGCACAGTGAACCTGTAAGAGACATTCCATCACAGTCAGTGATAACGTCAAGACTAGAGATTCCTCACAAACTTTTATTCTACAGAGAAGGAATCAATAATTAGGAAGCTTAGAAACGAATCTTACATTTTTCATTTCCTATTTTTTTCCTTTCTTAGCTCTAGCAATGAGGAGAAAATCCATATGTGAGTTTTCACTGAGGCATCTAAATTAAGGATTTCTTACTTTAATATGTAGGCAATGACTTTAGTTATGAAGGTAAATATTCATCTAACATTCTGAGCAAATATTGTCTTTAATAAACCATCTTTGAAAATAAGACAGATTTCCTTTTGTATATCTTTTATAGCAACCTGACCTGCACTCTACGTAGATGCTGGAAATCCTGAGGTAGTAATGACATCTGGCTGATAGCCAATACCACTGACTCAACTTGTTGCAATGCTGAGTCTTATGTAGAAGCCTATGGCGCAGCAATAGAATTACTTTCAGCATAAACAAACCTATGGGCTGAGACTATAAGTGCGCAAGAGAACTGTAAACAACTTGGCTTCAAGTATCCCAGCTGAATAGCATACTACATGTTCTACTACAGTTACAATGCTAAATCTTATGTTTGTAACTTTCACAAAGGATAAAAGCAACTGAGAAAGTTGGTGCATAGTGCACAATTCTTTCTGTATCAAACATACAGAAGGAAAAACTGTCAGTTTGAAAGCAAAGAGAAGAAATCTCCTTGTCACTTAAATAAACAAATAATAATAATTAAAAAACAGAAAGCAAAAAAACCCTCATGCAAACTGTAAACACATTACTCAAAAAAACATCCTCTTATGCAAATCAAAGCAAGTAAAAATACCCACTCAGATCTTGTGCTTTCTGACTCCAAAACAGTTAATGCTTCCTCAAGAATTCAAGACAGCAAAGGACAGCTCATGATGTGTATTTGTCTTCTGTTGATAACTGTTTTAGTTTGAAAGCGTAAACACAACAATTTGTGCAGTGATACACAATATTTTTAGTAAGTACAATGGTAATATGATGCATCACAAATTGATAATGCCCTCAAAGTCATTTCTTAAGACGGCACAGAAATGCGTCGACATTTCTTAGTTTTGTCTAAATATTATGAAACACGTCTGCAAACTATACTGCATCTGAGAATTATTTAATGAATCAGCAGATATGGAAGGAATGATGAATAAAACGCTTAGCATTTAGGAAAATGTCTTCTCTATTATTTTCAGTGTCAAAATACAATCGCTATTGTTGCAAGTGTTTCAGCTGAAAATATTGATTTTGAAAAGCATTTAATGTGACCTGCATGTTTATCTTACCGTGCCTGCCTGCAGATTGAGACAGCAGGTTGGAGGAAGCACTCAGGTATGCTGGGCCAGGCAGTGACAATGTGCATTCCTCAAAAGAGATTGTAGGTTTGCCCATACATATATGAATGCGTGCACACATATATATGTGTGCTTCGATATAGACATCTTTGCTAACTTTTGTGGATTACCTTTTGGTATCTTATGCACTTTGAGCAGTATATGGATAGGAGGCTGAGAATCACGATTGTGTACATTTTATTTGAAATATGATTAAAAAACTGTGAAAAAGCAAGGAAAGGGTCATCCCATTGAATAGATTCTGCAGGCTTCTAAGGAAGAAGAAAATTTTGCGATTTAGATTGATGGAGGATTTTGTCCTTAATGTCGTTTTAGTCAGATATTTGTCATAGAATCCCTAACTTTACAGGATTCTACTTGGCAAATAGAATAATAATTATATGACTCATGCGGTCTATGCCCCAGTCACAGCACAAAACCATCCACCTCATTCTTGGCAGATTTTTGTTTTCCAAACTCCTCCTTTTCTCATCTAACTCTTTAGAAATCCCACAAACATCCTAGGCAATCCATTCTAGTCCCTACCTATCCAAAGAGTAAGAAAGTCCTAAAGTTATAGGCTGTTCCTCCATAACTGTCAAGTCAAACTCACTCAGCCTCTCATCACACAGCAGGTTGTCCAGCCCCTGAATATTCTGGTAGCCCTCCACTGAACTTACTCCAGTTTATTCATATTTGTCATGCAGGGGGAGTTAAAAAAAAAACCATGGTACTCTAGCTGTGGTCTGATGGTCTGACAAGGGTTGAGTGGAGGATGATAATCCCTTCCTCGAATGTAGTGGCTCTGCTCCTCCTAACGCAGCCCAGGAAATTGTTACCCCCTCTTGCTGCCAGGGCACTGCAGGCTCATGGACAGCTTTCTATCTACCATACTGTCCTTTGCTGCAGAGCTGCACCACAGCTCTCAGTCTTGAGCTGACATTGTTCATAGTGCAGGAAATTTTTAGCACTACAAATTCAATAGCACAAAATGATGACTCACGAGTTTTTCATGACTCATTTATAATTTTTGTAGGTCTTACTGGCAATTGTGGCTAATAACTAGAAAATTAATAATCTGTTGTATACCCAGGGTGTAAAATATTGCACACAAGTGCAAATACACTACAGGGTAGACTACAGAAACCATAGAGAAAAGATCATAACAGGTGGTTGTTCTTTTAACAATGTCTTTTTACACAGCTTTCTCAATTATTGTAGAATTACAGAATCTTCAATCTATATATAGACCATATTCAGAACCTTAAAAAGCTTAGGGACCCTCAGCTACTACTGCCATTGTATAAAATGAAATGCCAAACTCATGAAAATATCCCAAAGCTTTTGATATCTTTTCTCTTCCCACCCCCATGTTTTGGCGGATGGCAAGCTGGATGTGAGCCAGCAGTGTCCTTCACAGCCCAGAAGGCCAATTGTAAGCTGGGCTGCATCAAAAGAAACATGACCAGCAGGGCAAAGGACATGATCCTGATCATCTATCCTGGGTATGTGAGGCCTCACCTGGAGTACTGAATCCAGATGTGGAGTCCTCAGTACAAGAGAGACATGGACCGGTTGGATTGCATCCAGAGGAGGACCGCAAAAAATGATCCAAGGGATGAAACAATCTCTCCTGTGAGAACAGACTGAGAGACCTGGAGTCGTTCAGACTGGGGAATAGAAGGCTTCAGGAAGACCTGAGAATGGCCTTTCATATCTAAAGAGAGGTTGTAATAAAGAAGGGGACAGGCTTTTTTGCAGGATCCATTGTGACAGGAAAAGGGGAAATGGTCTCTAAAGAAAAGAGGGAAGATTTAGATTGGATATAAGAAAAAAGCTTTTTCACAGGAAAGATAGTGAAGCACTGGAGCAGGTTGTCCAGAGATGTGGTGGAAGCCCCAGCCCTGGAGACATTCAAAGACACTGTGGTGTCCCTGTTCATTGCAAGGGAGTTGGACTAGATGGCCTTCAAGAGTTCCTTTGAACTCAAATAACAGAATCATAGAATCACAAGGTTGGAAACGACCTACAAGATCATTTAGTCCAACTGTCTCCTCATCACCATTGCCACCGCTAGCACTAAACCACATCATGCAGCACGTCATCCAGATGCCTCCTGAACACTGCCAGGGACCACCACCTCCCTGGGCAGCCATTCCAGTGCCTGACCACTCTCTGAGAGAAAAAGTTCTTCCTTACGTCTAATCTAAACCTCCTCTGATACAAAATGATTCTATGATTCTATTTGGTTTGGATGTAAAAAAAATCTCAGAGAAACTGTTTTCATAAGCATATGCTTAAAATGAAGAATTATTCTCAAGATTAACTGATTTCAGTAGTTTTTTTCCTTTCCTAAACTGGAGAAATATTTCAGAAATTAGGCAGTTTCAACTGGTAGTCTACTTGGAGTCAAATGAGGAAAAAAACATGAAACCTAGCTCTTCTAAATTTAATTAAAATACACAAATATTTTATGTCCAGATTGCCAGTATATATTTTTGTCTGAATGAAATACATAAAATATTCTTATAGATTCGTCCTTCTGGGAGTGCTTTAATTTAAATGCATTCAGTACTTCACTTGCATGACATTTTATTTGCATGTTTAGAAACAGCTTTGGGATTTTATTGTTATGTTTATTTATATATTTTTTTTGTGTGTGCACATCACAGGATTTATTTATGATTATTAGAGTGAGGGTACTTGAGAGGAATTTCTTTACTCGTTCTCTTTACGGCAGAGGTACGATCTGTGATCATAGAACAGGTTTCATTTTAGGTTTGGCTGAAATATAAAAGAGAAAAGTAACAAAAGCCAAGAAAATTAGGATCATGTAAATTAATTTTTTATTCACATATGTTTTTATGAAAGAAAAAGTTGATGAAAAAGTATTATTTAAGCAACCATAAGCTGCCTGAAATTCATTGTTGAAAGCTAAACAGACTTAAACAGTTTCCCCTCCTCCATTTTGTTCTTTTTTACTTCCAGGTGACTGGCGATATTGAAAAGAAATTGTCTTACGGAGTGCAAGGCTATTAAGAAATACTTTGCTTGTAGAAAAGATCTTAAACTTTTCCCATATTCTGACAAATAATCCAACTGACTGTTACATGTATGACCATGTACAGAGATTATATTATGGAATAGTTAGCACTAAATTTTTAAGGAAGCTGAATTAATTTGCTGCATGTTTTTTAGGTTTCCAGATACGATTATTGAAAGATAATGCAACAAAATTTTGATTCCAAAGGTAAAATTTTGATTTTTTTTTTAAAGTGCAATTATTGTAAATGAAATATTTTCATAATATTCATCAAATTCACAGATGGAAGTAAAACTGTATACTCAGATAATCTTACTTTGCCTACAACATAATTTTGAAATTCATGGATCTTAACCAAAGTTTCTAAAGCTGTAAAGCTAGCTTTCTAACAGGCTTTCATGCAGTGTGCAAGCTGGAAATTCATGGACAAATCAAAGCTGAATAATGAGTTATACTGTTGCCTGCAGAATGTTGTGTCATTCATAGCAGAAATTCATATGTAGAAAGTGTGGTCAGGGCCTTTGCAAAACTGTCCTATGAGTAATAAAGCTAAATGTTATCTTCAAGAATAGGAGCTACAGAAGTACTTGGCAATGCCATAAAATTGCTTTGAATTGCTAAGGAATTGTATTAATAAATTTATTCTGCATTCTTTTATTTGAAAGTTATTGGAAAATAGATTTTGAGCAGCTATAGCCCTGTCCATCCATGACTTCTCAAGCAGAATTAGCTGACACTTTTAGTTTGATCTCTCACTATCTTAGTTCCTTATTTATAATAATAAACCCTCCATTTAGATCACAATATTGGGTTGAAGTATACAGATATTAACCAACTTTCAAATACAGCAGTGGTGATATCGCTAGAAAAGCTCATGATGCCTTTCTACTGAGGATAATTTTAATGGCCAGCAGTAAACAGAGCACAGGTTTTCATGAAAGCCAAGAAGAAAAAGCAAAATATTAAATAGCTACTCATTAAGTGAACACTTTCCATTTTGTGTCTCCAACTGGTTTAATAGAAAAATATTTTACTAACTGTAGCTAAGTGTTCACTATAGTACACATACGAAGGAGAGGTGAATTATGAATGCATAGCAGCCTTAGTTACAGCATTGCTTAGAATTGGAAAGATTAACTTTGCAGTTATCATGCTAATTTTTTAGCATCTGTTTTGCAGGTGTTATATGCACATAGACATGTCTGTAAGATTTTGCATTTCTTGTTTTGTTTGCAAATGTCATCTATTACTATAGAAATATGCAGTCATAGAAAAGAAGAAAATATCATATTTTAGATTTGAAGTCTTAAAGAAAATTAGAGAAATAAATCGACCTGTCCAGTTACAAAGTGTTTTATTCCTTCAGGAAAGTCTACTTGATAAACATTCTGGCTGAAATTTTTGATAAAATAGGCAAAAAAAATTGGTGTTTTTTTCCTGAGACTACACCCAGAAGGAATCCTAGAGAAAAAATGTAGACTGTTCAAAGTCAGTAGCAGTTTTTTTCATTTGCTTTTGTTTGTAAGAATTTAACATTAATTACTTTAAATAGAAGAAATTGATTATTCTTAATTTGTGGCTTTGCAAATATATCAAGTAAGTGTTGACTATGTTTTGGAACAGTTGGGAAAAACAGATGTTCATGTTAAATAAAAAATATAAATGAGCACTACATAATTATGGTGCAACTTTTTAGCAGCACATCGTGATTTTACTGTGAAAACATTATACTCCAATGCAAATACTGTATACTAATCTTTTAATGTTTATGAAGGATTTTGAAGAGCTACTGAAGTGCTGATCACTAACAATAATTTACCCAACGTGAAGCTTTACTATACCTCAGATCTAAGCATGGTCGCATAGTTGTGTCAAAAAATTGCCTAAACTGTAATTACAGTGAAGTAAACTGGCCAGGTGCCTGCCAGATATTAAAGACCTTGCTTAATATGTCACACTTGTGAGACTGAAGACTTATTCAGCGCTAGCAAAAAATGTATATTTTCATGTGCATTGAATGGTAATATTCAGGTCTATTTAAAATTGAAGGAGTTAGAATATGTGTTAAATTAAATGATACACTGACAACTTTTGGATGCTCCCTAAAATGACTTGATGTCATTTTAGAAAGCTTATTTAGATGTATCTGAACTACAGGGATACACAATTTTGAAAAGAAAACATGAATTTTAAGTGAAGAGAATCTTGAAACTATAAACAAAAGAGCCCAAAGCAAACATGAGTTATAAGTCTTTACACGGCATAATAAAAATTCAAACAAGAAGTTATCTCATTTCCCTTTTAGTATTTTATTCAATTTTTAAAAATTCTCAATCAGATGATAACATACATTGCTGGAGAAATGTTACTGAGCTTGTACTGATTAAAATTGACACTTTCAAGTATTTTTTTATAAAGCGTACCTGCCTTTGCACTGAGCATGTTATATTTATTCGCAGCTGGTCTTTCATGCTTGATTCTGTCAGAAACCTTTGGTTTAGCTGTTGGATGCTCATCCACTCACTCACTTACTACTGTTACTTAATCTAATTATGATATTCTTTTCATGTTTCCTCATTTGCTTAATTGAGGTCATTATCTCTCAGCATAACTGACATGAAAAATGTGATGACATTGGTAATGCTGGAAATATTGCAAACAGGAGCACTAACTACTAAATCATAGAATCAGAAAATCATAGAATGTCCTGGGTTGAAAAGGACAACAATGATCATCGAGTTTCAATCCCCCTGCTATGTGCAGGGTTGCCAACAACTAGACCAGGCTGCCCAAAGCCACATCCAATCTGGCCTTGAATGCCTTCAAGGGTGGGACATCCACAACCTCCTTGGCAACCTGTCCCAATGCATAAATGTAGGTATAGAGTAGAAATGGTACGTAATACATTTAGTACAGACTGCTCGGTCAAGGTTATTGGTTTAAACGGTGACAAAAATCCCACAAAAATTCTGTAAGTTTTGGAAGAACAATTACATTGTAAAATCTTCATGGGATATCTTTTTGAACTGTTAACATACTATTGATTGTCACTTGAATGACATCAGTTCGATGCTAGTGGCTGGCATATACAAAGTGTTTTAAAGAAAACAATTGTTTAACACAGCATCCAAGGCTTTCCAGCTTGAAATAGTGAGCCATTATGGAAAAAGCAATTTGGCAACAGAAAGAAAGAGATTTTATTTTTCACATCTTCAGCAACTAATTTTGTTTCATCATTACAAAAAGCATTCATATTATTAAAAAGTAAGTAACATGACCAAGTAAATAATTTTATCAAATTCAAATTCACAGGTTCAAATGTAAATCTGAAACGTTTTTATTCAATTAGGATTTTTTTTTTTTTAAATGTGTAAGATGAGATATCATTAAACTGTCCCATAGACTAAGGAAAAGTTTTAAAATGCACTTACTAATAAATGTTTTTAAGCTGCTTTCTTTACAAAATGACATTTTTTTTTTTTTTTTTTTTTATTTTGTTAACCTTGTTATTATGTCAGTCAGTCAAGCAAGTAAGTACAGCCAGCTCTGCATCTTGTAAAATTACTGAGAGATATATGTATGTTTTCCTTTGGACTGATACTTTTTGTCTCAAGTAAGTGACAGCTACTGTTTGATAGACATAGAAATGTTTAAATAGTTACTGTTAAAAGCATTTCATTTTACTTTTCAAGGTTTCTAAGGCATATTCAGAGCTTTCTATTAAGCCCTGGGAAACTAGGATATATACTGTTAAACTCAGAAACAAAGACTCTTTGCAGTTCACTATGAATTGATATTGCTTTAGGATTATTCCTTTCCTCTACTGAAGGGGATGGCAAAGATTTCATCTATCATGAGCAGGGAAAGACTATACAGGAAAAAAAAAGGTGAGGTTAAGGAGAGATCAGAGCACTGATAGAATATCAAGCATTAATAGTCAGTAGAAACAAATTCAAATTGTTAGAAATCTAAGACAATAGTAGCAAGCAGAAGTGAGTAAAAAAAGGAAATAAGGAAATTGAAATCTGAATAAGGAAGAACATGAATAATTTCAAAAATGTTTCTTCCACTGAACTATAGAGCCTAAGTCTTTTATTGCTTCTCTTTTCACAGTCTTTGATAGCGTTTAGCACATGGGGAACACTAAGAGAACTAACAATTCCCTTACGATTCTAATTATTTTCATATTGCACAACATTAGAGAAATTAGTAATCAATTGTGTTGACATCTATAGTTAATCAATTTTTTTTCACCATTTCAGAAGACAATATGAGCTGTAACATACTTCACATAGAGAAATTCTTCAAAAAATCTGAAATAATGAAGATCCATTACTAGAACAAGGCAAGATTTTTCCTGGTTGAAAAGTGCCAGTTCAGAGAAATTAAATTTCACAACAGAAATTTAATACTTTCAATGCTACATGGGAAAAAAGTTTTCTTTTTTTTTTTCTAATGGAGAAACATATTTTGGCTAAATGTGAAAAAATCAGTAGTCTGGTGGTTGTGATGTATGCCTAAGGTATGATATGCAAGCTGAAATTCCTTCTGTCAGAATCATATTACGTTCTTAAATCTTGACTAAGTACCCTAGTCATTAGCTCTTTTATGCATAGGCTTTGTCCTCTCTAAAGCTTTGTAATGTGTTTTGCACTTTGTTCACACTGGAAAAAAAAGAAAAGATCCATCTCAGTGTTTTACAGACTGGAAGAGCTGTTTCCCATCCAGATCCATTTGCAATCAAGTATTTTATTTGTCCTTAATATAAAGTTCTTTTCTTGAAGGTCTTGAAACATGATGAAATTTAGAGAAATATTCAGGTTTATTCCATTCTTTCACATCCTAGTAAGAACTGACCCATAGCTGCTTGTTTTTGTGTGTTACCAGTCTGAAATGGAGTACTTTGATCACCTCTGAGAGCCCTACATAGATCCCCATGGAAATTGAGAGAAGCCCTAAAGCATGGCTCACTTTACTGAATAATGTCCTACTGGAGATGACAGTTCATAGCCGTGCAAATTCTGGGCAGAGATGTTGTGGTTTTGATGCACCAAACCCCACCTCTGGTCTCCACAACCACTGGCTTTTGGCAGTTCATCTATTGATTGGTAATTTACTTTACATCTAGTAGACCTGTTGTTCCCATAAATTCTTGAAAATGTTTCCAGCTGAAATGTTGTTTGAATTTAGATTTTTCAAAGTTGTAGGTTGCAGCAGCAGAAAATATACAAACATACACTGTGGATCAGGAAATATATGCTTTGCAATTGCCACTCTTGTAGTGTTTTGCCTGCGCAAAAAACTGATAGCTTACTGAAAAACTTATAGCTTACCTGTTTGATATAACACCAGATAAGTTGTTCCTTTTCTCTCTTTTTGGATTTTTCTTTTTTTTTCCTAGGAAGAATTAAGTGAATATTTTTCTTTTTCTATTTTCTTTTTTTTTTTTTTTTTTCTTCAAGAAACTGTGAATATATTAAAAGTATCATTTGTTCAGTCCTGTTGGAAACACAATGGTAGTGTTTGTACTGGGAAACTGAACAGTTCAGGCATGGGTTCAAGCACTCACTGTGACTGACTATACTGTTAATTGTTAGCATGATCCCTAACTTGGTTTTGATCTGTGCCAAAACTGTGTTTGGGCATAGTTAGGGGGGCCACCAGGGACAGCAGATCATTCCTAATAGGCCATTTGGACCATTCTGTTCTACCTTGTTCTCGGAGGGTAGAGAGCTTAGCTGTTTCAATTGATATGAGCAGTGCAGTGCCAGCTGGTCTCAGGTCCATAGAAAGATCCATGGATCATTTAATTTACTGGTGCAGATGCAGCCAGTAGAGCTATGGCCAGCACAAAAAAAATGTGAAGAAAAAAGTCTTCAGCAGACAACGTTTTCAGCTTAATGTTGCCTGTACTCCGAATCATTTTTTCCTAGATTTGCATAAAAGCTTATTTTCTTGAAAATAAAATGTTGAGGTTAGAAATAATAATCTTTGCCCTTCTGATTTAAGATATCCAAGCAATGAAGCTCCCTAGGGAAGCATTTTTATGGTGCTCTGAGTGATTTTATACTTATCTATTTAATTATCTGCACTCATAATAAACTCTGCTTTGCAACAGAAGGTAGTGCTCTGCCTTATTCTAATTAATGAATCAGTTAGTGGACAACCTGCAGAGTCAGAATATGCTTATTTAGAGATATTCTCATTGATTTGATGAAATCTACTGATTCTGTTCAAGCTATCCACTGTTTGGACCAATAAAATAGAACAGCCCTTCCAGACAGAAACCAATGAACGTTGTTGGTGCAGCGTGTGTTGGGAACAGATGTTTCTTTAAATCTGAGAAAGAGTAGCCCTCAAAATGATGCAGCTTTAAAGAATTTTCATGAATAACACGTTAGAGAATGAAGAAGATACCTATGATTTTGTATTAGAACATGGTTCTAATGCATAGCCGGCATGGATCGTTCTTCCATGATCAATATATATTTTTGTGTATAGAACAGTAATGATTCTAGTATCCTGAAAGACTGTAATTTCAACCTGAATGTGCAGTACCTGCAAATAATAATCAGCAGAGTCTACAGCATTGGCAAACGGTCAAAAATTTGGGTGCCTACATTTTGAATAGCGTGGGTACTAGGAAAATCAAGATTACTCCAGTCAGATATCTCTCATAATATGGAAGTAAATTAATGGCACACATAAAGCACAAGATAAAAAGTCAGAGAGATAAGATGGCTTATAAACAGCAAATAGCAGAATGGAGAAAAATAAATAATACTTTTGTACTGAACTGTAAAGAAGAAGGCTTCTAGGGAGTTAATTTGAAAGTTTGTATGAATACCAGAGAATAGCAATTAAAAAGAATACTGCAGGAAAAAAAAAAAAGGATTTCTACTGTTATAGAAGATTACCCCTCAAAAACTAATAAAGACATATAGAAAAATAGACACTTGGAAAAATTAATAAACTGGCAAGAAGCAACAGCACTGAAGAGCACAAGTATCTGAGTCCTTGAGCCTAAGACTGAAGACAGTTATATATGACAAGGGTTTGCACTGGCTCATTAAAGTCTTTTTCAGTTTTCAATCTTTAAACCTGTGTGAGTATTTCAGGTAGTGAAATTTATCTATATGTCCACATAACATTGTTTTGAGGGAGATCTTGGACATTGAACAAGTATCCTTTGGAGAACAGGTATGTTGGTTGAAATAATATTTAAAATATAACTTATAAAATTTCTTGCTATGAGCAAGATAAAAAATATAGACTTCACACATGAGTACAGTGTATTCTTGGTCTGAAAGATTTGCCAGTGAATAAAAAACTAAGCTAAGCAAGACTTGTAACACTTTATTTAGTTTTCAGATACTACAAAGGAAGAGCTCAGGGAAGCTAAGTAGTGATCTGTTTACTGGAAAAGTGTGATAATTTAAAGCTCTGGTAAGAGATAGAAAAGAAATACAAACTTCATCAAGAAAGGGGAAAAGAAAAAAGAAAAAAAAGTTGAGTTGTCTAACCTTTTAATTTCTTTTACATAGAGCTAAACACATTGATGTAACAGGAAGGAATAACAAGGTGACTGGATCTGTCTGGATGGAGATCAGTGACAAGCAGTGTCCACCAGGGATGACAGGACCAGGGGAAACGGTTTCAAATGAAAAGAGGGGAGATTTTGATTGGATAGAAGGAATTAGGCTTTTACAGTAAGGGGTGTGACACTGGAACAGGGTGTCCATAGAGATGGTTCCTTCGTCTCTGATGACTTTAAAGGTGAGGCTGGATCAGGCCCTGGACAACCTGATCTAGCTGTGGATGTTCCTGTTCACTGCAGGGGAGTTGGACTAGATGGCCTTCAGGGTCCCTTCCAACTCAGAGGATTCTATGATTCTCTGACTCTAAGGTCTGTCTGTACAGCAGTTACCCAAATTAATCAGCTTAGAAAAACCCTGAAGAACATAAGAACAGCTATGATGGATCTGATCGTTAAAAATCTTCATCCAATAACTTAATTTTGATATCAGACTTTTAGGAAAAGACCATACTAAGAAGAAAGGAAAACATTAAGACTTTCTATGCATATTAAAAATTCAGGGAATCTAATGAGTTGGATGTACAGCTTGATGACATGTGAAATTCAGTAAATGCTATCTAATATATATTCCTGTAAATAATTTGATTTGCACAAATTAGTGAGTTCTAAATTAACTGTAGCATCTCTGAAGGAAATTATATATATAAAATCAGGGAATAAGTGTGAAATATACACACACACACACACATATATATGTATACAAATACAATGTTTCTGGAGTAACATGGAGATCCCAAGAGTGATTGTATTGGAGGCTGAAGTGAGCCTAACTGGAGATGAGAAGCAAAAGCAGCCCATTGAGACTGACCTAGAGGGCCTGTGCATCCTTGGTATAGACTATCTCAAGACGGCGCTTTGTGGACCCAAAACAGTATTAGTGGGCTTTTGGTATAGCTGCCTTGGAGATAGAGGAAATTAAACAGCTATTTACCTTGCTGGTCTTCCATAGAACCCTTCAGTTGAGGAGTTGCTAAGAATATATATATATATAACATATATGTACACACACATGTGTGCTTTGTGATATTGGCCCATGAAGTCATAGGCAGATATCAGTGGGATGGCAGCAGAGGGTGAACCTTCCCATCAATATCCTCTACATTAAGTTGCTACATGACAGATGACAATGAAGGATGGATTGTATGGGCTAAATTTTCCAAGCAGCTATGCCATCATAGCAGCTGTGAACTAGTGTCTCACCTCCACTGGTGCAGATTTTTATGAGTGCAGCGTGCAAGCTCTTGTTCATTGCTGGCAAAAAAGCACAGCTAGTGGTGGTGACCATATTAAAAAACAGTATTTAGCTAACAGTTGAGAACTTACTTTATCAAATAATACTACTGTGCTCTTAGTATCAGTTGCAATTTCCATGGAAATTTGTAGGAGGTGCTATATTTGGAGTAATCTAAGAAAGTGTGTGCGTGTGTATATAATATATACACATATAAACTAGGGAACAAATGTGAACTCATTATTTGCTATGGCTGTATTAACTGTTTGTATTGCAACAGAGTTTGCAGATGCAGATTAGGCCTCTACCATGCTCATGTGTTGCACAGAGAATGCAAAATCTCTCTAGCCTGAAAGGCCTTGCAAACCAAGTGTAACAACAGACAGGCAGATGTGGAAGAACAAGGAAACAATGAAGCAATATTGATTGGAAGGATAAGCAGTGGTGTCAGATTAATTGACCTTTGCACATTGTGCCATTGCGCGTTGGTGGTCAGAAAGGAAACAACATGTTAGCGTGTATAATGCCATTACACGAATCAATGAGTTCTAATCTTCCTGTTTCAAAGGTTAGAGTAAAACCAGAAGGAATTGAGAGCTAGATGACAGAAATAATCCAAAAGAAAAAAAAAAAAAAAAAAAAGAAACAAACCAACAAAAAACCCAAAAAACAGAAAAGTGGGATTCAGAGGCTGGTAAAGGTTAAATTAGATGGAGAAATGTTGTTTCAATATGTGTATGTATTAATGACAGGGAAAGTTGATGTCAACTGGATGTCCCTAATTAGCTGTTCTACTTATGTAGAAAACAACAGACAAATAAAAACAGATTTAAATTGTAATTTTCCTCACATGCTGGATACTTATGGAATTATCTGTTGTCTGATGTAACTTCAGTCACTTTCAAGCTGGAACTGCAGGTTAATCTGGATAGTGACGTGTCTAAATGCTGATTTTCTTCTTTACACATCTCTGTATAGGTAGACACTGACAAGCCACTAGCTCATGAAGAATAAGAAAATATTTTCCTCATGGACAGTTTACTTTGTAATTGTTCAGCACTTGGTTTCTTGCTGCTGTACCTGAAGCACTACTGCTAACTATCCACTGTGAAAAACTGGAAGGACACTGTGTTAGATTGGTATGATCTAGAGCAGCAATTACTATGACCTTTAGTGAGAAAATCTAAAGTATAAGAACTGTGGTTATACTGTACCTATAAATAACTGGCAACATTTGACTTTTAGTGAGCATTTCATTCTCGGTTCTTACTCAGCATGTGAGGGTAGCTGCAGTAGGACTGATAGGAGCATTTTCAGGGATGTCTTTCCGTCTCTCTCCTCTAGTCCTGAGGAAGAGAAAAGAGGAAGGGAAAACAGTAAATTGAGCTGAATTAGCTACAAATGGTTCAGCTAACTTCAAGAACAATTAGAAATTGCACAATGAATAATTCAGTGTTTTGTCACTGCAGGGGCTTCCTGTTCTGCTTTTATAATTCAGAGCTTTTCCTTCCCTCCCCCTTCTTGTTAAGTAAAAATCCTAGATGGAGGGGCAACCTCCAGAGACTGCCTGCCCCATTAACATGCAGGTGGCATTTCCAAAGGGCTAGCAGGATGTCTCCAGCTGGAAGCATGTTGACTGCACGCACGTGGGACCTCTGTGCTGTACAAGTCCTGGCTACCCTCACGCAAATGCAGTACATAAGAGGGGGATTTTCTGTTAAATTGTGGTGTTTTTTTTTTTTTTCTTTCTTATTCCTTACATTGTTTGAGAATGACATGTAGTATGAAATTAAAGGAAAATAGTATTATCTAATAATCCTGATGAGCTAATAAATCACTGCAGAGCTTCTTTTTTTTTTTTTTTTTTTTTTTTTTTTTTTTTTTTT
>NW_024962265.1:18189151-18450415 GCF_019238085.1 Lagopus leucura | reverse complement strand
TTTTTTTTTTTTTTTTTTTTTTTTTTTTTTTTTTTTTTCCCCTCCATCAGGGAAAACTGTTACTCGGTAACAACAGAATCTGAATAAAAACAGGAAAAAATGAGTAAGAGATAAGTGGGCAGACAGGCGCGTGCTATAAGAACAACAATTTTATAGCACTTTGTGTGAGGAGCTGAAGACCTCTTGCTGTCCTTTAAAGGAAATTGCGGGCATTCAGTGCTATTTACTTGTACAAACAAACAAATAAACAAACAAAAAAGCCGTTCTGCACAAAAAGCCTTCTCTGCTCTTGCTGCCACTGTCAGTATGAGCACTGGTGAAAAAACACTGAGCGAAGAAAACCTGTACTGAAAGAAAATCTTCAAAATAGGCTTCCAAGGGCAGCATATTGTTCCAGTTCAGAATAGAACTGTGCTTTTAAAAAATCAGGGCTTGCAAGTCAGTGTATTTATAGTGCCACAATTTGTTATTGCAGCGTTAGAATTTATATACATAACATTATAAATTAAGATATAAAGGAATAACTAATACAGTCAAATGAGTACTAATATAAATGTGTTTTATACATTGTATATGAAGTTAGCACATCTTCTAGCATATTTCAAAGAAGCATTTGGGCCAAATTATGATTTCTAACAAAAAATAACTCCAAAATCACTGCACCTGTCTGCTGCAATGGAGATATTAGTAAATGTGTGTTCAAAGTATTTTTCTGTCCGGGAAAGAATTATTCTTCCTGAATTAATCTCATTCTCATATACTAATAAAATGCTTTGCTGTACTGAATGCTCCTTTAGGACAACTATTGCACAGGGAATAAGATGCAGATTCTAGTTTGATCATAAATCAGGGCAAATAATTTCGCTTAGCACCTCTTTTAGAGTCCTAGCTTTCCAATATGCCTTTTTAACAAGGTACTCAGGGCAAATTATCATCAGCAAAGCACTCATGGCAAATACCACAAGCTGTGGTTTGGTGAAGTATGTCAGAGACATGGTTTCACTAGCTAAATCTGGATCACCTCCCTGTTTTCTTCCAGATGAAAACTTCCACATAGTGTGTGGTTCTCAACCAAATCACAGATTTCATCCCATTAAAAGCCATCCACAAAGGAAAGAGAACTGATTTTAGTAGAATAGTCCCTGACGTGTCTGATTGCTGGAAGATACAGTTGGGGACGGAGAGCAGAAAAATGGGCAGGAACATGATGAAGAGTAGTCTGGATCAAAGATTTCAGATCAGCTTCCAGCATCAGGCAACTGCACCCTCAGACTTTTCTTTTTGTACTTTTCCAGCACTCCGGTGTTCCTAACACACCAAGTAAAGGCACAGGATGATTACTGCTTGTATTCTCCATTGATCTGAGCCCTAGTTTTCATTTGATGATGAAGTAAAATTTGTATTTTGAATATACCTTTGTATCCTGTCAGCAATGTATTTAGAAAGATATCACTCTATGTAAAATGGACCTCTCCCATATTTACATGTCTATCTGTAAAGTGAAGATACATCAGTCAGACAGTAGAGAATAACATATATTTTAAACATTTCTTTACTGACAATTTTGCTAAATTTTTGTATTATGACACTTCTGCATTTAAGGCTATAAGAGTAGGTTTTTCCATGAACTACAGAACAGATGAAATTAGTCATTAGCTGTGACTACCCAAAGCTGTGCACATTTTTGTTTTCTAGTCAGTATGCTTGGCTGACCAACAGGTACACGTATTCTGCTGCCAAAACAGGATGTATAACAGATGAATTCTGCCTGTCTTTCCCTTCTTGGTACTCTCCTTTAGTCAGCCAACACTCTTCATGAAACTTGCAGGAAATTCATTATCTTTGAGACTTGAAATCTTCTCTCCAGTGTGCTCAAAATTAATCTATAATGAAAATATGATAGTCTGACAAATAAATGTCCAAAATAGATCAATGGTATAAGCCTTGTGAAACCAATGTCAAAATACAGATTGAAAAGGGAATGTAGGGAAGAGACTTTTTCCTAACTGTCGGTGTATTCTACATTGCTGCTAAGAATATAAATACATTTTTTATATGATTCCTGAAACACCTGAGAGGAAAGATTTGAGCAATCTGGTTTTGAAAAGATATTCAATATCTTTTGTTTTGGGGTATTACTTCCATGGCTTTTTTTTTGTTGTTGTTCATGCAGTTTTATGAAAGTTTTTCCACTTCCTAGATCTTCTACTGCAGATCACTTAACTTTAGGCAATGATCATATTACTATGCTAATTTTGTTTTAATATGCTATTAATCAACATTATATAAATATTTCATTAGCTAACTGCCTGAAATTATAGGGGCTATAAAAATCTTACAAGAGAAGCTCCATATGAATAAAGACAGTGTAGTCTGCTCACCTGCTCTGAAAGGCTTTATGTTCCTTAGCTTGGTTTCTATATACAATATGGTTTGAGAAAATATTTTGCTTCTTCCTACAAAGACTATCCTTCTCATAAATCTAAAACTGTTTTGGCTATAACACTAATGTCTGATGTCTGTCTGTGCAGTCTAGTTCTAAGTTATGCTACACTGTGTGGGGAAACAGGTTAACTGTTTTCCTGATTTCCAAGGTTGGATGTAGCTTAGGATGGCTATTGCACCACTTAAAATTATTCTAAAGATGAAAATTTCACAATAAAACAGCTATTGAGCTTTCCTCCCAATTCATATTCCTCCCAATGCATATATTTTTGAAAAAGCAGTTTCACTCACTCTTGTATTGCAACCCACCCTTTGGATAAGTTGCTTGTGTGGAAGGGACAAGGTCTGTTAGAAGGCTTGGTAATCATCAGCAGGATATACGCACAGACTGAGGGATGAGAAGTTAGAGAGCACCTTTGTGGAAGGAGGTCTGTGGGTTCTGGTTGATGTCAAGTGGAACATGAATCAGCAGTGAGCCCTGGGGTACATCAGGTCCAGCATTGCCAACTGGGTGACAGAAGTGATTGTCCTGCTCTTCTCTGCAGTGGTTTAGCCTCACCTTGAACAAACCGTGGAGGTTTAGGCACCACAATATGAGGACATATAACTATTAAAGAGTATCCAAAGGAGGGCTACAAGAATGGTGGAGGGTCTAGAGGGCAACGTATATGAGGAGCAGCTGATGTCCCTTTGTTTGTTCAGCCTACTGAAGAGGAGGCTGAGGGGAGGAGTCATGGTGGACTACATGTCACCATGACATGACTCTCATGAGGGTGATGGAAGGGCAGCACTGAGCTCTGCTCTCTGGTGACCAGTGATACAACCTGAAGGAATGGAATGGGGCTGCAACAGGGGAATTCAGGTTGAGTATTAGGAGAATGTTCTTCTTTGCCAGAGGGTGGTCAGGCACTGGAGCAGTCTCCCCAGAGTCTGTCACGGTCATGGCACCGAATCTGCCGGAGTTCAAGAATCATTTGGACAACTTTCACAGAAATATGATTTAATTTTGGGTTATCCTGTGTGGAGCCAGGAATTGGTGTCAGTGATCTTTATGGGTCTCTTCCAACTCAGGATATCCTACTATTCAACTCTATGACTCTATGGTTCTGTGATTCTCTCTTGTGTTTCTGGCTGTCAGAAAATATATTGGTATTTAAACTGTCTTTAAAATTAATTAATAATTTTCTAGTTTCCTTTTTTATCTCATCTACTTTTATTTTTATGTATATATTAATATCTCTTTACACTCCATCTTTCTGTCTCATGTTTGCATATTGCTCATTACAATAGGCCTGGGTTTAGTCTATGATAGATATATCAGTCCATGAGTACAGCATGTGATAGTGGAAAAAGAAGGATAGGATAAAATTAAAACCCTAGAGTTGTTAAAAGATAGAAAAATTCTCATCCATTTTTTCTCAGGCATATCTACACATATACATAGGTATATACATTATATGTGTATTCACATTCTATACTATTATACATACATGTATTCATCAGATATATGCGTGCATATATACCTCTGTGTATGTAAGGGAGAAAAATATACTTGATATCCTTCACTTTTCCTTGAGATCAGTTACTGTTATTCTGATTTTTCATTCCAAAGCTGTGTAAACAGAATTAGTACTGCTGACAGACAGCTGGGAGAAAGACACAGATCTTCACAGTAAAATTCATTTAGACTAAGTGGCTGGTTTAAGCATGTGCTTCATGATATCGGGGAGAACAAAACAGAATGTTATGACTAGCACATTTCAACAATCCATTTTTAGAAATGCCAATTGGTCTGAGTTATGCAGAAAACAGCCCCTCACAGTGCTCAGACCCAAATTCTGAATTTGAAAGATGGCCATGACTAACAGCTGCCAACACATAACAGGCACAATGCCAACAGCTCAGACAGTTTCTCATGCTACACGTAACTGGGGGAAAACACCATGATAGGTTACATGCTATGTTACATGTGTGCACAGTCCAGATCATTCATGAAATACAGATTGAGGTATCACATTACATTAATCTGAAATGCCTTTAAATTAGACATGGCACCCAGTGTCTCAACATATTCTGATTCTTAAAGTGGTCCTGGCTTTCCATAGTTAAGAATGCTCAATTTTTAAATTTTTATTCCTTGCTTTTCAAATAAATGGAACTATTCCTACTGTATCATTTCATAGGTCAATCCTGTTTGAAGTATTTGGTCATGAGCTTCTTATATATGGTTGTCTAGTTTTGCAATGCTGTTACAGGGAAAGACAATAAAAATGTATAAATTGTAATGTCTTATTTCTTAATCTCAACGCAGAATCTTTTTTACTTGTGTCCTGTATATACGACTGTGTTCTTACAAGCTCTTAGCAAGATCCTTAACCTTTTTTTTTTTATTACTTCTGAATCATTAGAGGATATCTGAAAGAACACCACAGCAACAGCCACCATTACAAACTCCATGGTGAAGGCTGGTTGCTAACCTCTATGACAAAGATACATCTTGCTAGCTCTGTTGGTCAATATATAACATAAAACTCAAAGTTTTATTTGAACTGAACAAATTTTTCCTACGTAAACTTCTTCTGTATGTGGATGCCCCCTCCCTGGAGGCATTCAAGACCAGGCTGGATGGGGCTATGAGAAACCTGGTCTAGTGGGAGGTGTCCCTACCTATAGCAGGAGGGCTGGAACTAGTCTATCTTAAAGAACCCTGCCAACTCAAATTATTCTATGATTCTATGACTTGTACTCAGAAATCCAGCAAAAGAAGTTCAGACTGCCTTTTCCCATCCCATTCATGAATGGAAACTCTGCTCCTTAATGACATGGAAGGGATTTGCAGAGATTGGCTCTTCAGCTTCTCCATTTAGAAAATACAGACTCCTGAATGAATTTAGAATGTGCCCCTTTCAAAGCAAAACAAAAGAAAATGTCTTTACTTACAATAAATATTTAGTTCTAACAAACTTATTGCCAAAGGATGTTCTGGATAAAAACAATAGGAAACTGTACAGAACAAATAAATATTCTTTTTTAATTATTAAATTATTAATTATTAAATAGACAAAGTATTTCAATCTTAACAGCTCCCCATTAGCACACAGCAGAGAAATCTGTGTGGGAAAAAATGGGGAAAATGCTATCTCCCTGTTTTTACAGTTGGGTGCTTGCTCATGCCCTCTTCTTCTGTTCTGTTGACTTAAGCTTCTGGATATTCTTGTAAGCAGGGTAGAGGGTTAGATGAAATGGTGATTTGAAGCAATACATATGTTCTTGACTTCTTTAACTGCTTATCCTGTAAGAATCTAAGTTCTATATGCACCTTCTAGCATGACATGGAAGTTCATTGTGTTATGTCTTTTCCCAGTGCAAGGTTAGAATTAAACAAGACTCCAACTCCTTCAAGAAATCTGTTCTACTTCAGGATTTCCAAGTAAGCTAGCTCATCAACACCTTTCACAGAGAGTAGGAGTAGCTGACCTGCTTTCCAGACAGATGTGTGTTACTTTGACATTCTTGAATGCTATCACATACTGAGCCTCCTAATATATCCTCAAAGCAGTTTGTTTCCCTTTGTGAACAAAAAAAAAAAACTTGTTCAGCTGCTAAAAATATTCTGCCTAGTTAATAAAAGATCATTGCTTCCCACCCGTTGCTCAGAAGTGATAATGTCCTGGTTTATTCAGGCTTTTTTCCTTGAGGCATTCTGCGCATATCAGAAACCTGAGGATTTCTGTTCCATTTTCCTCCAGTGTTACAAGCAAGCCCATCCTGAGACACTGTATTGCATCTACCAACATTGTAGCTTTGAAATATTAACTGAGAATCCCACAGTGACTGGTAACATTTTAAAACTGACTGAAGGGGTACTACAAGGGAGTAGTACGAGGAACTTCCTCACCACCCGAGTCTCGTGATTGAATGTTTACTTTCAAAAAAGCTTCTTCACGCTGCTTTTTTTTTTTTTTTTTTTTTTTTTTTTTTCGGGGGAGTAAAGGAAAGTGGAGCCTAGACTGCAATTTTCCTCGCATTCAGAAAGAAAATCTCAGCAATATGCATGAAGGCTTTTTTGTTTGGTCACTTATCTGGATTGTTTGCCTCGGCTTGGAAGAATTAAAGCATTTTCAGAAAAGTAATCTTATCACATGAGAGGGTAATTAGACATTTCATAATCCTATCACCCTTGCTACGAAATTACCTTGCCCAGCTGGCAATAACTCTGCTTCTAAGAACAGACTGAGCAGCAGCACAGCATGAATTATTTAACTCGAAACTCCACTTCCTGTTTTTAAATCACTGGAATAATACAGGCACCACAGACAGTAATTATCCCCAGCGTAGAGAGGAAACAGTTAATGGAACCTGCCTTTTAAATCAATATTATTAATTCAAGAAAAGAAACAGCATGTACTATCTGACGCCTATGGAGTTTTGATCTGGGCTTGATGTCACACCAAAGTAAGGCGTTGCCATGGAGATTTGAGCGTATGTCTGCATATCCTTGACTGCCAGCAAGCTGCAAGGAGTGTTCTTGGAGAGGAAGTGCCCATCTGTAGTCAATCGCTATTGTTCTCACCAAGCCACATGCTGGCCTCGCTGCAGCCCGCTGAACTGCGTCACGGCAGAGCAGCATCAGCCCCTCTGAATAAAGACTCCCTGTTGGACCAGATTTATCCACCCTGCCATTTTCACTGTCATTTGATTATCTCCTTGTATTTTCTGACTGTGCTAATGCAGTCTCTTAGTGCTGTTATCATAGAAATTGTATGGCTCAATATATCCCAAAGCTGGACAGATCTCCTTGTGTTTGCTTGGGTTTTTTTCCTTCATTCTTTTCATTTGATAAAGGGAAAACACCCGTATTATGTCAGTTTCTTTGGTCCATTTCCTCTCTCTTGGATGCAGAAGACCTTGAAAATATGAATGTACTTTCTCACCTTGTACAAATTCAAGGCAACTGAAAAGTACTTGCAATAGATACTTGTATTCCATCATCATTATTAATTGCCGGCATATGTTTATAGAACAAACACTGGTAGTTTGGCACAGTCCACTATGATTAGTGAATATATCTGTTTATCAACCAGTTAAGTATTGGGCTAATATGCAAGTGGCATATAAAATCATAACACTATTTCTAGTAGGATCACATCACGCAAATTTTCTTATGCTACCAGAAAACAATGTGAAAATATACATCTTCCTGAAAATAAAATAGAGTTTGGGGAGGTTGTTTTCTTGTACAGTATTTAAAGTAAGATCTGATAAATTTATGCCATGGATTCTAGGGAATTAATATATTGAATACCATATATAAAAAGAATAATCTAGAACAGGAAGATAGATTTTATTTTACTATTTTCTCTTTATAGAATAATAAAAAGGTTTTGTAAAAAACCCCTAAGAACATCTAGTCCAACTGTCACTCATCACCACCATGCTCACTAAACTATGCCCCTCAGTGCCACAACCACATGTTTATTGAACATTTGGGGACCTTCAGGTCACCTTCCAGGGCCTGAATGTCTTTCTTGTATGAGGGACCCAAAACTGGACACATTACCCTTGGTGTTGCCTCACCAGTGACAAGTACAGATGAAAAATCACCTCTCTAGGCCTGCTGACTACAATATTTCTGATACAAACCATGATGCCATTGACCTTCTTTGCCACCTGAACACACTGCTTTATTCAGTGCTCATATTCAGATAGATGTTGACTAACACCTCCACATCTTTTTCCTCCATGCAGCTTTCCAGCCACTCCGTTCCAAGCCTATAGCAATGTCTGGGGTTGTTGTGACCAAAGTGCAGAAGCTGGAGCTTTTTGAAATTCATACAACTGACCTCAGCCCATTGATCCAGCCTGTCCAAATCCATTTGTAGGGCCTTTCTACTCTTGAGCAGATGAACAGTTCTTTGCAGTATGATGTCTCATGCAAACTTACTGAGAGTATACTCAATCTCTTCATCCAGATCATCAGTAAAGATATTAAAAAGGGCAGGCTCCAATACTCATCACCGGGGAACACCACTAGTGACAGATCACCAGCTGGATTTAACTCTATTCACCACCACACTCTGGGCATGGACATCCTGCCAGTTTTTTTACCCAAGAAAGAGTACACCTGTCCAAGCCACAGGCTGTCAACTTCACCATGAGAATATTGTGGAAGGCAGTGTAAAATTCTTTACTGAAGACAAGGTAGATTAAATCCACTAATCAGCTCATCTGGTCAAAGAAGACAAAGTTGGTCAAGCAGAACGTGCCTTTCATGAACTCATGCTGGCCAAGCCTGATCTCCTGATTGTCTTGCACATGCTGAATGATTGTACTCGAGATAGTTTGCTCCATAACCTTACCCAATACTGAGATCAGCTGATAGGTCTGTAGTTCTCCAGATCCTCCTTCTGACCCTTCCTTAAGATAGGCATCACACTGGCAAGTTTCCAGTCATTTGGAATATTTCTGGTTGACCAAGACTTACTATAAATTATTGGAAATAGTTGTGAGCACTTCCACCAGGTCTGCTTCTTCTTTCCTCCTCATTTCTGTTCTCCTATTCTATTTTGTGCATCACTTACCAAGAAAATGTGTGCTTGAGCTACTTCTATTTGAAAGAGATGTAAGAGGTTTTCAAAATAGTCAATATATGTTCTCTCCTCTGCTATTATTCTCAGAAATGACCATGCCAATTTTGCAGAAATGTTGAAATGAATCAGATTTGAGCAGATACCTGGCACTGAATGCTGCAGGAAAAACAGGTAAAGTTTAGTAAATTCCAATAATAGTGAATATTTTGATTAGGAAGAATGTGCTTGGCAGAGTTCTGAATCCTCATCTAACCATTGTACATTGTCTAAATTCACTGCTACTGATGGTAGGTTTATTACCCAGGTTGTGCACAAGTGAAGTACTTTTATTTCAGTTTACGCTGTACATAAATGTTCCTAATTGTATGATGAATGCAATTTCATATTCGCTGTCTGCTCTGTTACTATAAATACCAAAACTTCTTTAGTCCTAGAAAGCATAGCACAAACAAACAAACAAAAAATCAACAACAAAACAAAACAAAACAAAAAACAGAACCAAAAAACAAACTTCTGTGTGCTTGCCACTGCAGGGATGCACAAGAAAGGAGCAGCAACTTTCTCCCATCCTCCTTCCCTCCCTTCCCAACATGTTATATTTATATCTTTTCCAGCTGACATGTACGTTGGCAAGCTTGGAATCCCCAGTTCTGAACTAAACTGCTGCAGGAGACTTGGCAAGTACTCTGCGAAGCTGGTCTGCTCTGCAAATTTTCTAATTATACTGAATCTATGGATTTTTAAAAGAAGTTTCAAGGGGATGTTTCTAAGCAGCACTATCAATTTCATGAGACACATGTTCTTACTGCTAGGTTTTCAAAGGAATGGCCAAACAATGTGATTTTGGTGTTTTGCTGTGTAGTAGGCTATAACAAGTGATTTTTGAACTTTTGGAAAATACAGTTTGGATGAAGAGGCCAGTCTCACTTGCACAAATAAAGAGGACCTTCACATAGAAAGATAGTATGTCTAAGCCAAGCAAGCAAATACAAGCTTTCATATCTGAAGTTGGGTGACTACTTGGATTCCTAGACAAGAAAAAAAAAAAGGGATTACTTGGATGAGTACCTCCATTCTTTGGAAACCATGTCAGGGAATACAAATATTGGCTGCAGTAACAAGTAAACATGCACTGAAATTTGTATGCTCCTGCAGAACTTGTGTATGTCAGGGAATTGTCATTTCATGAAAATTTTCCATTAGAAAACATCGAGGCAGGCTAACATTCTTCTGAAGAAAGTTCTGAATTTTTTACATGATTGGTTGAGAAGACTATTGCATCAACTACAGGAGTCCTTGGATTCTGTGATTTTTGAATAACTGCTCTGATAAATTGTCAGATAGCTGAGATTTCTGGTGTTTATTGGATCTCCAGCTTCAGTTCAATCTGCCAAGTAGTCAAGATGAGTGGGTGGGGCAATCTATAAACTACTTTTGTTCTCAATATGGAGTTTTTGCATTTGAAGAAGGAAATGTGCAAATCAAAGTTGCATGGGTTTCCTTTTCAGTGGTACATGGACAGGGGGGACAGTACAGGGGGAAACGGACATAAGCCACAGCATAGGAAGTTCTGCACAAATGTGCGCAAAAACTTCTTTACAGTGAGGTGACGGAGCACTGGAACAGGCTGCCCAGGGAGGTGGTGGAGCCTCCTTCTCTGGAGATGTTCAAGTCTTGCCTGGATGCCTACCTGTGCGACCTGGTGTAGGGAACCTGCTTTGGAAGAAGGGTTGGACTCGATGATCTCTGGAGGTCCCTTCCAACCCCTACAATTCAGTGATTCTGTGATTCTGTGTGATTCTAAGGGAGAAGAATTCTCTAGAATACTTCCTACACTTGATGAATGAGAGGAATATAAATATTGTTTTTTTTCAATATCTGCTTTTTTTTTTTTCTTCCCCCATTCCCATTCATTTGGGGTTTTGATGTCTTTTCAGTGCATGCAAAATGGCATTTTGAACCACTGCCAACAACCATAGCCTATTTTATGTCCTGAAAAAACTTGCCAGAATGGTCCCCTCCAGCAATAAATGACCCAATTTATTTATGACAGTGCCAAGAAAACTATTTCCAGGATGTTCATAGGTCAAGAGCTCTACTGAAATAGAGAATGCCTTGAAGACCTATCGCACTGTTTATTATTTACTGTGTATGTTGCAAACATACCCTGAGGTCACAATCAAAATCAGGGAAGTCGAGGGAGATTGAAAGAATAATGATCTTGCTTCCAGTTTGAGACTATCCTTATAACTTTGTCACTCTGTGTCTTGTCACCTCTTTCCTCTAGGACACTAGTTTACCCTTCAAACAATCTTCTTTTAAAGATCTCCTTCAGTTATCTTTCCATTTCTATCTTTGCAAAGCTGCAATCTTAAACTACTCAAAAACTACTGGCTCCTCCAATAAGAGGCATCTCATAATAAGTGTTTCAAGTTTTATATATAATTTAGATTCCTTCTTCTTTTACACACATACATGCACACATGTGCACATTAAAATAAAATGTAATATGAAGTGTCTCAGCAACTTTTCGGTATTATTTTTTAAAATTGCAAAGCTCAACTTCCACAGTTTTTCTTTGAGAAGAAGAATGCTTCTCAAAGTAACAATAGCTACAGCAACTGCAGAGGCAAGTCAGGTGAGGAACTAGAGAGTTTTCATAAAAGACAAAATCAAACTGTTTACAGTTAAGACCCAAACCATTTTCTTGCCTTTTGTCCCCTTTTCCTTCCTAATCTTCCGAAATATTTATTCTGATTTGACCTTTCCCTTGGTAATGTAATGAAATTACTCTGTGTGATTGAGACCTACCTGCCTCTACTAAGATATTTTACAGGGATAATGAAAAAGTTTTGAATAAAGCACTGAATATGAGAATATTAAGAAATTAGTGGCAGTGAATTAGACTGGATGTGTTGTTTGTAAGAAACATATGAGGGCTGCTCCAAAATCAGTTTCCTGTTTTATTATGCTGGCCCATGATATCAGAGGTGGTTGTTGGAGATATGGCAGCAGAAGCTGAACCTTTCCACCAATATTCCATTGCATTTTGTTGCCATGCAATAGGTGGAATGAGAGGGGCAGTCTGACAAAAGGGCATCTGACATGGACATACGCATGAAACAAAGGTGTGTCACTGAGTTATTCTATGTGGGAAAAATTGCACCCACTGACATTCATCGACAATTGCTGAGCAGTTATGAAGATCAAACAGTGGATGTGAGCACAGTGAGGCAGTGGGTGGTGTGTTTCAGCAGTGGTGACAGCAGTGAGGAACATAAGCCATGTTCAGCATGGCCATGCACAGCTGGCACATCACAAAATGAAGTACATCTTTATCAGCTCATTCACACAAATTGGCCAGTGATGGTGACTATGTTGAAAAACAATGTTTTGTAGCTGAGGATTTGCTCTTTCAATTAGTGTTACTGTGTTCCTTGTTGTAGTTTCCATGGAAATACAATATAAATAAGGAGGCATTACTTTCACAGTGACTTATGCAGATTTTCTGCTGTTTCAAAAAGATCCATAGAAATCATAGTATTTTTATTGCAGCTATTCGGTTAATGTGAACTAAAGTCATTTTTAACTCAATATTTCATAGAATTGTAGTATCATATAACACCTTGGGCTGGAAGGGACGCACAAGAATCATTGATTCCAACTCCTGACACTACACAGAAGTGCCCCAAAATCAAACCATCTGTCTGAGAGCATTGTCCAAATGTTTCTTGAACTCCAGAAGGGTTGGTGCCATGACTACTGCCTCAGGCATCCAGTTCCTGTGCCTGACATCCTTCTTGGTGAAAAGCCATTTCCTAATGTCCAGTCCAACGCAAACTCCTGTTTTTCCTTCAGGTTCTATCACTGGTCTCCATAAAGAAGCCAATATTTGTAAGATGCAATGGTTCCTTTTCTTAGCTGGCACATAATTTTTATGTATGGTAATATTCAACAATATTGACATATTAATAGAATGAAATTCTTCTTACTGATGAAAATATCACAAAGTATCATTTAACAAAATTATGGTTATAAATTGTATAGTATAACCAAATGCACTTGAATTCACATTACAATTTCTTCCTTTTGAGGCAAAATGGCTCTGAAGAAAGAGCAGGGTGAGGTGAAAGATTTGAAGTAATTTAATGGAATTAAGAGAGCAAACGTGCAATAGGGATTAATGGATGATTACTTTGGTTTGCAGAGGTTAAATAATTCATGCTCTGTTCTTTTTTTATTTTTATTTTTTGCACTCTTTGGAAATGATCGTTATCATTTAGTTTATTTTTTCCTATAGGAAAATCATCTTCTGTCTACTGAGTTAGACAGTGGTCCAATTACTCATTACAGCAGGAATATGCATTTCTGGAGTTTGAATATCTTCAAGTCTTTTTATGTGTACACTCTCCGTCAGGATAAGCAGAATGAAGAATGAGACTGAAGAGTGCTGAGATCAGCAGTATTTTCAGCATCTGCATGCAATAATGTGATTTAACTGACCTGTGTGGGCTTGAGCCCAAAAACTACAGAAAGGATTTATTTAGGATGTATTGGCTGCCATGTGGAAGAAGCTCCTACTATAAAAGCTACGCGGATTACAATATTAAATCATTTTCATAAAAAGGGTCAGGCTTATCTCAGTTTTGCTCCTTTGCTTATTTTCCTCCAACCAGTTTCTATCTCACCGTTCGTGAAACAGTTCATATATATTTAATAATTGCATAAAAGTTGGTTCAGAAAAATAGCTAAAAATTCTATTCATCTGTGTTGCATGGAGGTTTGGGTCTCGAGTCTCTGAGGAGAAAGACAGAAAATAGTATAAAAAGTACTTTGTCTTCAGCGCAATTCAGGTTACAAGACAGAACCTCCTAGTCACCACACTTCAGAGAATCGTGCACACTAAACATCATGATTCTCTTTTTTAATGTGCTCTGAATCTGATTTCTCATTTACAATTATAAATGTTACATTAATCTTAAAATGCTGACCAAGTCAACTTGCCAAAAGTATATGATAATGTAACTGCATATTTTAATTTGATTCTCAATTTTTTTTTTGATTGCTGTATAGTATTGTAGTTATTTTTCATTGCCTTTGTGCAGTATGTGCCCTGACAAGCTATAGGAAAAGAGGCTATTAGCCATATCTGTGAAAGCTCTATGTGATTAGATTTTATATTACTAAATTTGAATACAGCATTAATCATAGAACTATGCAACTTCTGCTAAAATGTTGACTGAAAGAGACTTCACTTTCAACTTATTATCTTCTTTTTAGAATTGAAGTTAGTTACATAATCATTTTTTGAATGTTTTTGATATAGTCCTTTATTTGTTGAAAATGAGACCAAATACACTTCAGTCCAAAGACACCCCCCTGTTAAAATGTAATCAAAGAGCTTCAAGATTCTTCAGTGATTTACAGAGCTTTACCTCTACAGATATAAAAGAACAAGAATCCTATCAGCTACAAGAAGTTGTTAGGTGTTTTTTATGATCTGGATAAATGTTCCCTTATGAAATAAGATAAGGCACATAGGTATAAGGCAAATTATTTTCTCCATCTTACTTGAAGGATGGTACAATTCTGTCTGGGTAAAGAAGTTTTGGTCCATTGTGTCCGGTTGTTCTCTCAAACTGCTGCAGAGGTTGAATTAAAAATACTGCGTTAATACCAGAACAGAATGCAATAGCTTTGCAACGTTAGAGATATTACATTATTGTGTAGCTCAAGTTATTTTTTTGAGAGAGTCCGTGGTTATGACTTTTTCATGTAATGAAATGCTAGTCAAATGTGCCTGGGGCTTCTGTAACAAAACAAGAAGCAATGAAATTTTCAGAGTTTTTCTGTTCTTGTATTTAAAACTACGCTGCAAGTGAAGTTTAGATGCAACTTGGCTAAAGCTATTGAGAAAATTTAGTTATGAGGGCTGCTCTAAAGTAATGTCTCCTATTTTGCGTTGTCCTACAAAGTCAGAGATTAATGTTTGTGGCATGGTGGTAGAGTCTGAACCTTCTTGCCAATGTTCTGTAACATCTTGTTGCCGTGTGACAGATGGCAGCAGAGAGGCAGTCTGACAAAAGGGCATCTGACACAGAACAGCGTGTGAAGCAAAGGTGTCATCGAATCCCTCTGTGTGATAAAATTGCACCTATTGATATTCATCAACACTTGATGAACAGTTATGGAGACCAAACAGTGGATGCGAGCGCAGTAAGGCAGTGGGTGATGCATTTCAGCAGTTGCAAGAGAGACAGTGGGTCACCTTTGCTGGTGCAGATTTTTACAGCTGTGGCATGCAGGTTCATTTCACTGCTGTCAAGAAGGCATAGCTAATGGTGCTGACTGTGTTGGAAAAGAATGGTTTGTAGCTGAGAATTTTCTCTATGAAATAGTGTTCTTTTCTCTTGGTATCTGTTATTCCATGGAAATAAGTAGAAGGCATTACATTCAGAGTGACCTTTGTACATAGTCTTTTTATAGTTTTATTTTTTTTTTAAGTACACCTGAACTTACCTTGTCTCAGTCCCTAATCAGATGATACAAACAAGTTATGACCCAAAGGGTCTTTGCTCAATTTGTTATGATAAAGCTGTTTTAGGTTTATAGTACACTGGACTCAGAGTTTATACATTTCCTGTCATGATGAAATGCAAGCAGAGCAAGCACAGGTCTAGACAGTGAACTGAGGATTTACAGTGCATTGTGTAAGGCCAAGGCTCAACTGCAAAATGGTCTCCTGAAGTGGGCATAGGAGTCTGGGAGATAAAGGTTTTCACTCATTCACACAAATATGGGAGACAAACAATACAAATTAAATGAGCTAAATCAAAATACAGTACTTTTTCAGGAACACATTGTAATACCTTAATATTTTCTTTGAGAGAACCTGCACTCAATAAAACATCTCTGGGTGAGTCTCTGCGATTCATGAATTAAGTTGTGTATGCTATGTATTAGGTACCTTTACTGACTGTATGTTAATAACAGTCCAGAGTTCACTAGTACTTACATTCCCTGACAAGCCTTTTTTCTGTTTCTGGTCAGGAAGATCTTCATACTGAGATGAATGGATGCCTGCTCACAAAGGCCAAGTCAATAATGGTAAATACAGCTGGTGGCTTGAGAGAATCCAGGCACTTCTGATGAATGAGCAAGAGCATAGGTATAAATTTCTCAAACACCATTATACATCCATGTTGAGAGAAACTGAGTCACTAAATACACATGCATAGAGAAAGGTGACTTCATGTGAAACAGATATTTAGGTTTCCATTTTAATTAATGAGGAAGTAGCTCAGATGCCTACCACAGCTGTCATCAGAATCATTCTGGGGTATCCAACATGGTTTTCCACTGCTGTGCCAAAAGGGTGCATGTCTCCCATAGGTTCTGTGTCATATATGAAACCCTCAGCTGACATCTTGGACACCTGGAGAATATAATGATACTAAACAGCAAAAGTTATAAAACTGATTTAAATATAGTCAATACAACTAGAAGGAGGAAGAAAGCTATTCAGATAATCCAAAAACAGTCATTCAGTTTTGACTATCTCAGTAGCTTTAACACAGCTGACTAGATTTGTGTAAGGGAACTGTTATGTCAGGGCTTGAACTGGTGACTGAGCACCCACTGAAGGCGTTATATGTTAACAGCAAAAGGGCAATCAGAGAGAACATTTCATACTTGATGAGTATGGTCACCTTACAAACAGATATAGACAAAGCAGAGACATTTAATGCCTTCTTTGCCTTGGACATCAGCACTCATGGTGCTCTGGGGTTCCAGGTGACTCAGCTTAGAGGATTATAGCTGTGGTAACAACCAACTCCCAGTCAACACTAAACTTGTGTGGGATTTTCTGTTTTAGCTGGATGTATGTAAGTTCATGGTGCCTGATGGGTTTCATCCTAGGGTACTCAGAGTTCACTGATGTCGTCAAGAGACATCTCTCAGTTTTCCAGTGGCACTGGGAATCTGGAGAGGTTGTTGTTGAATGGAAGCTGGCAAATCTTCCAACTGTCAGGCATGACAAGAAAGATGACTCTGGCAATTACAGGTCTGTCTTTGGTTCCTGGCAAAATTATGGAGAAAATTATGCCATGAGTTCTTGAAAAATACCTGAAGGACAATGCAGTCATTGCCAACATGAGTTTGTGAGAGGAAGGTCCTTTCCTCTTATAACAAGGTCACCCATCTAGCTCACCAAAGGGTGGCAGTTGGTGTCAACTTTTTGGATTTCATTAAAGCTTTTGATGTTGTCTTTCTGGACTAATGCTCAGCATGTAGCTAGACAAAAGAAATTCAGTGGGTGAGCAATTGTCTGAGTGGTCAGGTCTAAAGGGGGAAAAAATGTAAATGAGGTCATGTTGGAAGCCAGTCAGTAGTGAGTTTCCCCAGGGCTTCATTTTAGGGTCAGTTCTTTTTAATGCTTTTGTGAATGACTTGAATGTAGGATCTAGAAGGTATGTTGAGCAAGCTTGCTGATGATTGTAGATTTAGAGGAGCTGTTGACTCCATTGAGGGTAGAAAGGCCTTGCCAGGAGACCTAGACAAATTGGAGTGCTGGACGATATGCACGAATCGAACGTCCATATGCTGGACCATATGCACGAAGTTTAATAACAGCAAGTGCTGAGTTCTGCATGTGAGAAGGGGCAACCGTGGCTATATATACAGACCAGGTGTCATAGAATCATAGAATCACAAGGCTGGAAACGACCTATAGTCTAATCCAACCGTTTTCTCATTACCTTTGCTACCACAAGCACTAAACCAGATCTCGCAGCTCGTCGTCCAGAGCAAGGGCAGTGACTCCACCACCTCCCTGGGCAGTCATTCCAGTGCCTGGCCACTCTCTGAGAGGAAAAAGTTTTTCCTCATGTCTAACCTAAACCTCCTCTGATATAACTTGCAGCCATTTCCCTGGGTTGCCTGGGAGAAGAGGCCAACCCCCTCTTCACCACCACCTCCCTTCAGGAAGTTGTAGAGTGCAATGAGGTCTCCTCTGAGCCTCTTCTCCAGACTGAACAATCCCAGCTCCCTCAGCTGCTCCTCATAAGACTTGCACTCCAGACCCCTCACCAGTTCTGTTGCCCTTCTTTGGACATGTTCCAGGGTCTCAATGTCTCTCCTGTAGTGAGGGGCCCAAAACTGAACACAGTACTCAAGATGCGGCCGCACCAGTGCTGAGGGGGACAATTACCTCTCTGCTCCTGCTGGCCACACCATTTCTAATGCAGGCCAGGATGCCGTTGGCCCTCTTGGCCACCTGGGCACACTGTGGGCTCATGTTCAGCCAAGCATCAACCAACACCCCCAGGTCCCTGTCCTCTTCACAGTCATCCAGCCACTCATCCCTAAGCCTGTAGCACTGCATGGGGTTGTTGTGCCGAAGTGCAGGACCCAACACTTGGCCTTGTTGAACCTCAGCCCAGCAATCCAGCTTATCTAGATCCTTCTGAAGGGCCTCCCTACCCTCAGGCAAATCCACACCACCTCCCAACTTGGTGTCATCTGCAAACTTACTGAGGGTACACTCCATCCCCTTGTCTAGGTCATCAATAAAGATATTAAACAAGATGGGCCCCAGTACTGACCCCTGGGGGGCATCACTTGAAATGGGTCACAAGCTGGACTTAACTCCATTAACCACTACCCGTTGGACATGGCCCTGTAGCCAGTTTCTTACCCAAAGGAGTGTATACCTGTCCAGGCCACGGGCAGCCAGTTTCCCCAGAAGAAGCCTGTGAGAGACCGTGTCAAAGGCTTTGCTGAAGTCTAGATAGGCTACATCGACAGCCCTTCCCTCATCTACCAGTCTGGTCACCCAGTCATAGAAGGAGATTAGGTTGGTCAAGCACGACCTGCCTTTCGTGAACCTTTGCTGGCTGGGCCTGATCCCCTGGACACCACGCACTTGCAGTGTGAGCTCACCCAAGATGATTTGCTCCATTACTTTCCCTGGTACTGAGGTCAGGCTAACTGGCCTGTTGTTCCCCAGATCCTCCTTATGGCCCTTCTTGAAGATGGGAGTCACATCAGCAAGCCTCCAATCCTTTGGGACCTCTCCAGTTAACCAGGAGTGCTGATAGATGGCCGAGAGGGGCTCGGCAATCACCCCCACTGGCTCCCTCAGCGCCTGAGGGTGTAGCCCATCCGGTCCCATGGACTTGTGACTGTCCAGATGGAGGAGGAACTCTGACTGTCTCCACCTGAATCACTGGGGGTGTATTCTGAGTAGCATCCCAGACTTCCAGATCAGGGCATAAAATGCCCTGAGGATAACTGATCTGGCTATTAAAGGCAGATGTAAAGAAGGCATTGAGGACTCAGCCTTCTCCTTGTCCTCAGTGGCCACATTCCCTGCTGCATCAAGTATAGGATGAAAATTATCTTTGGTTCTTCTTTTGCCGTTGATATATTTATAAAAGGATTTTTTATTATCTTTTACTGCAGTGGCCAATCTGAGCTCAAGTTGGGCTTTCGCCTTCCTAACTTCCTCCCTGCATACCTTAGCTACTCCGTTGTAATCTTCCCAAGTAGCCTGCCCCTTCTTCCAGAGGACATAGACTCTCTTTTTCTCCCAGAGTCTCAACAGTAGTTCCCAGCTCATCCACACCGGTCGTCTTCCCCTACAGCTTGCCTTACGGCATTCAGGGACAGCCTGTTCTTGTGCCTTTAAGATTTCCATCTTGAAGAGCGTCCAGGCTTCCTGGACCCTTTACCCTTGAGAAGTGGCTCCCAAGGGACCCGTGCTACAAGCGTCCTGAACAGATCAAACTCTGCCATCTGAAAGTTCAAGAAGGTAGTTTTGCTGGTCACTCTTTTGACATCCCCAAGAATGGAGAATTCTACGATTCTGCGGTCACTCTGCCCAAGATGGTCCCCAGCCTTCACTTCTCCCACCAGTCCTTCTCTGTTAGCAAAGACCAGGTCCAGCAGGGCACCACCCCTGGTAGGCTCTCCTTACCAGTCTCCTTCCACGCAGTATAGAAACCTCCTGGACTGCTTCCTCTGTGCTGTATTATATTTTCAACATATATCAGGGAAGTTGAAGTCTCCCATGAGAACAAGTGATGGCAGTCGCGTGACTTCCACAAGCTGCTCAAAGAATGCTTCGTCCAACTCTTTATCCTGATTAGGCGGTCTGTAACAGACCCCCACCAAGATGTAGCCCCTACAGGCTTTCCCCTTAATCCTTACCCATAGGCGCTCAACTAAGGTCTAAGGTGCTGGAAAGCAGCCTCACGGAAAGGGATTTGAGGGAGTCTTGAACAACAGCAATTTGAATTACATCCATCAGTATGGCCAAGAAGGCCAATTGCACTCTGGAGTGCATCAGGCCCAGCATTCCCATCTAGTTACAGGAAGGGATTTTCCTGCTCTACACTGTGTGATCTCACCTTGAGTACTGTGTGCAGTTTCGAGTGCCCCAGTATTAGAGTGTTCAAAGGAGGGCTACAAAGATGGTGAAATGTCTTGAGGAGAAGGTATATGAGGAGCAGCTGAATTCCCTTGGTTTGCTTAGTCAAGAGGAGAGGGGAGATCTCAACATGACATTCAGTATCCTCAGGAGAAGGGGCAGAGGGGCCGACATTGATTTCTGCTCTCTGGTGACAGTACCCAAAGGAATGGCATGGCTCTTCATCACGGAAGGGTCAGGTGGGATATCAAAAAAAGGTTCTTCACCAGAAGGTTGTTGGGCAATGGAACAGGTTCCCCAGGGCACTGATGTTGCTGGAGGTCAAGAAGTGTCTGGATGATGCTCTTAGTTATATGGTCTCAGTTTTAGGTGGTCTTCTGGGGAGCCAGGAGTTGGACTCAGTGATCCTTATGGGTCCTTTCCACCTGAGGATATTCTGTGGAAACTGTGTACTGACACAAAATATTTAAATATAAAAGTGGGGTATGTTTTGTTCTCAAATTTTACTTTGAGAGCGGATGACTTGATGAGTGAGACAGAAAGAGAGGGGGCAATTTGGAGTATCTTGTTCAGCAATGATTATATTTCTGGGGAGCTGAAACACTGCATTGTATACCTTGGCCAAAAGTTGCTCGTTTGAGTATCTGAGCTTTACAAACTATTTCTCTGCACTAATAGTGCATTTTTCCTGTACTGATGCTATCTAATGTCTAGTCTAGATACACAGCCAGCAAAAGTTAAATGCCCTCCAAAATCTATTTTTAAATAACTAAATTAACCATTTTCTTAACCTCAGAGTGACATTTAGATTAATTTTATTCATTTCTAAAATTATTTTGGCATTCCAAGGTTGCTTTATATATAGACAAACAGTGATATCCTTTCTTGCCTGTGTGGTTTGGTTTTGTGTACTGGTATATTAGAATCTGAAGTCTTCCATAGTAATTTTTGTGCCTTTTCTAAAATTCAATTAAAATTGTGTTACAGCTAATCTCTGCAAGCTGATCTAGGACATGGATCCATGTTGGTACAATTCGTGGATGTTTGTTAGCACTTTTATTTGACTTTGTGTCTCCAATACTACCCTTACGATCCATCGGTATTATCATAACATACATTGAGAGTTTTGCCTGTAATGAAGGTGTCTGCTATAACCAAAGGCAGAAACTGCTGCAATCATGGTTTTTGCCAATTTCTGTGCACCTATTGAGTCAAAGGTTTTGGCAGAGACCTGCCTCATTGCCTCTTCCCTCTTAGAAACGTGCAACTCTGTATGCTAGTGTCAAAGAACTTAAAAAGTAGTTTTGGAAAACAGCAAAAACTATGAAGTAGCATGTTTTTAAATCGATATTTCCTTTTTTTTTTTTTTTTCCTCACACATGGCAGTTTATATTTACTGTATCAGAATATTTTGTAAAGGAGATTATGAAGACTCACTGTGCCCTTTATTGTGCATGTGGGTGCAGAAACAGAATAGTCCTAAGTCCAACTCAATAGTCTGAACAGTGCATTTATGTAATAAAGCATCAGTCACTGCCCACTAAGGACAATGTATAGTTACTTGTGTGTGAGAGGTAGCGGGATTGATGTCTGCGTTCTCCACCAAAAACTGTCATGGAGTTAACTAGGTCAATATATGCCTGTGACGGGGGCAGTAGGCCCCTGGGTCCCTCCTGGCCCCACAAAATGGGAAAAGGGAAAGGGACAGGGAGATGGAGCTGGGCTCAAGGAAGGAATAAAAGAAGTGGCAATGATCTATGGAGGAAAACTTATTTTACTAACTATGATATCGGAATGCAAGATAACACAATATAATGCAATCTAATTGAAATTTAGACTAATAAATCAAATAAAATAGGAGAGAGTTCCTGCGACTGAGTCAAACCTGAAAAGCCTGGAACAGCTAGGAAAGCATCCTGCAGCATCCATTGCAAGGCAGTAAGAGACGGCCCCACTCGGAAGGGCTGGATCCCATGACTTCTGTAGTGTATAGGGATAGGTACCCGAAATTAGAGTATTAACACTTTAACTCCCCATGCACTACATGATGTTATGATGTGGAATACTGAAAACCAAAAAAAAAAACCCAAAACCATGTCAGATTCCTTATTTCCTGTGTCTTGAAGAGCAAGGTATGAAGGTTTCTCACTGAACTGATTTCTCTGTGTATATCTTCTCTTTTCCCTTCCCCATCTCCTCATCCTTAAGTGATGATGGATGTTCAGTGCTTTTCTTGGGAATTTCTTGTTTGTATACTTAATTTGGACTCAAAAATTTGGTCTGAAAATCTGGGCTAAGGATTAGGGTGTCCTCTAGTCTGATTTTCTAAAAGCATACTTACTACAGTGATCAAGCCTTTCCAATGCAAATGTGCTACTATGAGGGAAACAAATTACTTACCACAGAAGAAATGAGCACAAGTGGGCACCAGAAATGCTGGCTGCTATATTTAACTTATAATACTAATACTGGAACGTCATCGCTGTGCCCTTGTCCTTAATGGCAGCCCTGTGAGATTCTATCTAGATTTTATGATCTTATATGGAAAGTAATTCAGCTATTTGGAGAACTACACTGTGTGCTGTGTACAAACAGTGAGGCTACTTACGTCTGTTCTCCATGTTATCAGTACTGTTAAACAGTCACATCAGCTGAGAGGATGTTCTGCTTTATAGTTTCTGCTATTATTGTTTCTAGGGAAACCACTTCACTTATCCACACTCACTGTGCCTGCCACATCCTCAGTTTATGAACACTCAGGGTAAGGAAAAACTGCACCTCAGAAAATCTGTTCTTAATTGATACATTAATAATAACTGTAAATGCATTAGAATTACTTATTAAGTTAGACAGTCTGATTTCACAAGCATCCTGTGTCTTTGCAGGTTTCCACAGCAGTGAGCTAAGGTCGCAGTACTGTGCCACAGCCCTGGTCAGCACTTCATGGAGAATTTAACTACCACTGAAGACCGGATGGATTAGGACTGTCCTGGTTGTTTTTTTGTTCTTTTTTTTTCCTTAGATAGGTGTTGAACAGAAAGAAAAGCATAAGACCAAGGCTAAAATTTTCTTCAAATAGACTTCTGCTTTTTTTTTTTTACTTCTTACTTTGACAGAAAAGACTTTGTTTTTATGGAATTTGAAGGGGGAAGTATTCTTTTACAGCAGAAAACGATACCAATGACAAGGTCAACATAATCATTATTTTCACCAGAATCTGTTCCTTTTCCATATTTCATCGTGGATTTTGAAACACTACTTTTCAGAATGATAGCTTTTATCATACACTGCTATTTTTAGAGCTATCAAAAGGTTTTATTGCTTAAGACATTTTAGGAACGTGAGCTGGATGTGCTCTCAATACAAATGAGGTAGGCTTCAGAACCACACACAAACTCCCATGGACATTTTTAGAAGCATTTAGATGACACTGAGATTAAAAAAAGAGCATTCAGAGGTCTCTTTGCCCTCCTGGCCCCCACAGAGCTCTGTATTTTAGCAGTTTAGTAAATGCTGAGCACTGTTTCTTTGATGAAGATGATTTACTGACCTGTGATTCCAATTTTAGCAGTCCTAAGAGGTCTAATATGAGAGAACTAAATGTCCTTCCACACCATGACATTAATTATCTCCACTGAAACTTCCTTGCTTATTTCACTTTTTGTGAAAGTATGAGTATCCTGTCTCTATATGTCAGAGATATCATGGTCTGGAATTGAGGTAGATTTTCTATTAGCATGTAACAAAGCAATGGCTGATGAAAAAATGTAAATAGTTCTTGCAGATGGAAGATATGTCACTACATTATACTCATGGAAGATTCATTTTCAACATGCAGCATGCAGGCAAAGGGTTTAGAACTAGTTATAGGTTTTCTGCTGGAGTAAGATTCTCTTGTAAATTCATAGAGTGGCTGAGGTTGGAGGAGATCTTAAAGATTTCTTGTTCCAAACTCTGCCATGGTTTGAAACAGCCACCAGATCAGGATATCCAGGATCCCATCCAACCTAGATTTAATTTAGTTCATTTTAATTAAAATAATTTCTGGAGAGAATATTGCTTTTTTTTTTTTTTAATCAATAAAATACCTTGAAGTTTCAGAAAAAAATATTATATTTAAGTACAGGAGCTGCTCCAAAAGTAATGCCAAGTAGGTGATGTGAGCACAGGGGGGTGGTAGGTGGTGCATTTCAGCAGTGGTAACAGAGATATGAACAACAAGCCAAGTTGAGAATGGCCATGCGCAGCTGTCACAACATGGAATGAAGAGTGTCTCAATCAGCTCATTCATATGAAATGGGTCCATCAGCAAATGGCGGTGACTCAGTTGAAAAATACTGTGTTGTACCTGAGAACATGTTCTGCCTAAAAGTAGTTGTTATTGTGCTCTTTGTGGCTGTTATATGGAAATAGAATGGAGGCATTACTTTTGGAGAAGCCTATGTGTATGTATTAAGATTCGAGAACAACGCATAATTTGATCAAAACTGCCAAACAGTTTAATTCAGATAAGATTTTCTTAAAGGGAAGTAAAATTTCATTGTTACTGGTGTATTAACTAACATAATATGGAAGAAATGTGGTTAAATCTGCTTTGAAAGTCCACTTTCTTTTAAGCAAACATCTTAAACCTGTTAAAACAGAAAGGTATTGCAACCACTTATGAAGCTTCTCTGTATGTAACAGTACACATATAAGAATATTGTGCAAGTACAGATTACATCAGAAGGATTTACAGCAGTAGCCTAGCTTGTGTGTGTGCATTTATTGGTAGTAATAAATGCTTAAAATTAGCTTTGAAACATTTCATAGTTCCTCTGTATAAAATTACAAATCTGGCATAAGGTGAAAAATTACTCACACACATACTTCTGAATAAGTGTGAAATGTGTTTCATTTGTGGATTGTTACATATTATAGATATTTGATTCTCCATGCTGTATATTTTACTATACTTATGAAAATGTAAAGCTGAGTGTAGTTTGGTATGAGTGGTTATTCATTTGAAAGTGCATTCATGATTATCTGGTTTCCATTTATTAATCCAATCACCATACAACTGAGGAACTAAAAAAAAAATAAATACTGCAAGAGTTAGGTAACCAGTCACAGCAAGATTAGTTTTCAGCATGCAGTGGGAAAACACTTCAGAGGGGACAGTCACAGTTTATCAGAGAGGTGAATTTCACACTTGCGAAAAATTACATTTGCAGAAATTAGGGCAGGTTTTCCGATAGCTCGGGAACAAAACACCTGCAATCATGGCAGCTCTTAGTTGCTCTGTAAGTATTTTTCTAGACCAGTTTCACATCTGCTCATGTGTACCAACCATACAAAGTCATCCAGCAATTTCAGGTCCTTGATGAAAGGAGAATTCAGCATCTGGTTTCTCCAGGTTCTGTTTCCATGTCCTTACAGGACAATTTCATTATTCCAAAATGAGGTGTTCTGCAAACTTGTGTACTTGAAGCTTAACACAGGCGTTACCAGATGGAGGCTGGCATGGTTTGTCTGATTCACTACACAGTCAATATCATTGTGTACTGCAGAACCATTTCATAAGCAATATCACTGAAAATGACACCAAATACTTTTTAATTAAACCCAATAGCATTAAACCGTAGAGTGAAAAAAGTACGTACAGTACCCCATCACAGCTACTAGATGTTATCTGCCTGCCCTTTTAAGTGCGCCAGGAGAACCAGGACATCAACAAACAGCTTTTATTTTCACTGCTTGAAGACGAAAAGAATAATAAATGGAAGCAGAAATGTTAGATTCTGTGTTGTTCCTTCTCCCTCCCGAGTCTTCTGAAGCGTTATTAGTGCCAGAGGTAAGTAAAAATGTTGCAAATGTTCAGCGTCCCAGTGTCTGCCAGTTCCTATGTCTACTTCAGTCACTGAGATTTTACAACCAGCTGTAAGGAGATTACTTAAAATCCTTCTCAATCACTATGAGGAGTAGTTTTAAAGGAATACTAATATGCTGGAATCATAATTGCTAAAGATTCCTGGTCTAGGAGTAAAAGAACACAAAGTTATAGCATTCCACTCCTTTTTATTTTTTCCTTTTTTCCTTTAAATAGGGTAGAGGAGTCCTGCAGTTGCCAGCAAGATCTGCAGCACTCATCCAGCAGTGCTTTAGGCACAAGCAAAATGACATCGTCACTATCTTCTGGATGCCTTCTCATGCTAAAACCTGAGGGAAGCAGATGGAGACAATGACGTTTTCGAGCATATTTTACCAATTATTTTCAGATACATGTAATGACATGCTGTGGTGTGTACTATATGTACAAATAGCCACAAACACACGTATACATGAAAAAATCAGTTAAGTGTTTATAATAAAGAGAACTCATTATAGATCCTGCCAATCTGTAGTTTTCTAGCAGATATGTGCAGTAGAATTTACTTTAGGACTTGTATTTTCCTAAGGGACATTAATTTAGGTATGTCGCAACATACTTAGGAAGTATTACTTTTCAGAAAGGGTGGTCAGGCACTGGAATGGACTGCCCAGGGAGGTGGTGGAGTCACCGACCCCGGGGGTGTTCAAGGAAAGACTGGATGTTGTGTTGAGGGACATGGTTTAGTGGGAGCTATTGGGAATAGGTGAATGGTTGGACTGGATGATCTTTTAGGTCTTTTCCAACCTTGGTGATTCTATGATTCTATGCTGATCAGCTCACTCTTTATAAATTATTTATAAATGTCCCTTAATAAACACTTCTCCTTTTTTGTATCTGCAGGGCAGAACTACTGTGTGAGAAGTCTACCTTTCAGAAACCCTTGCTTCTGGCCTGAAAATGAAAGCATGCAGCTCCTGGTGAAGTGTTATACACATCCAACTACCTTTTAATTGTGTGTATACTATATCACCAGAAATACTGAGATATAATATATCGTCATTTACTGACTTTAGGGAACTTCCTCCCCGTTTATTTTAGCAGGATAACTTGCTAATGGAAGTACTGCCTATTATGCGTGAAGGGCCTACAACCACTTACAAATGCAGCCATTTCTGGAAGTGGAGACAAATTTTTCTGTCTGGAGGGATGTGCTCCCATCTCCAAATATTCAGTGTAAATTTTCAGTGGCAAAGGGTGAGATCATACAGATAAACACACTCCTTATTCCCCCTGTCCCTCATCCTCCAAATTAGTTTGGACTAGGTTAAAATATATTCATGCCTGTTCACTATATTTAAATTCCAAAATGTCTTTTTTTCCCAATTGCATACTTCACTCTGGCGAAAGAAATGAGTCAGTTTGAATTCATTTGGCTGAGATTTTGTATTTTAAAGGATGCTGGCTTAGAACATTAGTGTCCTGTTAGCATAGTTTTTCTGACCCATTTAATGTGATCTCAGATGAAAAGCTGCACTTAGACAGAGGAAGAGCTTAGATTTGAGCTAGTAACTTTATTTCTGTTGCCGACCTGGTCTCCAAAGTATATAGTGTCAGTGTGTCTGTCCAGTATCAGAAAAACAATAAAAAAAAAGAACTACAACAAAAAAAGCAGGAGGATATATTCTGAAAATGGACATTTTGGCTCAAACATCTTATGCAAAATCATTTGAAGGCCTTCATTACCAGAACAAGGTCAGAACAAAGTCGCTGTTAGAAATCTGAACCTCAAAGTGTGCAGCAAAATGAAATCCTTATGTTCAGAACAGCTCTGGCTCAGGTGCCTTGCAAGTATCTCTGTTACGCCAAATACAAAACCCTGGCATGACCCCAAAGCAATCTATGAATCTGTAATCACTTTCTTAATTTACCAGAAACAAGGCCAATGTAACCGGGAATGCCAAGAAAAGTAACAAGGCATGTGAACAGTGTTACCTGGTGGTGCCAAATGTATTTTTACAGAGACTTTGGATTTTCCAATACAAAGCTGTCTCCTTGTCCATTTTATGGGTGGAATAAACTGCAATTATTTTAGCTATGTCCACCATGGAATATGCCATTAAAATGAATGCATTCTCATATAAAATTGACTTTACTCTTATTTCAGGGGATCTGCATCTAAAACTGTGAGATGCTTGCAGTGCTCTCCTGAGTACTCATAATCACTGAAAAAAAAAAAAAAAAATTCTGAGCAATGCCAGCAAGATTTCCATCACCGAAGTCCCATAAAGTAAGATTATCCATTTAGGGAGTTAAACAGGAGCAAGTGTTGCTACATCTGTCTCAGAATGAATGCTCCTCCTCCCTCCCCCCCAGTCTCCCCACTGTGCCTCTGACAGTACGAGCACATTATTTCTCAGTGCCACCTTCTACTGTTGTCTTATGAAGAATTTATATGTTTTGCGTTTTCCTTCGTGGCAGGCATCCAGCGGGGCTGTACTATAAACCTGCCACAAAGAATGAAAAAAGTGCTGATTTCTGTTCATCTGGGGCCCAGACTGATGGGCTCAGACAGCCCAACCTCTGACGGTTAGTGGGGCTGAACCTTGTCTGGTTCACCCAGCACTGTCACATTATGTAGTACTAGGGAGGTGGTAAATTTTTAAGGACTAATTACTTGAGAAGGTTGTGGAGGGTGATTAATAGCCCCAAATCCTTTATTGGAGTTCTCCTGAGGAACCCTAATGAAATAACAAATCGAGAGAGAGAACAAATTCTTTTCCTTTTTTGGCAAGTAGTTACTTAAGCTGAACAGTGCTGCCAGCTGAATGCATCATTAAAGGGATGGCTTACTGTTGCACGCCGAAACCCCCACCGTGATAAATGGCAAATAAAACATGTCTTTCATCCAGACATCAAGGCGGATGAAGATGAGCAGAGCAGGGTTCCAGGAGCTGTGGAGGAAGGGGTGGGTTTTCGCCGTTTGCAGCAGCCGCAGCGGCCTCCAGGGGGCGCCGGAGGTCCTCCGTTGAGGCTTCTAATCCGGTTCCGCAGCCCGCAGCTGGAGGTTGTCTAAGGTCATCCTTTCTCTGAAGGGCTGAACAAAAGGATCCTTCAGCGCAAGCGGGCATTTTTACCCCTTTCCTATGGTCTTACTGTTTCTATGCAGTGTCTCCAGACACAACTTTGCCTACGTTATTTGATTTGTCAGATGTTAGAAGTCCACCCTTAAATGTAAGCTCTACTCTGTAAATGGCACAGTGAAATAAATAAATAAAACTTAAAAAAAAAAAACACCACCACCACCACCACCACCACCAAAAATTTAGAATAGGAATGACCAGTTGACCAGTTCCAGCATTTTGTGCCTCAGGGCTGCACTCAGAGTATAGGTGATGTGTTTGCACGGATTTAGATAATTTTCTCTAATTCCTAGAGTGATCTGGGATATGCTGAGGAGCAAGTACTGCATTGGCTATCACTTCTTTAAAGCAGACTGTATGGTAGAATGCATGTCAGATTTGTGGCATCACAGTGAATATCTGAACCCACTACAAAGCTTATTTCTCAAAGCATTAAAAACAAAAGCAGCATGAAAGTAAATGCCATGCATGCAAAAGTGCATGGGGCCTGGAGCAAATTATAGTTACACGTAGATTTCATGGCAATTAACTCCTTGTCTTGTGAGCTAATGATATGTTTTAATTGCATGGAGCCACAGTATTCTTCCTTAAATATATGACCTGCACTGTAGAGAGGAAAAAACCCTTACTTTTTCACAGTTGACAACAGCTGTATTTTAAATCCCCAGATCTTGCTATGCGTAGCTGCACGTGTAGAGCTGAAAAATTCAGAAGAAATAGATTATTACAGAAACCTCAGTTCCTGTCTTTCCTTGTTTGGCTATGGTGAAAGGAAGAACTCTCTAAAATTAGTGAAGGTTAAGCTGTTGTTTTTCATTTGTAGTAGAGTTCTCTCACAGAAGGATATGTCCTATGACAGGCCTTGACAATACCTTCTGGCATGGCCAAGTTTGATTATTTGCCTTTTCAGGAAAAAAAGAAGTATTTATTTTTCTGCAGTGACTTCATGTTCCTATTTCCTTTCTCTACAGTATCAGGGCGGCTTTAGCTAGGACTACAGTTACGTATGAAAATACCATTCCCTGTTCATGACTCAGTATGTAGCAACACAGCTGTAGAAGTAATCTTTTTTTTTTTTTTTTTTTTTTTTTTTAATTAGGTTTCTGAGTAGGCCACTCAAAGTACTATCTGGTTCTAACCTCCCATATCTGCCACTGGGTTTGCTGTTTGCTGTCACGGCGCAGTAACTAATGGAAAGAAGGAGTGCAAAAGCGGGAATTGTAGCTAGCAACAGGAAGCAATGACACTGGCACCAGGTGACAGAGTACACATTTCAAGACTGCTGAAGGATGTGGACAGAAATACAGTACAATTTCACTCAAGTGTTTCCAAGGCCTAGGGTTTAACCAGTCTTTTTTCTTGGCTTTAGATCACCGTGGATAGAGAGCCATTCCTCTTCACTTAAGTGGCTGTGAACAGTGGGAGCTGAACATGGTGACAGGGGGAATGTCAGGCACATATACAAATGTTATAGCTTTAATTTGCTATGTGGCCAACTGTAAGTACATGACACTGTTGGATGTTGGAAGGGAGAGTCAGGCAGTGGCTAAAATTTATATGAAAATGTTCAAAATATTTATTTTTCTTGGACATTGTCTGATTTTTTTTTTGTTGTTGTTTTTGTTTGTTTGTTTGTTTGTAAAGATGGAGATTCTTTATGAGGATTTTTAAGATTTCATGTATTTTTCCAATATTCTCTATTGTCTCTGGCCCTAGCAGGTTATATCCTGCCAATTAAAAGCCATACATCTGGAATACCTCAAAATATTGCAAATTATATCCGCATACTTCAAAACCATCTGCAGATGTGCAAAGTGATTTATTCTGTGCATGCTTGGGAGTTTCAACATGTCCTAAAAGTGTGAGGTTTACTATAGTGTGAGAAAGATACATGCATATCTCTCCAGACCAGATATACTGAGCTGCTATGTGCTGCAGTAAGGCAGGTCACACAGGAAATTTTGACTCAGCAGTTTTCTTCTCAAGAGTGTTCTAGATTTTGGTGTTTCAAGCTCTAGACTTCCATGTGATTTTCTGATGGACATTTTTGTTTAATGAAATATGAATGGTAATGAATGAGGCCCTCATAACATCACTGTAAGCTTGTGGAGCACTCAGAGGCAGAGGACTTCTAACTCATGGCATTTCTTGTCATGTAGGGAGCATTTTCTAAGGAAAATATGATCATGTATGTTGGAAGAGACTTCAGGAGGTTTCAGACTAACCTTCTGCTCAAAGCAGCAATGCAGGCAATATTGCACATTTTGATCTTGCAAATCTCCAAGAGACTAAACAGCTTCCCTTCCAGTATGCAACTGTCCTCATGGGGAAAAAGTTTCTCTGTATGTCTGGTTAGAATCTTCTTATTCCATTTTATGGTTGTCTCTGTCCTCTTGCTGTACAACCCATCACAAAGCAATATGCAGTGAGGGCCAGATGCTTGCTAAGTGTCAAGGAGCTGGAAGCCAGGTACAGTGACAGGACTGGCAGGGCAAGGTCTCACTAGCCAGCATATGCCCTACAGATGAGACTTTCTACATATTTTTTTCTCAACAGTTTCTCTGCACAGACAACTGGCCTCAAATGCAGTCAGCTCAGAGAGCCAAACCCCCAGAGATCTCAGAAGGGCACCAAGAGCCCTGATCACTGTCTGCTGAGGCCCCCGAGTCTTCTTTTCAGAGCTGCTCCTCAACCAATCAGTTTAACTTGTCCACATGTAGTTCATTATCCCAGCTTACATGAAGGAGACTGGACATATCCCTGCTGAATTTCCTAAGGTTCCTGCTGTCCCATTCCTCTAATCTTGCCAAGTCCCTCTAAATGGTGAGCCAATGACTCATGGAGTGTATTGATTGCACCTCTGACTTCAGAGTCATTCACAGATGTGATGAGGGTGAATTCTCTTTTGGACAAATGATAAGGACTCTGTACCAGGGCAATCCCAGTATAGACTCCCAACAAATTCCATTTATAATCTCTAAGTATGAACCATCAACCACTACTCTTTGAACACAATGATCTGCAGGCTGACCCAATGGACTGGTGTTCAGTGGATCACCTATCTACTCAAAACATAGCATCCCGACACATCTGTGAAAGGATACCCTGAGAGATTGTATCTAAAGCCTTGCTGAAGTCATGTTGCTATCTAATGCCACTGTCCTCTCAACTGCAGATCTAAGCTTTTAGGATCAAAGCAGAAAATCGTATTAAGTACATTTCATGTTACTAATCCTGGATTAGACTGAACAGGTTGACTTCTTCCTTGCTTGTTGTCTTCTTTGGAAACTTGATAAAAGATTTGACTGATGACTTCTTAGTCATGTTTAGCCAAGTTATGCATATTCCATTCCTTTATTATTTTCTTCAGAACAACACATAAGGGGTAAAGGACAGAAAGAGATAACAGGAGAACATGTCATGATAAGCTTGTTAAGCTCCTGAATTTAATAAAGAATAGAACAACACATGTCTTTGTGGATCAGATTCACTTGCATTTGTAATTCACTGAGTAAATAGGAACAGTCTTCTTATTTCAAAAGGATAGGATCACTTGCTTTTGTACATACTCACATTTTGAATTTCATTTCACAGTCTTTGAAGAACATTCCTCCTTCAGTCTGAATGGCTTTTAATTTAGCTTTTCAGACCTTGAATTCTAGAAAGTGCATAACAACGTCTCCATTTCCTATAGATCTTCACTACAACTTCATCACCAAAGCAGTGATGTAAAAGCTACTGAAGTCAGTGCAATTCTTCCTTCAACATCTATCATTTCTGGATCAAGCGCTAACCAACAAAGCCTACTAAATTCATTTTTAGTTTTTTTACATATGGCCTTTTGATAAGTATGTACAAAGACATATATAGGGGGTAAAAGAAAAATTTACAGTGAATAACATCTTTTCTGTATGTCCCAGATGCCTGAACATAGACTAGTTTTCTTTAATTACTTAGTACTGGATTTTAATTCTAATATTTTATATAAGTCGGTTGTCTATAAGCTCTCTTGAATATTTGATACCTGATATTCACAGGCTGAAATCCGCTGGCTAGTTGTGAATGGCCTTTAGACACATGATATTGTTTCTAGTCTCTCTACAACACAGGTCACGGGCTACTAAAATCTTTGAGCCTGGAATATAATCAGAAAACTGTAGATACCTTACAGGCAGTAGATATAAAATTAGGAAAAGGTATTTAAAAAACGCTGAATGCTCAGGCAAATGGTTAAAATGTTTTGTAATCAGCTGCAATCAGTTCTATAGTGCTGTGCCTGAGCTATCAAGTCCTTTGCAGAAGAGTGACTTGGTTGTTTAAAGAATACTTATGGCACTAATTGCAATAATGGAAGATGATTCTCATCTTGTAAGATTTCAATAAGTGAGCAGTATCTACATATGGCCAAGAGAACATTTGCTGTGTGTCTACCATATAAAACCATGATTATGTCCCCAAAATAATACTGCGAGAAAAATTAGGCTACTTCTGTTTTCTGTTGTTTGGGGGACATTACAAATACATATATTTATACATGTTGCTACATGTCTGGCAATAGGACAAGATTTTACTTTGCTGTTTTGTCTTCAGCCAGGAACACCAGCAGCAGCAGGCCCTCAGTTTCTAGGCTGGTACCCTTGAAGAAATTCAGATGGGAATCCTCTGAGGTTTGTCAGTCTGGAGATGTGTTGGCTGAAGTGTTTGGGTTCATCAAATCATCACACTCTAATGAATTTTTGCTGAATTAGAAAATCCCCCTACTTGCCATGTTCTCTTCCAGCACATTATCAAAATTGCTGAATTGTGCATAGTAAGGAGTTTCAAAAAACTGTTCTAATTTTTTTTAACCAACTCTAATCCCATTAAAGCATAATACTTTTGAAATAAATATATGGGTAAGCATATATTTGTGTTTGGCAAGTATTTCTATGGACAAATGTTTTTTGATGTTAGCACAACTACAGCACTATTTTACTAGTGCTGTAAACTCTGCACTATTTTACGCCAGCACAAGTTAGAGTAAAAACATCGAGGCATTTTTATATGGATTTTGATTCATGTTTCAACTGAATACCAAGTGTTATGATTTCTGGATTTTGTTATGCAGAATTGCTATCAAAATACAAGAGCAGCCCAAAGCCCAAAGCCTTGTGCCATTTCTAAATTGGTGCTGGCTTTGAATAGTTCCTTTGCTTTTGTAATGTGAAAGCAACCACATAGCTATTTTTTTTCCATGCAGATTCAAATGCTGAGCTCTCTGCGACAACTGGGTGTCAATGTGAACAGTCAGTGCCGTCAGTCTCAGATCTGAGGCATTTCTCCTCTTTGTAGCATTGCACTGGGTGAGGATTCCTCTACGGAGACGCACTTTATTACTATGTGTGTGAGGGAACATGTTGTGAGCCCTGGGAAATTCTGACATTTCCCTTGAGCGCAGTCAGTTGGATTATCATCTCTCCTTTTGAACTTGTTCGGATATGTTAATTGGAGATTATTTCTTGAACTTGTACTGAAGCAGCATATCAATGCTTTCAGCTTTTGCAGACTTGTGGCTAATGATTTCAACTTTTTAGGAATGATTTTTAGGGAAAGTACACAACTACAGTGGGTTTTGCCAAGGGTAATCAAAGCATGTGAAGCACAGACCTGAGTTTCAGGTTAACTGTTAAATAAACTGGTATTTCTGCATGTACTGATGTAGCAGATTAGATTCTGTAAGAAAAAATATTTATGTTAACATGAGACCTGATGCCAATTGGGTATTATAAGATTGGAAGGCTGCAAACACTTTTTTCTCTTTCCTGATTTAGTCTGGGTAAATATCATATTAAACAGTGCTCCTTGTACATGTTAGTGAATTTGTTCTTATACAAGTAGTTTTTCCTTTTATTAGTGCAAGAGATATCATCAATTTAGACAGTATTCTAGAACAGTTGAGAATTTGTCTCTGATTGCTATGCATTTCATTTTACCTTTTGGAGAAGTCTTAGGAAATTCTCTTAAAAGTTTATTGCTGTACAATGTACCACAAATTTTCCCTTTGCCAGATTTTTTTTCTCAGATCATACATACACTTGCTTCTCCATCTCTTTTCTTACCTTTTTCTCACTTTCTGCTTGTATTTTTCTTTTTTCCCTGATCTGTGTGAACATAAAATGCAAAGCAATCTCTCTACAGATAAACTTCTAGTCATGTCTCTCCCAGGTTCAATTTTTTTTTGAAGAGCAGATGTTAACAACTTTGTTTCTCCAACTCCTACTCCTAATACAAATCTGTATTTCTTTTTTCTATTTTCTTTTTTCTAGGCTTTTATATCTAAACAGAGCAACCAGCAGCCCTTTTGCTTTCAGAAGACAGTGAGAAAATCCTTGCTGAAATGTGGGTTACTCCAAAACTAAATGGGCTGCCACTAACACAAGAGTTTCATGCTAATACTGACATTTTTAATCAGTAGATTTTCAAAATCATTGTAGTTTCTTGGGAATCAAAATGAGAGAGGAATATTTTATAACCTTTTTGCCTTAGAATGAATGACTGATATCTGATGCTCATCGATAATGGAACACCTATTTTGCTATCAACTAAAAATTGCTGGATACTTTTAATAGAAAATATCTCTATTGAAAGTTAAATGAAATGTCCTAAAGAACAGATTTGCATTTTCCTTCCTTTTTTTCAGCAAACAGTAAGGAAAGAAAGACAAGCAAGGGACGTGGGCAGGTGAGAAGAGTGAGTTTTTGGATCTAAGCAAAAGTGGAAGATCCCTTATTAGGTGATTCTAAAACACTATGAAATGTCCTGTGACTAATCTAATTTCTGTGACAAACATCAGGAAAAAATTTCTTAGAGTCAGTATCTTAACACCGTTATCTTTCTGTCATCCACTATTGCAAGTGCCTTAAATGTTTCTGCAGAGTGCAGTCCAACTGCTGATTTGCACGGGAAGCTTTGGCATTAGCCTCTCAGCTGCTTGTAGGACTTGCACAAGAACACTGCAAGAGCACAAAATGCTGTGTTTGGCTGCCTCTGCTCTTTTAAGCCATACTGTTCAAACAAATGTCCAGTTAATATGAGCAGATCTTAAGGTAACCAGGAAGGATTGCAGTGACAACACTGATCTCAACGGTTTCAGTAAGAAGGATATGGCATTGAAAAAGATGTCCTTCAAATTTCTCCTTATTTTTTTTCATCTTGATGAAGACTTGACAGAATACACAAATTCTTATTAATAAAAATCACATTTTCATCTGTGTCATAACTTCCAATTATTGACAATGGCTCAAAAGCCTACATTGTATCTGTGTTCTCCAGAATTACATTTTTCATTTACCACTATTTAATTTTACAACAGGAACAGCTGCTCTTACTTAAATTTATGATAATTTCACCTCTCAAGAAAAATCAACATGTGGTATTTAGTGGTATTTAAGGATAAGTTTGTTTGAGATTTATGTCGCTGTTTTGTAAGAGATGTGTACAAAACTTGTTTGAAGGCACACTTTAGTATTTTCAGCAGGCCAATAGAACTCAAAACAGAAAGAAAGTAATTTGGGTACATTTGAAAGGTCCAGTGACTTCAAAGAGCATTGTACAGAATAAATGTGATAGGAAATCCTGAGTGATTCCAGTTTGGTCGATATTGCTGTTCAACACAGAGCGATGTCATTCAAAGAGACTAGCTTGTGTGTATGAATCAAAATTTCTCGTTTAACCAAGTCTGCATGCTTGGATTAGTTAGCCCAAATTAGATCTAATTAATGAGTTAGCTAGGGTGGAACAATATCCTGCTATCCAGCTATTGTGTTTCTGGTTCTTTTTCTTGCCTTGCTCTACGATGGCTCTGTGTTCTCTGATGAGGTGCATGGTATGGGTTTGCCTTAAATAACTTTCTCCAGAATCAGCTAAATACATTGGCAGAGACCATAATAGAACTTCCATCGCTTGACTTCACGATCTGCCTGAAACTATGCTATTGTTAGTTTTTCTGAGTTCTTGATTTTATTTTTAAAAAAAGATTTCAATTTTACAGCTGAGCAGTTTGAGGCATTAAGAGGTCAGTCAGTGGCACTACTGGGAGTAGCACCTAGTATCCTTTTGAGAGCCTATTCCCAGCCCTTTGGCTCTAAGCAGTAGAACATGCAAGCTCCTGAAGACTTACTCCTGAAATGATCTATAAATACAACAGCATCAGGTTTGTTTTCAGCCCACACATAAGGAGTTTATTTGAGGGCACCCTCAGGCAGCCTCTTCCTTATAAAATAAATTTTGAAGAAACAGCTGTGGCTGAAGCTTTTTAGACATTCTGCAGGTTTTACAGTGAGCAATATGTAATATCGGTTGTCATTTAAGGCTCTGGAATTATGCTGTTGCACAGATCCATGGGTTAGCAGGACAGCATTCTTCTTCACACGTATTTATGCATTCTGTCAATTCCTTTCCTTCCCTTCACTTCTTTTTCCTTCTCTCACCAAGTCATGAAAAGAATGGCTGACAGCAAGAAAGGTTAGTGTGACTTCCATTACAACCAGTGCCTGTTGATGCTTGCTGTTAAATGAAGTGTGAAGTGGGTTGTTAATGGACTTTTTTTTTTTCCTCCTGAAGGATTAGCTTTTTACCTTTGTGATAAAAGAATAACTCACACATCACTGTTGAGACCAACAAATGCATAGCTCTATAAATTTTGTTTCTGGTCTCAATTGGATCAGTGATTCTGAGATTTATTTAAAAGTTAAGGGTTAGCAAGATGCATTACAAATCAGCTTTCATAAGTGATTTCTTTTTTTGGCTCGAGGGTGGCTAGTGGCGAGAGCTTTACATTTATCTACATTACCTGAAGCACTAGCTGGGTAATCCCTTCATTGCAGTCAAGAAATATGTGGTTATACTCCTCTTGAAAAATAACAGGAATGAAGATACAAAATAACCAAACATAGCATGCATTAAGCAGCAGGTAAATTCTCAACCGGTGGTATCTGCCCTGTAGATTAGCTGTTGTAATACTCTTTCTGTGTTGTAATACTATTTCTGAAGAGAAATTGAATCCATCTTTATTCAGTTAGGGATGTTTGAATTAAGTCTTATGAATAAATTAGCTAAAAAAACATATAATTACCTATCTTAATACCGTGAGAAAAAGAGATGGACTGTGTGCCTAAGGCCTCTCAACTCCATATTTTATACTGAAGTCCCGCTGCTGGCTGAGAACACTGAAAGAATCAGTGCACAATATAGTGGCATAAGAGACTCTGACTACAAAATAGTAAACACAATATAACTAATAAGAGGAAGGAGGAAATAGTTAGGACAAACGCAAAACAATTCATACAGCTTTAGTTCTACATAGGTGACTTCAAAAGTAACCCCTTGTCATGGACAGGTTTCAGCTCACTAGGTCATGTTGCCCAGGGCCCCATCCAACCTGGCCTTGACCATCTCCAGGGATGGGGCACCCACAGTTTCTCTGGGCATCTTGTTCCAGTGCCTCACCATAATCTGAGCAAAAAATTTCCTAGTGCCATCCAACGGTAAAGATTAATACTAAGCAAATGGGAAAGCAAATAGCCTGATTGGAAAGAATGTGACACCAAATTATCACTGAGAAAAAAAAAAAAAAAACACAACCTGAAGAAAACTGTTCAAACTGTTACTTAAGTTCCTCAAAGATCACTCTTAGAAATAATATTCAATACTTCTGTTGATGTTCTTTTTTATTATTATTGTTATTATTATTATTTTTTGCAAAAAATCTTGAATGCTCATTAAATATCATCGAAGACACAAAATTGGTATGCAACATCAATCCAGATGTGGGTTGGAATTTCTTGTAGGAAAAAATAGATGTCTGGCACAAATGAGAATTTAGATAATAGAAAAAAGGTAAAATATTAAAATGCAAAAAGAAGACTCTGCACTCAGGAGCTAAAAGGAATTTCTGTTCAGAGATGATCAGTGAAATAGAGGGCACATATTACAATAGCAAATCAAAAATTTGGCTTAGTTAGTCTCCCAGAATGAAAGCTGAGAGGACATATGACTACTCTCTGCAAATGCACCAGAGGGGAATAAACAGCAGGGAGGGAGAAGAACTAATTAATCTAAAAGACATTGTTGGCACAAAAACAAAGAGTCATTATAAAATTTAGGTTAGAAATTAGAGGAACTATCAGAGGAACGAGGGATGTTCTTCTAATAAAAGTAATGGAATCAGCTTAATTAATTTTAAGGTAGAGCCTATTTAGTTTATGAAAGAGATTATATGATATGGTTGTCTGTAATAGCAGACTGCTAGACTGCATGAGTCAGATGGCCTCTGTGATTCTAATGATCTTCCTTATCAAGCATTGAACTTTCTGGAAGCAAACAGAGCAGAGAAAGCAATGATAAACCTTCACCAGATTTAACTTGTTAGTAAAAAGAAGGTATATGACTTTTTCAGTTGGTGTTAAATTTAGTATTTGTTGACACTTCTAGAGGAAGGATAAGATCAAGGCAGAATATTACCTGGAAATAAATGATCCCCTTCCCCCCCAAAAAAAAAGGAGTGTGAAAAAAGCTTATGAAATCAATTATGGTTGTTAATATTATAAGAATACACACACGTCTATTTGTATCAAACAGTATAAAACTGAATTAGTCTAAGAACTTGTATAATTAGCTTTTTATATTCAGAGAAAGATACGTCTTTTCTAGGATTCTGACCAATCAACACTGTCTTTTTCCTCTCCTTGTCTTGCCTTGCTTTGCCTTCTGCGTGATATGGTTTAGTGCCTGTGGTGGCAATGGTGATGAGGAGATGGTTGGACTAGATGATCTTATAGGTCGTTTCCAACCTTGTGATTCTATGATTCTATGATTCTGCCTTTTTCCTTTTTCCTTACCTTTTTCCTTGCCTTGGATGATGTGGTTCTTTGCTGTATCAGCCGGAAATCACATGCCTCTTCAAACCAGTAAAAAACTTGGAAATATTTTCTGTAACTGCGGCTGAATGGGATCTATTCTGTGGCTAAAAGACAATTTTGGTTTTCAGTGCTGTCAGTCTGGCATTGTCTTCAAGACACTGACCTTTACTGTAAAAGCTTAATCATTTATTTCCTCTTTAACTGTAAAAATGTCTAGCCTCTGTCCTCATAATTTAGTGCTTTACAAAGAACAGCAAAGCAAGAGCATTGCTCTGCCACTCAGTGTGCGCCAACAGCCCCTTGGGGCCTCTCTTGTTCTTCATGAGCTGGCAAAATAACAAAGTAGAGCTATGATACAACACAAATATTAGTAAATGCAACGCAATGCTTTTAAAATTATATTCATACATCTCTTTTTCCGTCTATTCCAAACACCTTTCACATAGTTTTGACTGAGGCTGTTTTTATGATTTCCAGTACCTTATTTGCAAATATAATAATTATTGTAAGTAAGTTTATAGATTTGGCAAATCCTTAGAAACATTATATATTTCCAGATAGACATACTAAAACCTATATTAAAACATATAAATATTTAAGCTCTACATGTGTGAGAGTAACGACTGAAAACAGTGTCTGGGTTTAAAAATATTTCAAGTTTTTCAGAAATCTTAGCCTGGTCCGAAGAATTCTAGCCTTAGTCTGAAGAATTAAATCATCTTTTCCTCTCCTTCCCAGATACAAGAAAGAAATGATAATGGGAAGAGAAAAATCCAAAGCAGTTGTTCTTTTCTAATTAACAATACAAAATTAATTGGGCTGTGTGTTTCATTTTTTCAGTATTTTCAAAGAAAAAGCTTCCATGAAAAGTTTGTAATTATGTCCACCTGTTTTCTAGCTTAAGATCTACATTTTCCTTACCTTGTAATTTTTGAAAAAAAAAAAAGGAGAAAAAAAAAAAAGATAATAATTAAAAACGTCCATTCTCATCACAGAGGTGATCAGAAGCCTGTGTGATTCTCCTCCTTTGAGGGAGATGCTCAGGCACAATCTGCAAAAGGTGTAATCATAGTATTAGAAAGACCGTGAATTAAAAAAGACAAAGATTAATTTTCTGGAGATCTGTTGCTACATCTGCTGACTGGGGGAACACAAAACCAAAAAGGTATTTTAATTGTGAGACCAGAATTATGGAAAAATAATCATAAATTTTATTACAAAGCCTGATTTATGGTCACATCAAAGAGGTAATTCCCTCTATTAACCTTCACATAATTTTAATAGTTAAAAAAGGTAGAATAAAAAAGAACCATGGAATATCCTTGGAAGGGATGCACAGGGATCATTGAGTCCAATTCATGACTCCATGCAGGTTTGATATGAGTCAAAAATCAGGGGTGACCTGGGAGTTGAGGGAGAGAAGTAAGCACAATCTGCCATCCTCTTGAAACAGCACCAGCAGAAAGCTGGTCCTGAAGTCCTAGTAAAATACATCTAAATAAAATGGCAAGTTGCAGTGGTAAAAGCAAGAGACAGACAGGAGCTCATAAGGTTAATTCAAATTGTAACTCTCTCTGTGACATAGTGTGGAAAATAATATATGTTTGTATAAAATGGAGAAGCCTACTTGTCTGCTTCACAAAGGCAAAGATTATTAAGGCCAACAAAGATGTGCAAATAGAGTAAAATGAACTTCCATGTGCTTTCCATCATTCATTTTTTCTAAAGTCACTAATGTCTCTCACATGTTAAGGGCTTTGAGCTTAATTTTGTGACTATTTAACCATATGTATACATGTTTAAAATATAAAGGCAATTATGTCCCAAAATCTTGCACATATGCAATTACCTTAACAGATATACAGACAGGATAATTGTGTCCACAAATTCACTGCGTCTGATATCTGATTTGTTCATACAACTGCAGTGATTGTGCATGCATATGCTCCTATGTCTAAATTATCCAAAATATTTAACCTTATATTCATTTCATTTTTACTGTGTGTGTGTGGCTTCCTTTAGTTTTGTTGTCTAATTAAACCAAGTATTGTGTAAAACACAGAATACGTGATCTCTTACATTTTAAAATGTTAATCCTTCCCATATGATTATATTTTCCATATTCCAAACATAATAGTTGAGATCATGGTTAAAATAGTAGATATAAACTACGACAAACTTTACTTGTTCTGTAAACTGGACAGTAATCTATTGTCCTGAACAGATCTAGTCTAAGGGACACCCATACAGTATTTAGGACCCTAAACATAATCTATTAAAACAATCTGAATTTCCTAAAGCTTTTTTCCCCTTCAGAGAAAATATGGTTATAATTTTTGCCAATGACTTTCTTATTGATTTTGACTTCAACTGATGTCAAATGTGAAAATAAAGCATAAATAATTCCAGTGATTTTGTGGTAGTAAGACAAACTAGGTGGAAATTCTTTGTAATCAGCTTTCTTTCTTCTGCATCAACGTTCTGTTCTTGATACTGTGTGTGAGAAATGAGTTGATAGGTACTGATAGGTGTTTTAAATTCTAAACCTTATCACTCTCTCCATTTTGATATAATTAATGATATAATGAACTTGGAACAAATAGAAATAACTTTGCAGAAAATGGCTTTAGTATTCAAAAAACTAAATTGTGCAGAAAAATAATGATAAAAATAAAGACAAAAATAATGCATTTCATTCTGTTGGTACATTAACATATGATTGGTGAAAATAATAATTCTTTTCAGAGTCTAATTTCATCCATCATACAGATGATAAGAATCTACTAGCAGACAGAAAATTATGAAAATGTATTGGTGGACTATGACTGTGCATGTTTGTTTGTAAATGTTTTTCTGTTCAGTCCTTCCACTGAGTGCTAGAAGGTCAGTACAGAAATTCCTTACATTCCACATCCTGGATGAGATACATGAAAATATTTAAACCATATTAAAGCAGCTATTGTTAAACATTTTCTCATTGTACTATTTAGAGTCACAAATTATGACAAGTAAGGAAGTTATCCAAAACATTTCTCAGATTATTTGCATTCCTTCGTAGCATATAACTTTTACTCCAGACAAAGATACATGAATTATGTTATCACATCAATTACTTATTTGAGCTTCTCAGCAGATTAATGTTAGGGGAGAAATTAATGAGAAATGTCAATTTGCTTTTTTGCCTCACATAATATCATTACTAAAAATCCTTTGGCTATGTCTACTCTAACTACTGGTCAGAAGTTTCAGTACAGTTTTTGTCCAGATCCTAATTTAATCCACATGTTCTAATTTGGTTGTCTTTCAGCTCACATCCTCATTTTATGCACATGAAGGTTTATGCTCATTTGACGAACAGAAACATTAAACCTTGTCCAATTTCCTGTAAATTTGTGCAAATTTGAAAGAACAAACACACTGCACCCACAGCTATAATATTCTTTAAGCAATTAGATTTAACTGTGGTGTCCCCACAGATCAGTTTGAAATATGTCTATGTAAGGAATGTCTTCAGTGTGAACATGTAACTGGGAATCTGAAGGGATAGGTAATTTTTCACAATCACAAAAATAAGGTGGGCCTGCCTGAGAAGCTGGTTCGTAAATTATTTGTGTAAGATCTACAAAAACAAAACAAACAAAAAAGCCTGAACAGATAGCTAATTCAAACAGAAGTAATTTGAAAGGTGGGTCCAGGTGAATCTAATAAGATTCAACACAGCAAAGTGCAATGTTTTGCACTTGGGCCAGAGGTGTCCCAGGCATGTACAGACTAGGAGGAGCAATCCTTGTGAGTAGCTCTGCAGGTAAGGAGCAGGGGATCCTGGTGGATGAAAAGCTTAACATGAATCAGCAGTGTGCTCATGCAGCTTGGAAAGCAAATGACATCCTGGGCTTCATCAGGAGAGGAGTGACCAGCAAGGACAGGGAGGTGATTGTCCCTCTCTACCCTGCGCTTGTGAGGCCCCATCTGGAGTACTGTGACTAGGTCTGGAACCCCCAGTACCAGAAAGACAGGGAGCTGTTGGAGGGGTCCAGAAGAGATCTGCAAAGATGATTGAAGGGCTGGAGCACCTCCCGTACGAAGACAGGCTGAGGGAGCTGGGCTTGTTCATCCTGAAGAAGAGAACGCTGTGGGGTGACCTAATTACAGCCTTTCAGTGCCTAAAGGTAGCCTATAAACAGGAAGGGAATCAACTCTTTGAAAGGGTTGATACAGCAGAACAAGGGGAAATGGTTTTAAGTTGAGGAGAGAAGATTTAGGTTGGATATCAGGGGGAAGTTCTTTAAAGAGAGAGTGGTGAGATGTTGGAACAGGCTGCCCAGTGTGGTTGTAGATGCCCTGTCCCTGGAGGTGTTCAAGGCCAGGTTGGATGGGGCTCTGGGCATCCTGTCTAGTATTAAATGGGGAGGTTGGTGGCCTTGCCTGTGGCAGGGGGGTTGGAGCTTGATGATCCTTGAGGTCCCTTCCAATCCAAACCGTTCTACAATCCAGGTGTATCTACAAACATTTCTTGTTTTTGTCTTCATCACTAACCTTCCGCAATTAAAAAAATAGCTATTATTCCATTTAATACACCATCAAGTAGTCTGTTTTCCAACATTTTGAATGCTTATAAAAATAGGTTAATCTACAAAATGAGAAATTGGTCACAAATTTTCCAAACCAAAATGAAGAATGTGAAAGAAAACAAATACATGCCTCTGTGGAAGATAAATGTTACATAGAACAGATGTTGAAAACTGCAAGAATAAGGAGTTCTAATTCAACAAGACATCTAATGGAACCTTTGGGGCCTGAAACCCACGAGTAAAAATCTCAGAAATGTAAAATGAAGTGTTCTCTAGGTTTTGACAAAGCAAAGTATTTTGTTCCTTTTTTCACAATGTCAACTGGACCATTTCTCTTGAATGTAATTCTCAAGGAGATAGCACTTTATTTGAGGAAGGAATTTATTGTTTTATCTGGTTAATGAAGCGTTGCATTTAGAAATTCTTTTCAAGTAAGTTGTCAATCTGCTTTGCTTAAAGGCTTGTAAAGTGTTTTTCCCACTGTGTGAATTAATGCTTCCAGTTATTTTCAGAATCAGTTTTCTTCATCACCATCTAGGAGAAAAAAAGGGAGGGAAGCAAGGACCTTTGGGACATTGCAGCCACTCTGTGGTGCGCTTATTTGAAGTGTGAATGGACCTTGGCAAGTCCTAGCCATTCTCATATATCTTATTAGCCTTTCTGACAGTATGAGGCAGGCAAGGATGCCAAAAATCTTTTCTGTCACTGCACGTTACCCAGGAAACTTAAATTTGTACTGAAACAATGTATAGGTTTTGGACGCAGCTCAGGCTCTGAGTGGGGCTGAAACTAAGCAGTATGCCTAGGGAACAGCTATTTGGGATGCACATATAATAATAATACATAAATTCCAGATATATGCAGCCTACAGCCTAATGCCATGAAAATTTGAAGTCTAAGGACAAAGATGTAGGGTTTTGCTGTACTGCCTGCCTCAAATAGCTGTTACTTCATGCCAGCATTCATGCGATGTTCCTAGACATATGTTCCTCTAGTTCAGCCCTTGGTACAGAGGACTTCCTTAGTTACTGGATTCTGCATTAGGAGGTGTCAACTTACCTGTTTTTCTTTTTCTTCTTAAAATTGTACTTTAATTTTTTTGCAATACAATACAATACAATACAATTTCATCTGAGAATGTGACTGGCACACAACCTTGCAGTACAAGAGGTAAGCAGCATCACTTCCACCTTGAACATGTTGGACTTGTCACAGTAAAGAGCCATTGGTCCTCCCCTCCCAAAGAAAAATGTGGACGCATTTGTGTTCAGAAATGACAGCCAGAAAAGCTTGTATGCATCAGAAGACTGTGGGAAGGGCAGGATTTCAGTCATTCATAAATATTTCTCACTGATTGACTCAGACCTCTGCTATGCTCTTTGTTTTGGCTGTCACAGTCCTGTTCCCAGCTTATAACCCAACCAGACTTCATTGCATGTTTTGTGCAGGACCCTCTGTAAAATTCTAGGGCTGGAGACGTGACTCCAAATCCAGTTGTGACAACACCCAAGGCCTTGAGTCACCCTGTCCCAAACACAAATTTCTGAGGCCGATCTGAACACTGACTGCTATGTCAATGACAGTAGGTTTCAAGTGCACAACTATTAAAGGCCCCAGCTTGCAACACTGCTCTTTTAAAGTACATAGCTTTGTATTTATACCTTTTAGATTTACTTAAATGGTCAAATATGAAGAATATAGTTTCTAGAAATTATGCCGTTTTACAAAAATATTAAGCTTTAGAAACTGTAGAGATAAATGTGTTTGCACGTGTAGAATTTTTACCCAATGGAGGTAATAGAAACTGTTTTAGAAATCTACATGAAATATTCATGCCAGTGTTCAAAAGCATGGAGTTTTATTGAAGAAGTAAGGCATTGTTTCATTTCTGTTAAGAATAAAATCATAGGTCTTCTAAATAAGAGAAAATAATGAAAACGTAAACCCAAGATTGGGCCAGTTGCCTTTTTATTGCCAGCCAACAATTTCAGACCTCCAGTAAAGGAAGCTGCAGATGTTTCTTTTTAGTGAGAAATGATTTAAGACCTGCATCTTGTTAAGAATAACACTGAAAACAATGTTAATTATAACAGTTCAGTTACCACTGGACAACAGATTTTCTTATGCTTGTGTGATGGTATGTATCCCCCCCAGGAACTGAAAGCAGGGCATTTTTACAGTTTAAAGAAAAAATATCATCTGTTTTACCTTGATATGACAGACAGCGAAATGGCAACCTCCAGGCTGAATTAGGGATGTTGCTGAACCATTCATTGCTTTTGAGTCAATCTCCTGATTTCAGCTCAGACAGAGTATTTTCCCTTCATGTCTGGCATGATGCTATGTTTTGGCTTTCAGAGAAAAACAGTGTTGATAACACAATGATGTTTTAGTGTTGCTGAGCAGTGGCTGCACAAAGCCAAGGACGTTTCAGCTTCTTATACTGCCCTGCCAACGAAGGGGCTGGAATGGCACAAGGAGCTGCATGGAGAGAGAACTGGGAAAGCTGACCTAAATTGTCAAAAATAATTTTCTATATCATACGACATCACGTGAAAAAAACTTTAAATACTATGGGGAGTTGGCTGGGGGTAGTCCACTGCTCGGGGACTGGCTGGGCATTTGTTGGCATGTGGTGACTTTGTGCATCACATTTTTTGTAAAAATATATTTTGTATTATTATCATTATTATTTTATTCCCTTCTTCTTTTCCTTTTCTGTCTTAGTAAATAGTTTTTACCTCAACACTTGGTTGTCTCCTCTACCACAGAGGGGAAAGTGAGCAAATTACTGTGCAGTGCTGTGCTGCCTGCTGGGTTAAAGCAGAACAGTCAAAAAATCATCCAGAGACATCAACAGTTACAGATTACAAATTCTCCTTTGGTTGTTAACTTCACTGGCTTATCACATGCATTGTTAAAAGACTTTTCCTAATTTCCCATTTGATTTTGTCAGTTTTCAGTTTTTCTCCACTGCATTAAGACCCTCTTTAGTATATTTTTCCACAAGAATGTTTTATAATGCAGTCAAATAACATTTCAATTTTTTTTTTTAACAAAACAGCCTCTCATGGTGAGGCATTTCCCTCCACCTTTAAGCATATTTATAGCTTGTTCTCTGTATGATTTGTCAATGTCATTTATAAAACCTAGTATGAAGAAAATGTTATGTCACATTCCAGCACTAACATAGGCTAACGATGCAGTCTGATAATTATGCCTTTTTCTTTTTGCTGTGGTGCAAAAATTTTACACAAACCACCGAGAATGTATGTCAGATTGCTCAGCCATCATTAGCTAGATGAATCTTAGTTTTCCAGGATACGGTCTTTCATTCTGCTAGTATGATTTGCCTCTTCCTAAAAATTTGTTTGCATTTGTCTCTGTTTAAATATATTCTACAAATTTATCAAGTAACACAGAAATAATCTAAATGATTGTCTTGATCCATAAATTATTTCTGTTATTTTTGAGTGGCTTGCAAAGTACATTAAAATCAATATTGTGTGTAATTCTTGATCATTCATGGAAGTAATGAATAAGATGGGGAAATGACAATCATTACATAAAGATCTCATACAGAAATTTATCCATAAACAAACAGGCATCTTGCTGTTACAGTGTTTTTTTTATTTCTTTGTTAAAATATCAATGTTATGCAGTACAAAATTAAATCCCAGTGTTCCTGACAGCTCATGTTATACAATGCTGAGGTAGATGAAAAATTAAAAACTGAATGTAAAAGTATTTCTCATGTATTTTTCGGCAATATGTAAGCTGAGAAATTACAGTAAGTTGAAAAGATACACTTTCCAAACAGCTATTTTGATTGACCTTAAGTATATACACATCCGTCTTTTCTTTCTGCTGATTCCTACATCAGACTTCCCTTACTCTTTCAAAATATTATACCTCATAAATATTGTTTACTTCATACTATGTACCTTAAATTAAGATTAAACTTCTGTTTACCTCCAGGAATATACAGTACATTTTTTGGCCCTCATCGGGTATAAAGAAACATGGGATGACTGACATTTTCAGTCATACACTGCTTATTCAATACCTACATCAATGACCTGGATGAAACAATAGAAAGTGCCCTCAGAAAGTTTTCTAATGACACAAAGCTGAGAGGAGTAGCTGACACATCAGAAGACTGTGCTGCCATTTAGCAAGACCTGTACAGATTGGAGACCTGAGAGGAGAGGAACCTGATGAGGTTCAACAAGGGCAAGTACAAAGTCCTGCATATGGGAAAGAATTACCACATGTAATTTCTGCAGGTTAATGGCTGACCTGCTGAAGAGGAGCTCAGCACAGAAGGACCTGGATGTTCTGGTAGCCAAAAAGTTAGCCATGAACCAGCTGTGTGTCCTTTTGGCCAAGAAGACTAACAGTATGCTGGGTGCATTAAAAATAGCATGGCTAGCAGGTTGAAGGACATGATCTTCATGTTCTGCTCTGCCCTGGTGAGGCCACATCTGGAGTACTGCACCCAGTCTGGGCCCCTCAGTTCAGGAAATACAGGAAATTCTAGAGAGAGTCCAGCGGAGGGCCCAAAGATTATGCGGGACCTGGAGCATCTCCATTATGAGGAAAGACTAAGAGACCTAGGGCTGTCCAGCCTGGAGAGGTGAAGGCTGAGAGGAAATCTTTTCATTGCTTACAAGTATTTACAAGCTGGGAGTCAAGTGGATGGGGCCAGTCTATTTTCAACAGTGCCTAGAGACAGAACAAGGAGCAATGGGTACAAACTGGAACATCTAAAGTTCCATACGATCAAGAGGGAGAAGAAGTTCTTTACTGTGAAGGTGACAGAGCATGGAAACAAGCTGCCCAGAGGGACTGTGAAATCTCCTTCTCTGGAGAAATTCAAGATCCGCATGGATGATTTCTTGTGTAACTTATTTTAGGGAACCTGCTTTAGCAGCGAGATTGGACTAGGTGATCTCCAGAGGTCACTTCCAACCCCGTCATTCTATGATTCTGTGTGAAATAGAAATTTTCAAATGAAACATAGGGGGAAAAAATAGAAATTATTATATTAAATGATTCATTTTCCTTGTAAAAAAAGGCTTTCCAGTTAATATTTTAAGTGTGTTTTTTTTGTTTTCTTCTTTAGCAAATATTAGCTAAAGTTTGCTATGAGCAGTGTAAATCCAGTTCTTATTGACTACAATGACCAAAAATATAGTACTGTTGGAGATACAGAATGTGATGATATGTTGGTTTCATATGAGAAAATTCCTCATGTTGTAGCTTCACCATATACCAGCTTAATGACACTTTAAAGCATTCCCAACCCTTCACCCCTCAGCTGTACCAGCAGAAGTGTTCATGAGGCTCTCTGCTGAAATGATGAATTAACCCAGGTCAAAAATAGCACAGTGGGAAAATAGAAAAACTTGTCATCAAGCCCGATATGTTCAGTGATGTTGGTGCCACTACAGCCCCACAAACAGATATATGCCTGAATGTGGTGGGATGGCATGCATAGAAGCAGCTGGACCACAGATACATGATGGGAGCTCCTTACTCTTCCAAGTGTGGGCACTGTGAAACTGATAATGTTAGAGGAATGCAATTTTTAATGAAAGTCATTTATCAGGTAGCAATGTGGCAAAACTGTCATGATGACCTCCGTATCAGGAAGGTTATGGAGCAGATCACCTTGAATATCTTCATATGGCACAGACTGGACAATCAAACGATCAGAAGAAGCCAGCATAACTTTATAAAAGGTAAGTCCTGTCTCACTAACTAGATTTCTTTTATGACAAGATAAACCACTTAGTAGATGAGGTGAGGCTGTGATTTTTTTCACCTCCACTTTAGTAAGTCGTTTAACACCATTTCCCACAGTATTCTTGAAGAGCTGTCCGCTCAAGACTTGGACAGATGTGTGATTTGCTAGGTGAAGAACTGGATGGATAACCGGTCTCAAATCATCATTAGAAATGGTGTTCAGTACAGCAGCAGCTACTCACCAAAAGCATTCACCAGGGCTCAGTTGTGCGGTCAGGTTTTTTTTAACATTTTTATCAGTGATTTGGGTGAGAGAATTGAATGCATCCTTAATACATTTGCAGATGACACCAAGTTAAGCAGGATCTACTTAAAGATAGGAAAGTTCTGTAAAGGGATCTGGATAGGCTTGATCAATGGACTACATCCAATTGTGTGGCATTCAACAAAGCTAAATGAGTGTTTCAGTTGGGTCATAATAACCCCATGCAACACTATAGGCTTGGGAAAGGGTGGCTGGAAAGTTGCTCAGCAGAAAAGGTCCTGAAGGTGCTGGCTGTCAGCTCATAGAGAATGAGCCATTAGTGTGCACAGCTGGCCAAGAAACTCAGCTGTGTCCTAGCTTGTAATAGTAGTAGTGTATCCAGTAGGACTAGGGAAGTGATTGTCCCCTTGTATGAGGCACTGATGAATGCACACCTTGAGCACTGTTTTCAGTTTTGGGCATCTCATTAGATGAAAGACATCAAGTTGCTTAAACGTGTGCAGAGAAAAGTAACAAAGCTGGTAAAGGCACTAGAAAACAAGATTTATGAGGAGTAGTTGAGGGAGTTGGGGCTGTTTGAGCCGTGCCAAGGGAGGCTTAGATTAGACATTAGGAAGATTTATTCATGGGGAAGGTGAAGCAGAATTGGAAAAGACCATTCAGGAAGTGATGGAGACTCCATTCCCAAAGGTATTTAAGATATGTATGGATATAGCACTGAGGGATGTGGTTTAGTGATGGGATTTGATAGCTCAGGTTCACAGTTCGGCTTAATGGCCCTGCCAGTCTTTTTGAATTTAGATGATTTTACAGTTCTGGATTACAATTCTTAATACCTTGCTGAATCATCATGCTTGGATGAAAACTGTGCATACATGTCCAACCCAGTCTTTGTGTTTTTGTTGCCCTTTTTATCCTTTAGAAAAGAAAATAAATTATTACTTACATACACTGACTATTTTATACGTGGCGCAAGACAATTCTTCTCTCAATGTGTTCCAAGCAAGTCAAAATGTTGGACATTCATGTGAGGTTCAGCTCACAGGTTGTGTTCAGCTGTGGAACAGAAAGGAAAAGACTCAAATCTGTCTATTAATCTGTATTATTTCAATCATTTGGGTCACATAAACCATCTTGGGCAATGTCATCAGCCATTTTTCAAACTTAGTAACATAGTGTGGCATAAATTCCAACTGCAGATTGACTTTGTCATTACTGAATAAATATGGTTTAAAATCTATGTATGAAGAACACTGGGTCTGATTTGATATCTTTCTGAACTTCTAGGTATCTGTAAAAACAAAAGTCTTCAGTTTGATTAAATTAGTTTTTTATGAATTCAGATACATATCTCTTTAATTATGCTGTAAGTATTAAAAATAGAATCGGAAGTTTAAGACAATTTTAAACCATGCTTATTTCTTCTATTTTTGTACAAACTAGAAGCATTTAACTGACAACTGGCAGAGACGTGGCATCAAACAGACTTTTGCAGTATTGTTTTTTTTTTTACACATCATTATGGGTTTACTTTTTTCTTCAGTTAAAGTAATTTAACGTCCTTTTTCTCCCTGTTATTTGCCAACCTCTGTTTACTTATGTGAAACACTATAAATACAGCCACAGTACATTGCCATAGCAATTGTTTGGTTTTCATGCATGCAATAGAAGTATGAGGAGATTATAGAATTACCACATAAACAATATTTAATGGGCAGAAGCCTGAGATGTATGAACAAAAACAAAGATCTATGTTTCCTGAAATGGAAAAATGTTTTGTTAAACCGCTAATAGTGTTATACCTAATTTTAATAATCTTTAAGCTGCACTTGGATCATAACAACTCCATGTTTGCTAATAACTTTATTACAACTCCTTCATTGGTAGAAACATAAAGCAGATTGAATTTTGTGGAAGATCCTAACTAAGCGCATAATGGTTTGGTTTAGTTTCAGTCTTTATCCCTCTGTAAACCTCTGGCAGAAAGCATGGGATCTGCGGGTTCAAAAGTGCAGTATGTAAATGACTGAATTCTTCTGTAGAAGTAGCTAGACCGGATGGTTGCTGTTTAAAGTCTGGCACTGTGATGACTTATGTCTGTGACAGCTTGAAGTTACAAGGCCACTTAAAGTCAGTGGAAATACTCACATTGTGTAAAGACAAAACTTGAAGTCTTGCTCCATTACAATGTCATTTAACATGAAGAAAGGACTGCAGCACTGAATGGAAAACGCAACCACTAAAGCATTAGTATCCTGAAGAAACAGTGTTTGAAACCAGAAACTATTCACCCAGTGCAGCTGATTGTTATTTTAATATTTATTTTCAAAGTGAAAAGAATCTCAGTCAATGTTCAGTGTGGAAATCCTGTAAAAAGGAATGTAAAAAGGAATGTAAAAACTGTGCACAATTTTTTTCATGTGAAACGTGAATTAATTTTGCATTTTTGAGCATGTCCAGTTGCATTGCTTTAGGAAGTCTATTACACAGACCCTAGGGAAGTGAGGTAGTGGACACACTGGTGCTATTGATCTCGAAAAGGTTTATATCCACACAGTAGTGTGATGTCACTGAATCTGAAATCAGCTTGTGTGTTGGCTCATATTGAGACAGTAGTGTAGACAAAAATGTACCAACTCCACTGCAAAATCTGAGTGCAGACACTGTACTTGAACAAGGAGAGTTGTGTCAGTAAAGCATAATCCAGCAGTTTATAGACACAGGAAATTTCATGAAGGAATAAACATCCACTGTGGTGTGGAGCTGAAGAAGGGATCTGAAGGTTTAGAGGTTCACACAGTGATAACACTTTCTTAGATTTTAACATCAGAAGAAAACTTTTCATCATCTAGTCACACTGCCTCTATGAGATCATGGTATTTCCACTGGAACTGCCTTCAATGATACCAGCTATGGATTATCCATAGCTATGGATATCCAAGTGTATTTTCAAATTGTAGACAGTCTTGAATTTTAGAAAGGTAGCAGAGAAAAATGCATCACAACTATCAGTAAACTCTTCATATTAGATATTTGTATCTTATTTATATTGTTTGCATCTTACTTGAGCTTCCCTTCTCTGGCTCTTGTTCAGTCTTCTAAACAGAGGTCTTCGCTGAGGCTGGTGGTTTTTTCTGCACCTCTGGGCCAGGTTGTAACCACTTACTTCTTTCTGTTTCCATTCCTTTCTTCCAGATGGCCTGGCCTAGATCAACTATTTTCATTTCTGGGAAACTGCCCCTTTCCAAACAGTAAGTATCTAATTAGGATCAGGATTTTAGTCTGCTCAAGTTATGATCAGTTTTGTTCATTCAGGCTGTATGTTTCAGATTTTCAGTCAGTTCCCATTCATATACCACAGTGTGTTTCACATGAAAGTAAAAATATTCCTTGCAAAATTTTCAGGAACAGTCTAGTCAGCAGTGTTTCAGGCAATGTTATTCTCTGATAACAGAGTTTCTTAAAATAAAGTAGATATAGGTATATTTTTTTCCTTTTTACATACAACGATGCATAGGTGGGATTTTCTTATGTAAACTGACAGAGGAAAGGAAGCAGTAACTCTGAGCCCATTTTCTTTTATCTATTTGGACAATGACCTGTAAACATTGCTTATAAGTTGTCAGTGACAGGTAATGCCTCGTCATTTTCTTCTCTGCTTATTCCATTTGATCCTTTCTAAATACTTAAAGCAGAGATTTCTAACTTTTTAATCATGCAAAACTTATCAGCAGGATTACATAGTGTTATGTTGAATTTATGGCTATCAGTGAGCAAATTTACCTGTTCTGTTCATTAGTGGACTCAGATATTGCTGTATAGGGACCTACAACATTTATTGTCTATCTGTCTGTCTGTCTGTCTAAATCTATTTGGGTTCTCCTCAGTGAACCTAACAATGGGGAGAGATGGTAAAGTTAAGAACCTGTGTAATGTAGTAGAAACCTGTCTGATAGCAAGGGAGAACAAAAGTTAACACACAGTATGTGTCACTCATCTTTTGGGGAGGCTGGGCACAAGCTGGAGCTTCTAGAGTTGCAAAATTGTCCCACAGTTGTTACCAAGACTTGGTGATTTAAGCTAACAAACTCTCAATAACAGCACCAGTTTCAAGTAGTTCTTTGCTTTCCCTTGCAGACATATCTAAGGTTGGTCATGAGAAGGACACTAGCTTAATATACACTATTTGGGTCAATGCATTAAAAAGCGACATCTGTGAAATTGAGAAATATGGAAAAAAAGTGGAAAAGGATAAAAATCAGCATAGGTGCCTGATTATTTGAAGGCATTTTTGCATTTCTGCCCTCAGCAGTAAAAGGAGCCTTGACTGGATAATCCTAAAAAAAAAAGCAAAAAACAAAAACAAAAAACCAAAAACATTTCATAACAGTGAAGTAATACATAGCAAGAGAACTTTATGAGTATATGGCCCTTGCTGAAAATCACCTAATTACGTACTGGAAAAGGATGCTTTGTTTTTTTTATTTTCTTTGTCTCACTAATGTGACATAAGTATGACATTTACAGAGGAAAATATATTAGAAGCCAGAAAACAGGAAATTAACCATATTCCGCCAGTTCTTTGAATTTTTTTTTAGCTCAAGAAATAAATTTATGAAGAAAAAATACATTCTGGCTAAAACTACTGAGGGTTTGTCCCTTTTGTACCTTTTAGCTCACCAATCTGAGAGGCCAGCATTAATAAATTTGCATGAAGGTGTTATACGTGTTTCATGGGAAAATCTAGTGACTTTCAAGACCATGTAATAATACAGAACTTTTAACTTTTACCCATCTCAGCTGTTTACAAAGTTACAGAAAGGGTTAAGCAGCATGCTATCAGTCATGCATATGAAATTTGGAGTGAGAGGAAACAAGTGAATTTGGGGTTGTTCTCCTTCAGTTCATTCAAGGTTCACTGAACAGGAAAGTGAATTTTTATTACCACTTCCTGTGAAAAGAGCAGTTGACAGGACCCATCAGGGAACTGCCAGAAACCTCGAGAGTTTTAAGTATGAAGCCCAGAGTCCACTGCAAAGTTTCCATGACAACCCACCCATTAAAAGAAAAGGAAATTGTGCCTGATACTTAGAGCTTTCAGCGTACAGTTGAAAGCCCTGCATCTCAGATTTCTGAAGAATTTACACCTGGGAGCCAAGAACGCAGGCTGTCAAGAAATAAAGGGTAGTTGTAACATTTAGCCATGAAAGCGGAAAGGTTGTTCACAGGTTAGGTTACAGCAGCCCTCCATTTCAAGAACTGTAGTGAACATTTTTTCTGCCTGTGCCAGGGGTGTGCTAAAGGGTGAAATGGACTTAATATTAGAAACAGTCTTAGGGGAGGCTTTAAGTTTCAGCAGTTTTACTGAAGATGGGGATGTTCTTCTGAGCAAGATGGCTTTGTTCTGAAAATAGTTAAATAAAATATATTTAGTTGCTACTGTATAAATTGCAAAAGATAAATCATAATTGACACTTCCTTAGGCTTGACAGCAATCACCTACGTTGTGGGAAAGGACTGTAGGACCACAGAGACACACTAATAGCAGTGGTCGTTCATTTGTTATATTGAAGTCCCTTTGAGCATTTTTCTCCCCTTGCAGTCATTCTTGTTTCCCTATGTATTTCATCTATGTGGAGTTATTTTAGCTTCACATGACAAAATAAGAAGGCTGAAAAAGGGAATAAAATAATTTAGTGGAAAATTAAGGAGATGCCAGGGTAAGGTCAGTAATAGCATTTATGTGTCTTTTTTGTCTTGGGTCAAGAATGTATCTTGTTGGCTTTGATTATTCCATTTCTTCAATTATCTGAGGGGATACAATTGCTGTGGTTTCTTTTGGCCTTAGAATGGGTGAATCTCATAACCTTTGGTGAGCAAAGCTTTAGGTCACTGTGCTGTACACCAGTGCAACTTAGTACATTGGTCTTTGTAGATACCATCACAGAGTTGAAGAAAACCAAAGCACCCTATAAAAACATAGAAGCACATGTAAGCATGCTTCAGGTTACATCATTGCATAACATATAAATTAATCCTACATTACACTAAGGCTTCACCTAACTCGATTGTACAAATATTTTTATGTTATCATGCAGGCAGGCTTCCTGTCCAACAGAGTATCAAGTGACATAGTGTGAGCAACATTTGAGGTGAAGAAAAGCATCTGGGAGGTATGTGTGTCAGCTGCTCTGAAGGATATGTTTATGGATGTGATTATGTCAGAATTAGCCTCTTTATAGGTTCTGATCTGGTAAATTGCCTGTGAGATCAGACAGTTAAGATTCCTCTCCTTCCCCTGTTCTCAGTGCTTGAGCCCTGACTTATTTTAGGTCTGACTCACCACTGTGGTTTTTGTCGTTTCCTTTTTGCATCTGGTCAGATGTGTTAAGACAGAACTCAGCAGGCATTTTTCGTGCCTGCTTCTGTCAGTTTTGTGCCCTCAGGGACAGGGACACCTTTTTCTGTGTCTCTGCTTTACCAAATAATAGTAGTTCCCATATGCAATTTTTAAAGGAAACATGCAGTTTCTAACTCCCATACTGGTAGTTTGTAGTCTTGCATTGCTATGTGCAGCTGATTTTATTCATGCTATGACTTCTTTTGTTGCTGTGGCTTTCATTCTCAATCTTTATTCCCTTGTGCACTACTCTTCCTCCCACCTTCCCACAAATCCCAGCTCCAGTGCTCCGGTCATCCTACTAGTTAAAGTTTTGTAAAATAGGCATAAGATGTAGTTCAGTCTGAGGACCGTGTTACTTGCTGAAGCACAGCAGAAATACTTCTGTTGTCACTCAGACAGATGACCTAGCTCCTATGTCACCTCTTTCCTACACAAACAAGTGTTATCCTGTGGTTCTTTAGCACAGAAAATATGAGTCAAGAGTACACTAGCAATTGAAATTTTGAAGAGATTCAGCCAGCTCATTAAATACAACTGCAACTACAGAGTGAAAAAAATCCCACAAGTTAACAGGTAGCATTTTCTCACAACAGACCTCATTGGAATATTTCTGGGCCATGTACAAAACAGGTTGTAGCTCAGGCATTTCTGTTTCTCTGCTTCATTTCAAGTCTTGACTGACTCATTACTTCCAGTGACAATTCTTAAAAGATCTAAAAGCCTTGTAATCTTTTCCATAGCGCTTTTTTTTGTTGTTCTTTTGTTTGTTTATTTGTTTGTTTGTTTTTCCTTTTTCTTTTTTTCCCTCATATATATCATTTATATATACGTCTCCTTCCCTGGAGATATTAAAAAACTACCTGGACACAATCATGACTAATGTACTCAAGGGAACCCTACTTGAGTAGGAATTTTGGATTAGAGGTTTCTCAGAGGTCCCTTCCAATCTCAATCTTCAGTGATTTGGTGAATCTGTGGTTAAAAGCAACATCAGCTTCTTCATCCTTCCAATATAAAAAATGCATCCTTGTAATATGCTAGGAAAGAGTATGTACTGAACTTGGTAAGACCAAAAAAGTAATGGAAGTTAGAGCATATAGTGAGTTATCGACCATTAAGAGTGCAGGGAGATCTTAATAGTTAATATTTTATGTCATTAGCCAAGCCACTTTCCATCATCTATCAGCTCTCCTTGACTGGTGAGGTCCCAGAAGACTGGAGGCTTGCCAGTGTGACTCCCACCTACAAGAAGTGTTGTTAGGAGGATGTGGAGAACTACAGGCCTGTTAGCCTGACCTAGGTGCCAGGGAAGGTTATGGAGATTGTCTTGAGGGAGAACACACGGCTTGTGCAGGGCAACCAGGGGATCAGGCCTAGCCAGCATGGGTTCATGAAGGGCAGGTCCTGCTTGACCAGCCTGATCTCCTTCTATGATTTGGTGACCCATCTGGTAGACAAGGGAAAGGCTGTTGATGTGGTCTACCTAGACTTCAGCAAAGCCTTTGGCTCTGTCTCCCAAAGTATTCTCCTGCAGAAGCTGGTAGCCTGAGGCTTGGATGGGTACGCTCCTGCTGGGTAAGGAACTAACTGGAGGGCCAACCTCAGAGAGTGGTGGTGAATGGAGTCAAATCTAGCTGGTGACCAGTCATGAATGGTGTTCCCCAGGGTTCGGTGCTGGGTCTGTCCTGTTCAATATCTTTATTGATGACCTGGATGAGGGGATTGAGTGCAGATGACACCAATTTGGCTGGAAGTGTCGATCTGTCTGGGGATAGCGAGGCCCTGCAGAGGGATCTGGACAGGCTGGAGAGCTGCGCTGAATCCAATGGGATGAGGTTCAGCAAGGCCAAATGCCGGGCCCTGCACTTTGACCACAACAACCCCAGGCGACGCTACAAGCTTGGGGTGAAATGGCTGGAAGACTGTAGAGGAAATGGACTTGGGGGTATTCATTGATGCTCGGCTGAACATGAGCCAGCAGTGTGCCCAGGTGACCAAGAAGGCCAATGGCATCCTGGCTTGCATCAGAAGCGGTGTTGCCAGCAGGAACAGGGCAGTGATTGTCCCCCTGTACTCAGCACTAGTGAGGCTGCACCTCGAGTACTGCATCCAGTTTTGGGCCCCTCTCTGCAAGAAAGAAACTGAGGCCCTGGAGCGGGTTCAAAGGAGGGCAACAAAGCTGGTGAGGGGTCTGGAGCACAGGCCTTGTGAGGAGCAGCTGAAGGAGCTGGGAATGTTCAGTCTGGAGAAGAGGAGGCTCAGGGGAGACCTTACTGCCCTCTCCTTGAAGGGAGGTTGTAGTGAGCTAGGGGTTGGCTTCTCATGTATCTAGTGATAGGACTAGAGGGAATAGCTTCAAGTTGCATGAGGGGAAACTCAGACTGGACGTTAGGCTATACTACTTCTCTGAAAGAGTGGTCAGGCACTGGAATGGGCTGCATGGAGGTGGTGGAGTCACTGACCCTGGAGGTGTTCAAGGAAGGTTTGGACATTGTGTTGAGGCGCATGGTTTAGTGAGAACTATTGGTGATGAGTGGATGTTTGGACTGGGTGATCCTGTGGATCTTTTCCAACCCTGGTGATTCTATGGTTCTATGATTCTATGATTCTATGTCTTACACCCTTGACTGGTATCACCTACTCCATTGCACTGCAAGGAGGTTCAGGAATGCAAACAGTCTAATACATTTCTTATGAAATTGAACAGTTACAATTTTATAAAGGTCTGGATGAATCCTGCTCCAAGATTTCTTATGGTGCTGGGGGAGGTCAATAGAGAATTGCAAATATTAGCTACTCTGTGGCAATGCATATGTCACAGTGGCTGTCAACAGACTTACAGGATGAATGTAGTGGGTGCCAGTGAAGACGGGTGCCCATCTGCCAGCATGAATGGAAGATTCCCTGTTTTGTCATCCAGTGCAACTGCCTAATTCCTCTGAGGCTTGAGCTTTCTTTTCACAGACATCTCAAGCCGTGTGCAACCAGTCAGAAGCTTCTATCTGGCCTCTTTACATACTGAAGACACTCAAATCTCAGAGGATGACCACAGACCCCACAGGTCATGCTCTTGTCTCCGTTTTCAGTGGTTTATAATAAAAAATATCTTCCTGTTCCATTCTTTCCCTCTTCTAGCAGGAAGCTGTCAGTAATATGTAATATGTTTTGGTTTTTGGATCTGTCATTTTTTGACCAGAGAGCAAATAAAAGCATATGAGTGGTGAGGATGAGAGGAGTCTCACCACAACTAAATGAAATTATACACTTTGCATGCTGAAATCCATTCATGATGGCTTTAATTCTTGTCCAGGGTGCAGTGGTTGAGTATCAGCATATTTTGCTAGATTTTCTTTTCTGAAATGATGGTAACTCTGACAAACAAATGGCCTTCTTTCTCGGTCAGATATGCCCCTGGTTATTGTAAATGAGTTGGGGACAACTTTTGGATATGCCTGTGGATCCTGCATGAGATGTAAAAAAATACGGATGTTATAGGGAGTTAGTAAGGGAGATTTCTGTTAGGATTCTTGGAGCCTTAGCTCTTTTCCTGGGTTGTGTGCGTATAAAAAGCAGGGTGCTGTGAACACAGAGAGACATGTAAGATCTAGGAACAGCAGGACAAATTCTTAATGGCCTCTACCTATAACTAAGTTGTGCTGCAGAAACTCTCCCCCTGCCCTCAAAACTGTGTTGCAGTAACTACCATTTTATCCAGTTTTCTGGAGAGTTGTCCACTGTACTGGAGAATTAGGGTGACCTATCTCCCACACTGCATTGTCTGAAATGGAGATAATGTTGGCAGCAGGGAGTGTGCTTGGAGTGTGCTTAGCATCCCGGTCTCTCTAAGGTGGAAAATTGTTGGGGGTAACATATTGTGTCTGAATGTTTAGCTTTAAGTTTAAAAAACAGTTTTGCATAGCCTGATTTTCTATATATAATGTTTTGGATTTGTTTGCAAATGCTTTTTCTTTTCTTTTTTTTCTTTTTTTTTCTTTTTTTTAAAAGTTCTGATGAAAATTTACTGTACTTTGTAGCATCAGCCATCCAGTTCTGGCTCACACTGAATATCTGTCAGCACAGCTTAGAGAGACAGGAGTGTGCAGACTAATCCAAGGGGCTGGAATTAGATTTGGGACCTGGATTCTAAATTCCAATACATTACTTCAGAAGTTCCATCATGAGTATTTTGTACTAAAAATACTGAAAGCTAAAGCTAAATGCTAAAATACTAAAGCTACCAATATTGACTCCTGTGGCTTGCTGTGGCTCTCTGTGGCTTTTTATTGGCTCTCTGTGGTTTTACATAAACTCATAGAGATACAAGCTTTGCCTACTGTTCCTTTTCTCTTTCTCTCTCTTAATTTTTTCTCTACTTAATTTTTTTATTGCCCTTCATACATGAACTTAAGGTCAAACTAAACATTTATTCACAGATGGTGTCTTGGGCATGTCATTTTCAACTTATACTATTGTGCAGCACTTTGAAAAAAAAGTAGTTCTGCTCCTTACATTATTTATGGCTTTCTCATGCAGAGAGGTGAGACACATAAAATGGTTCAACAATTGACTTTTATTTAATTGTATCAGCAAGAAGAGTCTATTCTTTCCTGTACTTTCTGTTCACCAGTTCTCTGGTATACTTCTGGCTGCTTTTCATCTGTAAGGACACAGTGCTGTCTTACTAAAATGATATCTTAAGCTGGGATAGTAGGTGAATTGGATCAGATAAAATAAAACCTGGTTTGCATGGTACTGTAAATCCCAAGCTGAATCAGAATGCAGTAGCTCCAACTGCCTTCAGTAGCTTTTTGACCTTCAGGATCAATGCAGTGGAGAAGTTGTTATGTGCCTAAATTACATGGATGTCATTGTTACTTGAACACATTTTAAAGTATAAACACACACAAAGCAGTTTATTAAATTTTCTGCAGACCTGGAAGCTTGGAGTAAATACATGGAAATTTATTGTATGTGAATCAGAATTTTCATGATTTATGGAAAGGTCAACAGACACAGCAAAAACATTAAAAATCTCAAGCGGTGCTTTTTCTAATAGGATCACAACATTAAAAAACATGTAGGAAAACTAGTTTCTGTGGTTCTTTCAGATTGAAACAGCTTGCCTCCTAGCCAGCACAAGACTGCAGCTAAACATTACCTTTAATAGCCTACTCCATACCCCCATCCTCACCATTCGGTATAGCACTACCATAACAATTGATTATATTTTATTTGAGACTGGGGAAAACAGTTGTAATTGATCCATAACTGTACCCATTCTCCCTTTTTTACATCATGAAAGGGCCCTGGACATGATTCTGGCAGATGATATGGCCTTCTGTGTTTCCCCATTGATATATTTACTCCAGCCTTGACCACTGCGAGCATCCTTATGGAGGGAAAGAAGTACGAGGTGACTGTGACTTAATGGCTCTGGCTCTGCAGCAGCTGATGAGCAGTCACAAAAGATACTCCAAGCAATATGTGGCAGCCACCTGCCTGCTGTCCCTCAGGGTAACTGCCTTGCTACCCCACAGGGTGATATCTAAGGACTGACTACACCCTGTGTGCACTCAGGCACTTTATCCCACATGTCCTTCAGGCTTGCTCTGTCATGTTGTAACTGACCATGCAGATGTTCAGGCTGACAGTGGGAGGACCACGCCTGCAGTAAACCCAAGATCTGCTTTTGTCCTGAAGAGAAGATGGTACAGGTATAACAAACTTTCAGTTCTGTGATTCGTCGTTTACTTCTCTTAGACTGGAGTTTACCAGCTGGTGAATATCATTGTAATGCCTGCCATTCATTGTCTCCATTCTGCGTACCTACTCTATCCAACTGTACTTCTTTATTTCAGAAGAACAAGCATATATACTTACAAATGTTTCTTTTCTCAGCAGCCAAAAAACAAGGCTTTAGCTAAATATGTTCATTAGTGTGTAGGATTTTTTTCTTTTACTCAAAAGAGAATGAAGGAGAGCAAAAGTGAAAAAGAATAATAGTATGAATAGAGAACAAGTGTGATTCTATATTGCTTCATTTGAAAAATGTTAGGAAAAATAAAATTTTATAGAACCTGTTAACCAGTCTGATGCTCATAACAATAATTTTAGTAATGATAATAACTATAATCATTATAAATGAACAGAAGAAAAAAGGTTGTGCTAACAGTAATCACTGGTATAGACAATCACCAGAGCAAGTAATCTAACACATCACTGAAGAAATTACTGTAACACTAAATTTGAATCAATAATGCATATTGTTTGGTACTCATATATGTGAAAGGAATGAAGGCAATTAATGTCATTGTTTCTAATCAGTGATCAACTATTTAAAAAGAAAAATGTGTCAAATGATTTTAAAATCTAAAATGTACTTTTGTATCATAGGTTCCTGAACTTGTATTGAGTCATTAAACTTTGCTGTATGCCCTCGGCTGGTGTAAATAAATGTAACTAGAATGGTATCCTGCTGTTTTAGCTCTCTATATAATTACCTTCAGTTTTGATCCTTTTTTTTTGCATATTGTTTGGCCTATTGATTGTTGTAGTGAGGTAAAAGATTCAGAAAGGTCTCTGGAACTAAAAAGTGAGGGACAAGCTGTGGCAACCAAGTGGAAAATAATTGTAATGGAGTAAAATAAATCAGAGACAGTGCCATAGGACAAGAATTTCAAAGCAATGCCAGAAGCCCAAGTATAATTTTCAAGCAATGCAAATTTTATGGAGGGCATATTAGGAAGAACACATAGGTGTTTGAACTCCTCCAAACATATGGTATGAGGTCCATATATATGAACAGAGGTTAGGGCTAGACGGACTTTGCCAAATCATTGCAACCACCCTGAAGGTTAGGAACGTGTCTGGAGATATGCTGTCTCTTTCCTCAGAATAGAGTCTTGCTGGAGATTTCTGGTCCAAGGAAATAGCTGCCTTAGTGCCCAGGAAGAATGGAGAGGAGGCAGCACCTGACATTCAAACGGCTGCAAAAATTAAACTCTTTCCAAAGTTATGCAGCATTAGAGCAGTGGCCTGTAGAATAAAAATCTGGGGCTATGTTCTAAAGTCATTGCAAGGTGCTTAAGTACTTTTGCAGGTCATCTCCCAAAGGCTTTTGAAAATCTGCAAAGGGCCCAACAGTCAGTGCAGCAATGTTGTGCTTAGATTTAGTTTGAAGCTGTGAGACCCACATAATAACTAAATGCCTTAGGGAAGAACATTTACTAACTAGTTCAATAGTTAAGTACAATCTTAATGAAACAGTAATATTCACCCAAAATTATGAAGTTTCTATATTAAAGGAACATTAAATCTCTTACACAGCTTCAACACATTCAGGTACTGGATGCTGTATCTTTAATACAACTACTGATGAGGCAAAATGTGTAAAAAAGCTAAGCGTAAATGGTAAGCATTTTGCGACTACTTATTGGAACAACTAAGTTTTTATAAAAGTTCACAGTGTTTTTATAAATGTTCACAACTCTAATCAGTTACGTGAATCAGAATCCGTTTCTTTCAGTGATTTCTGTGATTTTTAGTTTCTTAGATCCCTGCTTAAGATGAATAATATAATATTCAATTGTGAATAACTTTATCAGAAAGATCTTCTATTAGCAGAGTTCCCCTTCTATAAGAGGTTTACCACAGTGGGATTAGATTCACTTGCAGAAAAAGACACCAAACTCTGTCACTATTATTCTGTAATGCAGAAGATACCCGTGGTAGAAGTCAACGCTAGTTTGTATCAGAAGGAACTTCTGAGCCCAGAGCACTCTAACATGTACCTACACATACAAAGTTGTAAGAGATACATCACAGTGATTAAATTATTTATATAGTAATACAAACAACAATAAATCATTAGCATTAACAATATTAACACAGCCTCATTTCTTCAGACATGTTGAATCCAAATGTTTGGCAGCAGAATGTTTCTTTTTTTAGCAGCTTTCACAAGCAAACAAAATTGGCAAAGACTAGAATGGGAAACAAAGGTAAAATGAGTTGCTCAGGATTACTAAACAAATCAGTGACACAAGCCAGGAACAAGTTATACAGCTTTCTGACTCACAGACTGTTTCCTTTTTTCCCCCAAGTCTGTTGAAATGAAATCACGGGATCAACATCAAGTTAGTATTCATAAATTCACTATTAGCAAAATTTTCTTATATAAGCACTTCTGTCTAATACCAGTTATCTATTCTAGTAGAAAACAAAACAAAACAAAAAATCGATTTCCAATCACTTAACATTAGAATTTCTTTCTGTGCTGCTGAAAGTGCTGAAAATTATGCTAAAGGAGATTATGCAAAAGGTAGTTTGAAAGTTGGAGCTAGTTAAATCAAAGATCACATTCACAGAAATTTCTTGTATTTATTATTTATCAGCAGTCCCTCCAAGCTCACTAGTGATTGAGCTGGTCAAACAAAATGTAGAATGAGGAAGTTTTTTCTAACTTCTCATTAGTAGAAGCATAATTTGTATTTCTTTCACGTATCTGGTTAATAATTCTTGCAAAATTTGTAGATGTGTGACTTTGTGACCTTTATCCCTCATTCAAACTTGAATAAAATTGTCTATTGGCTTTGAAAGCTGTTATGAACACTGAGACAGAAATTGAGCCCAGACAACAGAATCACATCAAAATTATTTATTTGGGAAAACATGCAGAAAATAGATTGAGAAGGTCTTGCTTTGTTTTGACATTTGCACAATTTATATCTTAGTTTGCAAATGTGAATCATAAAAGTGTGGGGTATTACTTTCATGGAAGATTCTTATTTCATCTTGCTCACACAATGGGAGATCTATGTGGTTTTGGCTTTGGAAATTATATCCGATGTGATTCAAATCCAGTTATATTATATAAACCACTGAATTCTAATTAACTCATGATTACCAACAGAAGTATGATAGAATTTAACTTTTTTTTTTAGGAGAAAAACTGTATTGTGAACAGTTAAGTAACTAAGAATGAAAAAAAAAAAACCTATTTTCAACTCAGTTTTCTGCTTATGTTTATAAATATATGTGAACTCTTGCCCAAAATGTGGATGAAATATTTTCTTCACTTCTTTCATTTTCATTCTTTTCTGAATATCTGGAATTTATCTTGGGACCAAATGTGCTAAAATAATGAGGGGATGATATTTGACTGGTATTCAAGACTGAGCCTTTACAAGAACACAGTGTGACAGTTCCAGCCTGAATTTGCCAAACCAACACTTATTGGTCTCAAGTTCTAAAAAATATATAAAGTACTTGTGGTTTCCTGAGTTTTTTTCTTTATTTAATGGAGGTGATCTCATGAAATACAGCTGCTTTTGTAAAACATGAAATCCCACAAAATGCAGGAAAATGAGGAATAAATGGAATATTACATTTACTAGCAATAGACCTATTTGACAAAGAAACAGTCTATCAAGAAAAGTATCAAAAGAAGATTGGATGAAGCACCAAGAAAAGTAGCAGAGGAAACAATACTGCATTAGCAGAAAGGACAAGATGATCTGCCCAGTAGGCATTTCTAATTGTTGCAATTCAAATTAAGATCTGCTGTTACTGAGAATGTCTGGAGTCATTGTGTTCCTTTAAACAAGACAGAGATGCTGCCAGTTATGCCATGTATCCTCTTCAAGTAGCACGTTCTCTAAAAACTCTATGACTTTCTTTGATATTTTTATAGAGAAACACATGTTTCTCAGTGCAATTTTTTATTTTTTATTTCAAGTGGAAAAAGGGAGAGAAACAGTGTGAGAAAGAGGCATTTTTATTTGTGTACACCGCTTCTTTCCATTGGTGAGAAGAAGGCAGTGGAACTCAGGAGAATGCACTCAGAAGAGGCAGAAACTAAAATATATGATCAGTAGCTGATCTTGAAGATGGATAGGGTGCTTTTATTCTATAAAAATCTTTCTTTAGCAATTAGATGCATTCAGCATTGAAGAACTGCACTAGTAAGGCTCTTCAATAGAAAGTATTAAATATTGATCACAAACTGGATCCCAGCTAAGAATCTGTGAGCTGGGCTTTCTTTACTCTTGTATAGCATTGCAAAAAAACTCCAAGCAACCCATGCCCCATCTCCTAAAGACTCTCATTCCTATGTACCTCCTAACAGAGAAGATCATGGCAGGAGCTACATGGCTTGCAGTGTGTAGGGCTCACTGGACACGCTTCCTCACAAACATCTAGTTAACCCCAGTTTTTTTGGTCTGCAACAGCTGTCCATTGGCAGGGTCTTGTGATGAGGTACCTATTACCTAACTTTCTCTGCCTGACACATCCTAGGGAGTCCTAAATTGACGCAGTAATACTTAATGCAGGCACCAGCAGAGACCAGTTCATCTTGTTTGAAAGAAAGTGTTTAAGTAGAGTAAACTGGCCTTGGCTTACGCACATCTCTGTTCCGCTGACTGTAGAAGAAATATCTATATCTCCGTAGCTATCTTTATATTTCTGTCTCTGTCTCTCTGTCTAACTGAATTAGCTAATACAAACACCTTTTGGAAAATTTAAACTGAAAGAGAGAGAAATCTGGCTTCATTCTTACACTCAGCCTCCAGTGTATGATAATTTGATATTACTATAACAACATAAAGGTCAAAATGGGTGTTCAGAAGTGCTAGTACAGCAGTTCAGAAACCTCTTCTCTGTACCATCTGGGAAAAGGGTCATATGTGCTCTGGGCCATGTACCAACATGGGGAATGTGCTACTGGAGGCACTTCTACCCCTTCGTGCAATACTTGCTCAACTGAAATAACTTTGTGAAGAGAAAAATGAGTGAAAAGTGAAAAGCTGATTTGCTTTCCCAAAGTATTATACAGAAAAAGAAACAGGTACTAAGTTTTCTCTAGTTACTTCTGTGCAGAAGGACATGGAGCAGTCAACCGGGAAATGAAATGTGGGAACACAAAAATCTGATTAGTGGGGTAAAGATATTCTGATCACAAAGAAAGCATTTACTTGTGAAGTGAGGACACTGCTGAAGCTTGAATTAAGGCTAAAGTAAATTTTACCAGTCTCTTGGCCACAGACATGCTAATAAAAACCTAAAAGTCTCATGTTAGCAATCAAGAGACTGTAATTTGCAGCACAAAATAAATTCATGAAATCATTATGAAACTTCAAAACAAGTTCTCATTCAGAGCCTCCAAATTGCCTTCAGTAACTTTATTTCCTTTACAAGGGATAGAAAACTGTAAGGCATTGAATCAGAATAAAAACGTTGAAGGTTTTCAAAGGACTCATTGTAAGAATAAAGAAAATAAACTATCAAACTGGTCTTTATTGTCAAGGTAAAGAGCTATTTCTGTGCTGGACATTTCTGCACTGATTTGTGAGACACCCTGTCTCCATGTAAAGTTTACATCTATATCCTATTCACATTTTGGTACTGAATACAGAAAGAAAAAATAGGTTAAAATAACTGGGAATTATTCTCCAAAAAATTATGTCACCATTACCTCAGAGTAAATGTGTCTTTAGGTTTTTGTTGCTCCTTAAATAGCTTTTTTGTGCTGCTAGAGTTTAAGCACTGCTGGAACTCTGTCAATTCTTGACCTTATTTTTTTTCTTGCCTAAGTAAGGAAAACTCCCAGCTGATTGTAAGAGTGCTCTGTTGCCATCACAAAAGATCCTCTTTTTTGGGAGTAAAACTGAATTTCCGGTGTGAGATCATCAGGTTCAAGAAAAGAAGAAATAGAAATGCTCTTAAAAAATAACTGAGGCAGACAGAAGAGTAAGAATTGGGGATTGTCTGGCATGCAGTCAGACTGTCAGTCATGGAGAGGCATGAGCAACACAGGCTCTGCAGCTGCAGGCTGGAAAAAATCGGTGAGACTAAACAGTGAGCATTTATCAACAACTGGAAGCATTTAGACAAAGCGACTAATTTTTCATTGTTATCCTTCATAATCTTTTTTTTTTTTTTTTTTTTTTTTTTCCCTTTTCTTCTGCATTTTTCTTGAATGGAAATTAGCATACAGAGTTCTCATCAGTCCTTCTGGGGATTTTTTCTCTTCTCCAGCATAGACAAGGTAGAACTAATTGTGCGCACACAGATTATGGCCTGATTAAAATATGTGGGGGCCAGGAAGATTGTTTAATTTTAATGGGATAAAGCTGGCACTGTTCTAACGAGCTGGATCCTGGTGAGAAAGAGGCTGTTACTGCCCAGAGCTAGGCTCTGGATTCAGAGTGCTCTGGCCATAAAATGCTTCAGCCTTCAAAAATGTAAGGCCGTGGACTTGGCTGTTTGATTCCTGTCAGTTGCTCTGGGCTATATTTTTGTGACAGAGAAGAAGACCAGTCTCTTTTCCATGGAAATACAGTTTACTGCAATGAGAGACGCTACAAAAGCAAAAAGTAGAGACAGACTATCTTGGGCCTAATGCTCTCTACTTACTGCTGCAGCTTCTCCAAAGGAAGTGTATGGCAGAGCTGATAAAAAATTGGGGTAGAAAGAAGCACGTGAGTATTGATAAGACAGTTATTGGTTTTGGGACATTATACTAAGGACATTGATACTAAGGATAAAATGTTTGTTCTTTTTTTTTCTAATCAAGGGTATAAAACACAGAGAGGCTTATAATGTTACCACAGGATACTCTTGTCTCAAATGTGGGTAGTGCAGGCACAAATCACCCCTATTCTCAGTATGTAATGGATGGCTGTTTCTCTTGTTCATGAATTCAGTGACTGTGAAAATAGCATGGCAACAAAATGCCATCAAAAGTAGCATGCCACTTACTTACAACAGAGACAGAAAACAATATATATGAGATATACATGTATATGTGTACTTCTGAAAGTAATGCCTCCTATTTTATTATGTTGCTTAATGACAGCAGAAGTTGAACCTTCCTGCCAATATCCCGTTACATTTTGTTACTATACAACAGATGGCAGCAGAGAGGAAATCTGGCAAAATGGCATCTGACATGGAGGTGCCTATGAAGCAGAGGTACATTATTGAACTCCTCCATATAGAAAAAATTGCACCAATTGTTGTTCATCAGTGCTTGCTGAACACTTTTCAAATAGTGGATGTGAAGACAGTGAGACAGTGGGTAGCGCATTTCAGCAGTTATTTACAACAGCAGCAGTGGATCATCCATACTTGTGCAGATTTTTATGAATGCAACATCAATTCATAAAATGAGCAACTTGCTCATTGCTGGCAAAAATGCATAGCTATTGGTAATGACTATGTTGAAAAAGAGTGTATTGTAGCTGAGAATTTGCTCTACCAAACAGTGTTCAGTGTTCTTGTGCTTTTTATATCTGCTATAATTTCCATGAAAATAAATAGGAGGCCTCACTTCCAGAGGTACTTAGGTATATGGAGACATATAAGTCAAGATCTGTTAACTGACAGAATAAATATCTGGAGAAGTCATTATTAATATGCTAAGAAAAAAAAAAAAGCTTAGTGTCAGAAAGCAAGCTTTTCTTGAAGAACACAAGCCGTAGTGACCTCAGTTTTTTCACTATTTACAGACAGATCAGCTGAGGACTTGGGCCTTCATTTCTGTTACTTGTACATAACTCATTGCATGGAGAATTAACTAGGTGGCAGTAATCACTCAATGATCTCAGATACGCATCATAATTCTTACAATTTTTTTGTTATTCTAAAACTGGGGGAGGGAGGGGGAGAAAAAAAAAAAGAGCTCTTTAAAGAATATTTTGTCTTAACAATGCTCTGCAGCAGCTTGTATTGCAGATTTATGGCTAGTACAAAGAAAGTGTTCATGAATTCTGGTTTACCACAAAAGCTGCGTATACACAGAGCCTTTAACTCTATGTGGTGTGAAGAGTTGCTGAATTTACAGAAAAGTACATTTAGTTCCCAAACCGTTAACAGAAAAATCATGCCTTTGGAAAATATTGTCCCTTATTGCTTCATCCTCACTGATACATCAACATTCAGCTATTCCGTGCATTTAACAGTGGTCACGTAGGAATGAGTGAAAAGAAGAAAGAAGCACAATGATGGCATTGACATGGAGTCATTCAGAAAATACTACAGCAATGCAGTGTAAAGCTTCTGTTTGTCAAAAATAAGTCTGCATGTCCTAAAAAGTAATTATGAAATCATTATAGCTGTGAAAATTTGGCTCCAATTCATGCCAATAGAAACTGGGAAGATACAAATAAAAATTAAATATGAGCTGCAGGATTTTATTCATTATGTATTTTCTATGAAAGACACCCAAGCAGAAACATAACTGCAAAAGAATCTCACTTCAAAAGCTTCTGGTGGGAAGCTAATATGTGGCTGATGGTAAAAACTCTGGGGATCATTTCCTACTTAGTCCTGAGGTTCCACCTGAGTCTTAGTAGATTGATGACAATTAAGAGACATATGTTTTCAAATACTGCCTGTGAGTTGGTGCTGCAAAATTCTTACCAGTTCTATGGTGATTCTTCAGAATGTATTATTTGGGAGATATGAAAACAGAACATAGAAATACCATTCACTATACAGAAAGATGGGCAAAGATTCACATTCTTCTGAAGGAATGTGAAGAAAAAACAACTTTATTTGTATGAAAGCAATACCTTATATTCATAACCATGCAACTTATGAATGGAAGGAATCTCAAAATGCAGATCTCAGTAAGTCATTAATATTGAAAGCTCTCTCAATTAAATTATGATTATATTTTGGGACTCTTTGTGTAATATGAAACCATGGCATTCTTTATTGTTTTCAGAAAAAGAGTGTACATTTACTCCAAGTTCAATGGTACAATTCATGATTAGCTATCTCTCAACTAAGGAGTATGGAGTTGTGCCCAGTTTTGCTGTTAGTAGATTTAACCAATTTATCTGTGGATTAAAGCTTGGAGTTTTGGCTCAGAGGCAGAGAAAGAAGATGAGTAAAAATGCCTTGACTCACTCAGCTGTGGAAAAAAATTCACTGGCATGCATTTATATGGAAAAAATTATATCAGAATATTCACACAATTTGCAACATTTTCTTTTGGATGATGGTATTGTCAACTTTGCTAAGTAAATACATGTTGAAAAACATTATTTTCATTCAATCTGCCATTGTGCATCGTGCGCTCACTGACTTCTGATCATTTTTTATTTCTCCATTCTTCTTCTCTCCAACTAGTTCTCTTTTCTGTGAAAACAGAAAAATAGATGTTGATAAGAAAAAAATATATGCCCTCCAAATAAAATTATGAAAGCTATTTAAACTGTTAATTATTTCAGTCTCAAGCAGAAAGTGAATCACTGAAACTGCTTCTGAACACGTCTTTATCTTTAAGTGCAAATTGGAGGACTCTTCAGATTGAGTGGTACCTTTAACTAGGAATAAAAGCAATGATTTAAAACAGGATGAAAATCCTAATAAAAGAAAGTAGTCAAATGATGGTGTTTCTGCAAGATATGTTATTGCAAACAAAAACTTTAGTAAGAAGTTAGGATAAACATTTAACTAATATTTAAATATTCCAAAATGTCTCTCGTCTTACTCCATTATACTAATGACTGAAAGATATTACTATCAAAAAACTTAATCAAAAGATATGTGTTTTAAGAGCATTAGCCAGTTTTATTAGAATATCCATGATTCCTTGTAAGAAAGGAGAGAAAATTGGACTAGATTCTGGAGTTATCTATATTAGATTGTTTTTTCTTCCCGATCTACTTTTTTTTATTATTATTATTATTTTTTTATTTTGTTGCTGCAGCATTCAGAGATCCCTCAAGAGTCACCCCTTTAATACTAAGATTTCCATAATATCTGGAATTTATTGTTAGAAGGTAATATTAGGAGTGAGAGATACAACAGTTTAACTTTTCTCCTTGCTATTTTCTTAATGTAAAATAGGTTCTGTTTTGCCTGCATGCTGAGCACCTCTTATTCTGGCAAAATATTGCTGATAATCAATGTTTCTCCTCTACCTTATGACTTACTATAGAGATGAAATATTACGGGAAAAATGGAAGTTTCTGTTTGCTGTTTCTTCAACCTGCAACTGACTTTATGCTTTCCCATTTTTTTTATGATTTCCCATTCTAAATGTTAATGCTTGTTCAGGACTAAATTATGCCTTTTTAATTCTAATGGAAGTTTCTAAGTACAAACAGGTAAATTGACAAAGGCATACCAAGAAATCACTCAAACCTTTCAAAATGTAAGACATCCGTCTTATGTTTGCATTGATATCTTCAGGCCTGCATGGAATAAAATGTACTAGGAGGATCCCAGGACTTACTGAATGGTTTTTTTTGGTAATATTTCCAGATGGATTTTAGAGTATAATAAAGGCTATTACTAAGAATTAGTGATTGGTAATAGAATTAGATAGCTAATAATACAATTTTTAAAAATCAATTTAGCTTGAATTAATCTGAATAGAAAAAATTGTTGATCTTCTCAGCTTTCCAAGATCCAGAAAACAGGTTCTTACTCTGCTAAAATTTCACCTGAGTGACTTGAGACAATTTGTATAACGAATTTTAAAAAATCATTGAATGCAGATTAGCATTTTTAAAGAGAAACTCAGTATGGTCAGAAAGTTCTAATTCCATTAGTGATTCTGAAGTTATTATTTTGAAGAAATAGTTGAACAAATTATAATTTATGATTTCTGAGGGAGAAGAGATGTTTAAGGAGGAATTTCGAAGAAAAATGGGTGAATGTCAGTGGCACTAGTTTGGAAATAATTTGCAGTTCATTATTCTGATCTCTGTGCACCAAGATTATAGATTTATAAGTTACCAATATGAATTGTATACAAAACCTACAAACAAATCCTGCCACATTAAAAACACAAACAAACAAAAAACATGGAAATTAAAGAATATGATTCTTGCTGTTGCAAATCTATCTCTCTGCACATGTTCATTATGAAACAAGCTTAAAATTACATGATCACTTTCTAGTACTTTCACAATACTTTTAGATTACTTAGTCCAGTGGTGAAGATTGTTGTTTTGTATTCTTTATTTTCTCTGTCTGGTCTATTTATTCTGTCTGATCTAGCTTTTGCTCCATTTAACTACACCATACTATCCTCATCCCTGGAGTAACTGATTGCTCTCCTGTCCTGAGTCACTAATCAGTTTGGTTTGGATTTCTGTTTTATTTACTGTCCCTTTGACTTTAGAAACATCTGCAAAAATGATAACTATTTATTCTTCATCAAATATATATGCAAAAGTCACTATTCAGATGAGGTGAGGAAGGAGAACCACTACCTAGAACCCTTTGGAGCAAAAACCCCATGCTGAATGGATTTTTAAGATGGGTAAGTCAGAATAAACACCCTTCCTTAAGCAGTAGCTCACTATGTCCAAAAGAATGCTTTGTAGAGTGATATATTATTGCAGCCACCCATATGCGAATGGGTGCAAAGTTCTGTTGTCTGCCCTTGAGAAGAGTGGTTTACTCTTCACTCTATAGCACTTAGGCAGCAATCAGCAGGAAGAATTGAGTGAGGCTGCAATGTGTTTCTGTGTAGCTCAGCAGGAAATCGTTCTCTGCTCTGCATTCCTTGAGACTACTCAGATAAATTGTAATTGACAGGCTTCCAGAAACAATGGCCATTACATGTACACTCAGCATTACTCAAGTAAGAAATAAAACAGTGTTATAGGTGATGCTGACAATGAAACAGGCCATATTTATCTTGTGGAGGTGCAATCAGCAGATCTCACCTGTTTTAGTGAGTCTTTAAATGCTTCGTACACTGGAATAATGAGAAATCATAATCAAAGAAAAAAAAAAGGTAAATGGGACAGGAGCAGCTCTACTAATTTCTGAATGTCATCTTACTGAGTTCACAGAGAATAAGACAAAACCATGATCTTTTGATTTCTTTTCTTTAAATAAAATAATCACACTATGTGATATAATATGAAGCTGTATAGTAACAAGGAACAAAGCAACTAACAAGTAAAGATGCCAAACTGAAGCTAAAGATTATTAAAAACACCAAAATGATAAAAAAAAAAAAAAAAAGCACAAGCTTTGTTGTCTTCTGAGGGAAGTGCTTTTGGAAATCATGTGAACACTTCTGAAAAACACTTTCTATATCCAAAGTTTATTTAGCAGAAACGTCTCTCTTAACTGACAGAAGAGACTTAGATCAGTCTTCTGTAGATGTTTTCCAAGAGTAATGTTGTAGCTGATAGACTACACTGATTAAATTGTGTGAAATGGTGCTTATATTTACCTGTGGCTTTATGATCTCAGAAGTAACATTTCAGAGAAAACGTTGGGAATCCACACTCATTCCATGGTCCCTGGAATTATAACTAGAACAAATATGAATGTCGTGCAAAAAATGGAAATGGGCATGGGAAAGGAGTAACAGCATTTACAGCACAAAGAAGGGGTTTGAAATAAGAACTACAAATCTAACATTTAACAAAAGATAACTAGGGTATAAATGAATATGGAAGTAGAGAAGTGTTATATGAGACAAGGTACTTTCTTTTTGAAAAAAAAAAAAAAAAGGTATTTCCAAAATGGAAGATTATTATTAAAAAAAAAAAAAAAAGAGCATTGTTGAATGCATTAATCACTATTCCCACTGTTCCCACTGCTTGCAGGAACTTGAACAGAGAGGTAAAGAAGACTTTGGGTCACTGACAGCAGCCCACAGAGAGATAACATCTTTCATACTTTATAGAATAAATTTAACTGAAAATTGGAAAATTGTGAAGAATTCTGTGCTGGATATGTACTGAACAAAGCCCATGTTGTATTGAGGACCGCCACTTTTGTTTCCACTGAAGCTTGCTTCTTGTGGATTAAAAATTGTTCTTTTTTTAGGAACGTGAGAGAAATTTATGTACGTACATTCTATATTTCTTAGATTTCAGTTCCACAGTGCAAACATCTAACACATTTATTTAGTATATATTCTTCCCACAGGAAATATTATGTACAGCATTCATTATTGAATCCTCCATATTTGTGATCTGTAACCTTCTGCTTCTTAATGAAATCACCCTATTTATTGCATTAGCATGAAGGACTTGCTTTTAAAACTTAATATTACTTCAGCTCTCAGAATTTAAGCAGGACCTGACTGTGAAAGGAAGGATTCACCTGTTACTGCCCTAATACAGACTACTCTGTAACTGAAATAACACGTAAAATCTAAACATACAAACTGTTGAGATGAGTTGATTGTTTCATGCAGCAGTGTTGAAACACTTGAGGAACCAACAGTTTATCCACCAGAACAGCAAATACAATTGAGAGGGAGTTCGCACTCCGGGACCATGACCAGAGAGAAACCTGGATGAACCCTATCATATTTGGCCTTCAAAAGAAAAGAACAAAACTGCAACAGAATTAGAGATCTACCCAAGAAGAATCCCCTGGGGATCAATGCCACTACTGAACCATTATTTTGTTTGCCCCCCAGTCCATCACTAGGTCTTGTGCTTAATTCTTCTAAAATGAAAACCATTAATGTATGGAAACATCTAAAATAATTTCATCGAATTATCCATGACACACGTCTATACAAAGGTAATGAGTTAAACTGGCTAATATTTAGTTTTATGTAATCCCTAGATGATTTAGACTAAAGTGTTCTAGGGACTGATTACACGAGTGGCTTATCCTGAGTATTGAGAGGGAAGTAATGGTAATAGAATCCATGAAACCAGTAGAAATGCTTGTAAAACACAGTGATCACATCTGTTACACTTGTACACAAGACAGATTTTATTTATTTCCTCCAAGTGAAATAAAGGATACCAGTAGAAAATCTTAGTGCTAATTGGGCTTAGCTGCTAAACAGTTGGCGATGTACATTCGACACTTAATATTATCCACTCTGTCAAAGTACAGTAAGTTCCATGAAATTAGACAGTAATCTGGCACAATGACCTATGAAATTTTTGCCTCTCAGTTTTACTTGGCTAATTTTATTTTTACAATGGTACATTTACTCTCAACTTCACCAGTATAATTATTGCTAACAGTTCTACTTTCTTTCACTGCTTTATTGGTTTATTTTATTCTTGTTGTCAATCCTTATTGATTACAGCAAGAAGAACTTATTATTATTGGCATTTAAGTCATTAGTTTGCCAGGCAACATTTTTAATTTATATTTTTAGAAATTGCATGTATTGTCTACCCTGTTCTCTACAAGTATTTCATGCTGTCTCTCATAACATGTAATTATATATAAAATGGGTACTGTTGAGCACAAAGAAGGTTTGTGGGTATACTTACCAGCATTGTATGACAGTTTCTTTATACCTTAACAATGGTAGAACTGCATAGGAGTTCAGAGCTCATAGATCTAATAACTTTAAGTGGTTTTCAGTTAGAAGTCTAAGTGTGGGCTACTCACATTTTTATAATAAGTCTGAAGCTTTGAAAAGGAAAGTAACTAATGATTAGCCACACTGTATCAGAGAAGAAGGAGATTTCCCTTCATGGGAAGAATATTATAGTCACAGGGAAGAAATTAAAGGTTTAATAATGCTCCTTGTTGAAAGAATATTTTTGGAAGCCTGCAGTCTAGGATGTAAAAAAAGCTGCTATAAATATTATACTGTTTAATCTGTAACATGTAAAAAAGGAAAACGCTTTCATCCTGCTGTCTAGGCAATTAGACGCACCTCCTCAATGCACCCAGTAACAGAAATTGTGCTTTTTATTTTCCACTAATTTATCTGCTAATTTCCATTGCTTTGTACTCTGAAAAAGCTCTAGAGTTTTTCCCTTTATTCTTCCAAGAGTATATAGAAAATCAGGTTTGTAAACAACAACAAAAACAATTAACTCTCCCACCCCTTTCAGAGACATTACACAGTGTAGGCATTTTGCTTAACAGGCAAAAATTTGCTGCACTGGCAAATTTAAATGAATAAAATAAAAAGGAATAGGTTAGGAGCTATTATTTCCTATCAGCTACCATAATTTTTTGGTCTGTAGGCTTAATAGTACTTTAGCTGGTACCTTGTTGGATGTAATTTTTATGATCGTGATACTCATCAGAAACACCAAGCCTCCTGTCAAAAAAAAAAAATAAAACAACAGAAAAACAAAAGGGAAATCAACTAAGTCAAGTACCAATTGACAGGAGCAGAATAAACAGTTCTACCATTATTGGCCTTGGCAAATTAAGAGTTTAGCAACTCTTAGTCTTTTATGTGCTTTAGAATTGTAGAGAGTTTCTAGAAGGAAAAAATATGAACTGGAAAAAATATGACACTGGAAAAGTGAGATGATTGTAAGCAGGAGATGGACTCCCACTTAATCACAAGACATTTCTGAGAGATATTAAAAAGATGTGGGATAAGGTACATACCCTGAAGGTTTCATATGCTGTAATTGAATGGTGATAAAAACTCTGTCCCAGTGCACATTTGTTATCAGAGCTAAAGGGATTCGTGATCATTGGTAGGAAGAGATGAATGCCCAAGTGAGGTCAGATGAAACTCACTGTAAGAAAGTAGGAATGATGTATTAAAAGTGAGAGATCTGTGATTTTTTTTCTGTGATATACTGAGTTCTGCACACAAGGCAAGAAATCAGAGTATAAACACTTCTTCTTTTGTTCCCCGGGACACCTGTGAGAAAAATGAATCAACAGCTTTCTCTTTGCAAGACATGTCTGAAGTACACTTCCTATTCCTACTTGTGTTTGGGATTTCCTTGCACTGGCAGGTCTTTCCAAATTTCTGTCCTGCTAAATGGTTGTGCAAAACACTTCTACTCAATTTCCTTAAAAAAAATTCTATACAGTATAAAGTAGCAGGCATTTACACATTATGTCTGGTCTACAAATATTTTGAAACTATAATCTGTTCACAAGGAGTTGTATTCATACATCTTGCCTTTTTTTCTTTTTAGATATTTACACATAGTATTCATATTATTTCTGATTTTTATTTTGCTAGGCTAGAGAAATTAGACTCTCTTAACTCTCAGAAGAAGGTTCTTCACTTCCATTTTCATGCTAGAAGCCAATTTCTGTATTTTCCCTGATCGTTTTTCCCAAAATGGTCCCAAAGAGATTGGGACTGGATGTTGTCCTGCATCCAAGGAAGCTTTCAGCAGTGTTAGATGAGACATGCTCAGGTATGAGACCATCTCAGGCAAACAATTACTTCCTACTTGAACAGTGGTGACAGTTTCACACAGACATTTCATTAAAAAAAGGTGAACTTGATCAGATGTTGGCTCTCCAGCCTTGCCTTACTGCTTAGCCTTGTGTGCTGCATTAGCAAGAGAATGCTTTGAAAATTAAAGGAGCCTAGGGGTCTGCCTTGCATCATAAATTTGGACGTGCTAATATTTTCATGTCCAGCATATGAACTCACAAATGAAATAAATGACATTCTAAATGTACCATCTTACAACAGAGGAGCAGTCAATATTTGGAGCATTTACATCTGTACTGAAAATGTCAGGCTGGATCCAAAGTCAGCAATTGATGGGGAAGAAAATTACTGATGGAACTCACAAATCAGCAGGAGTCCAGAATTTCTGACCTCCACGAGTATTGACAATCTGACTTACCTTTGAATAATGAAACACCTATTGTGCACGTATGACAAGCCCAGTGACCAAAATGTTTATGACACAAGTCCCAGTTAACAATACTTTTTATTGTATTAGCAAAATTCTAACATATAAGTCACTTATGTTTTTAAAAATGTGTAAGTGCAAAATAAATTATTCATGTAGGACTTGGCTGAATTGCTTCTGATTCAGTTTTTTAAAGTCTGAAAAACACGTCTGGACATGCAGTAGAAATAGCTTTTACTTTGGAAATAACTGTATAATGACTCTGGAATTCAGTTGAGTAGCATTAAAGCATCCCATCAACAGGAATTAAAAAATCTAAACTGAGATCAGCTTGCTGACCTGGTGAAAACTGAGAAGTGCAATGTTGATTTTGTATAATGGCAGCAGCCTTATGCAGTTAATTACAAAACTTAATGTATTTATTATACGCATCAGTGTTTCTGTTACCCTTAAATATTCTCAAAATTTTAGTACGTGAAAGCCAACATGAAAAAAAGTAACTTACAAAATGTCAGAATTCCAGGGTGCATATCGGTATGTCTACAAAAGTAGAATATAAACTGAAATTATAATCATTATAATCCTATTGAAATCACATTCGATAGTTTTGCTTATGTAAAATTTGCATTATTTGCATGATTTTATATTATAAAGATAAAACAGAATGTATGGTAGAGGACAAATGAAGAAACTGAGGAGACAGTAAAAATGGGAAGAATATGTATCTATTTAGACAAATGATTTCACTACTATCTATGTTCTTATTTACATGAAGAAGTAAAGTAAAGGCCTTAAATATAATTCATTTAGTGATGATTGTTAGGTACATTAAAGGCCAGCGCAAGTTTAAAATGATGTATGCATTGTACACTGATTACTAAAATCAGAACTACAGATCTGAAAGTCCTTGATTATTTTTTCTTTTGCTTTGACATGTCCTCCTTTTTAAATATCCTTAGCAATTATCATAGAGGCACAGAGTAATAAAAATCTTGAATTATTAGTTGATGCCTGAGCATTCATAAAACAAATGGGTTTGATTCATCCTCACATAACTCTAAAGGCAGTATTTCCTTGCTGAATTATGAGTGTCTGGGTTTATTTGAAATGTCCTGAAATATCCAAGGCAGTACTGAGAGGACTACTGTGTCTTTCTAGGACATTATAGGGTAATCCAGGAAGTATGCTGTAGGACAAATGAAATGACACTAAACACCTTTGTGTAGAAAAATGTGTAGACACTAAGTTGAGGTTGTATGTGAGATTTACACTCTCTGAAGCAGCAGACAGAAGACAGATAAGAGACCTTACATTTTCTAGCATTGTTTTAGAAGAATATGTTTAAACAATGGAATCTTCCCTTAGTTTAATCCTAAAAATGGACATCTAGTGCTATTGTATGGTGCCATGGGATGTCCTAACCAGCCTCTACACAACACTTTGGAAGACATGTTTCTTCATAAATCCTATGTCATAGTGTCAAAGCCATGTGGCTCTCCTGGACACCCTATCAAATCTCAAACAGCATTGGTTGTTTATGTTCAAGCAACCGAGTCAAGCCTGGCACCAACTGTGGGGAAGATGGGTGCCTTCCTGCAGAAAGCTGGGTACCCCAGGGGACAGCTTAATGCATTAGGAGTTTCAGACAAGAGTTTATTTCTAAGCTTGCTGTGAGTGTCCAAATAGTTCTCTGCATATTCAGTGGTGACAAGTAGACTTGACTGTCTATGGGTTTCTCCTAAGATAAGATGAATTGCATCCTAAAAGAGGCTGTTGATATGAAGGTTCCCCATGTAGCTATCTTGCAGATATCTGTATGATAGATATTTATATTTGACCAGATGAGTCCCACAGTGTTTGAAAAGATCCATCAGACAACATTCAAGTTCCAGTGAACTTTTGAGATGATGGTGGCTGTATCACTACTGTTATGTCCTTGCCATTCTCCAAAAATGTTTCTGTTTATTAGATATAGCAAAGTTCTTAGCCAAGCTTGGCCTGAGACAGTTTGCTTGAATAGCTCCTTCACCCTGAGCAGGTGTCTAATACAGCTGTTGAAACAAAGACCATATAGGTTGATACACCAGACTCCTAGCTCTGGCAGTAAAACACATCAGCACGTCTAACTATAATTAAGGCAATCAACTACAGTTCCAAACAGTGTAGCCTGGATTGTTCATATATTTTATTGTCTTCTTATTCTTCATACAAAGAGGTATGGCAGTCCATAAATTGAGTTTTTTTCTGTTTGTTAGAATGAGCTTACATATTCATCACACTATTTTGACGTATTCTCTTTACCAGTAAAACTAAGAGACATTCTCAGATAATAAGCATCATAAGCAAGGCAAATTATTTCAACACAGATTTAGAATCACTGAACTGTGTTTGTGCAAACTAAAGTGCAATTTTCTTTGTTGTCTGTACCAAGAATTTATGAGGCTTCTTCAAGACAATAATCAATAGCAGAAGAGGCATTCTATGGAACCAGAAATTTAGCTTAGATCCTTGTGCTATGATACAGAATATATGTCATATACATACAGAAATAAACATCTTTTAAAAAATAAAGGAAGAAATATCAGGTGTACAATACATTATACAAGGTTATAGTCAACTGACTGATAGACAAATGAATCAGTATTTGGAACTACTTTATGTTTATTAAAAAAATTTTGTCAAATGCTTTATTATGTGAATAATCTCCAGGGTACAACTAAGGGCAGTGCAAGCTTTATCCCCTTATAAAAATATTATAATATACATTTCTATATATAGTGCTACCATTTTGTTAGTATACTACTCACACTCTTAAATATGGTCAATATGGGCTGTTAAAAGACAGATAATAAATTCCTTTACTGACGGAGAGGAGAGTGACGTTATTTTTCATATCCGCTCATGTAATTTTCTTTGGTTGATATGAGACCTAGACTGGAAGCAGCATTTAAATCTACATTTTTGAATCATAGAATCATAGAATTACAAGGTTGGAAACGACCTATAAGATCATCCAGTCCAACCGTCTCCTCATCACCATTGCCACCACTAGCACTAAACCATATCACACAGCACCTCATCCAGACACCTCTTGAACACTGCCAGGGACCGCGACTCCACCACCTCCCTGGGCAGCCATTCCAGTGCCTGACCACTCTCTGAGAGAAAAAGTTTTTCCTTATGTCCCACCTAAATCTCCTCTGATACAACTTGCGGCCATTGCCCCGTGTGCTGCTCATTGCCTGGGAGAAGAGGCCAAATCCCTCTTCACCACAACCTCCTACAGTGCAATGAGGAATGCTGAGAGTTTGGAAGCACCCATAACCAGAAATAATACAGGGAACTACATAGTGACTGATAGCATTAGAATATGTTTTTAAAATATGATATTGCTAGCTTAATAGAATATATATATTTTTTCTAATAAATTTATTTGCATTTTCCCTTTTTTTTTCAAAGAGAGGTGAGTCTTATCCAGTTCTTCAAAGGAAATCTCATAGATCTACAATTTTTACTACAAATCTAGATTTTCTAGAAGATAGTTCTAGCAACTTTAATAGAGAGATTCCCTTTATACTTTCAAACTCTGTCCTCATCTTCATTGTCATCTTATATGTCAGAATTAGGCAGACAATCACTGAGGATAATGATTGTGTCAGTGTTTCCTGTATTGTTTCCTGGAATCTGCCCTTAATACAATGCTGCTATAACTAAATAATGTTTACCTTTTAATTCAGAAGCTGAAGTATGTTAGAAATGTTAGGAAGGTATTTGCAAGATCTAAGTCTTAAATTTGAGTCTTTATGGCTCAGTGTCCACAGTGGTGGCTTGACCTCACTACAAGAAAATCCACTGTTTTCCACTCAAGAAAGATATTGAGGCCCTGAAGTGCGTCCAGAGAAGGGCAACAAAGCTGGTGAGGAGTCTGGAGCACAAGCCTTATGAGGAGTGGCTGAGGGAACTGAGATTGTTTACTCTGGAGAAGAGAAGGCTCAGGAGAGATCTCATCACCCTCTACAACTACCTGAAGGGAGATTATGGTGAGATGTGGGGTCAGCCTCTTCTCTCAGTAACTAGCAATAGGAAATGACTTCAAGTTGCACCAGGGAAGATTCAGGTTGGATGTTAAGAAAAATTTATTCTCTGAATGAGTGGTCAGGCACTGGAACAGGTTGCCAGGGAGGTAGTTGGTGGAATCATTGTCCCTGGAGGTGTTCAAGAAATGTTTAGATTTTGTACTAATGAAGGTTTAGTGGGAAATATCAGTGATGGGTGAATGGCTGGACTGGATGATCTTGGAATTCTGTTCTAATCATGGTGATTCTATGATTCTATGATTCTATGACCTTGGATGTCTACCAGTCCTAGCTTCTGTCCCAACACCTTCCACAAAAGAATAAGGGAAAAATAAGATGAAATGGTTTATAGGTCAAGATGAAGAGAGGGAGATCTCTTACCAGTTACTGTCAAATTATGATGGTCAAAATGAACTTGGGAAAAAAAAAAAAAAATTATATATATGTATACATGCCAATTAAAATAGATTTGGATTGTGAGAAAAAAAAAAAAATCAAAACACCTTTACCCTCCTCACCTTGCAACCAAACTATCCTCAGTCTAGGTTCAAGCTTAATACCCAGACCCTCTACCTCCCCTCCTCAAGTAGAGATGGAGAATAAGAGTTCCTCTCTGCTGTTCCTATGTTTTCATACTTTCTTCTCATTTCTCTGTCTCCCAATTGTTCTGAAGTATTTTCTATCCTATTTAGAAGCATTTTTGAGTGCTACCATCTTGTCTGAAAAACTCAGTTGTGAGTCCATCAGAACTTGTTGGAACTGGCTGTGTCATGATGGAACAAACGTAGTTTCTTCTCACAGAAGCTATAGATAGACACACAATACTTACACAGATAAACACAAGACAAATATAAATAAAAAAAAAGGTACTGAAAAAAACTTCACATATTGTTCTAGCATAGCAGCCAAAAGCTGATCTGATTTACAATCCATCCTGAAAAGGCATCTGAAACGTGTTTTGCTATATAAAGTTATTTCTGATGGCTGTGCAAAGCCTTTGAAGAAAAAAATATCTTAGCTCTTAGATTTCAAGATGGAATGTGTTCTCAGAAAGGTCTTGAAGATGTCCTCTCCTTTTCATCACTTATACTTCTAGGTAGTCATACTGAGGTTCTGTAATCTTTTACAAAAGCAAGCAGAATTACATGATGAACATTTGAAAATTATGTTTCCTGCAGAGGAAATCAGGGGTGTCATGATCAAATCACCTATAAAAATATTTGATTGAACAATCCCATATAATTTTTAATCCTAAGCGAAGAATGTTACATCAGTATGATTTGCTTATTTTTCTCTGTTGAATCCCAAATCTAATTTTAGTAGTCAAAAGATTACAAAAAATGCTCAGAGTTGCTTAGTAGAAATGAGAAGTGTCATAATTCTGGGAAATCTAAATATTTAATCAATTCAGTTTATAAGGATCAAAACACAGAAGAGTTTATTCAAAATTAATGAATAGTATACACTCAGAAAGCAAGATCTGTGGAGAATAAAATAAGGAAGTGTCCAAATTTTCATGCAACTAAATCATAAATCATGTGCCCAGACCCCTGACAAGATGCTTTCCTGAACTGTTAGTTCACAAAAGTAAAACATATTTCTGAGATATATAGAATTTCTCATGACTTTAATATACATTCTGGACACATATTTATGACAGAAAAATCTGGGTTTTGAAATAGCTGGATACATATGCCATCCATGATACAGGGGTTGCTTAAAAAGTAATGCCTCCTATTTTATTATGTTGGCCCAGATTGTCAGAGGCAGATGTTGCTAGTATGGAAGCAGAGACTGAACCTTCTCACCAATATTTCATTACAGAAAGATGGCAGCAGAAGGGCAGTCTGACAAAATGATTCATGAAAGTGTGTATGAAGGAAAGGTGTGTCACTGAATTCCTCCATGCAGAAAAATTGCACCCATTGAGTATTGTTGATACTTGCTGAAGGTTTATGGAATACCAACAGTAGATGTGAGCACGGAGAGGCAGTGGGTGGTGCGTTTCAGCAGTGGTGATAGTGGGTCACTTCCAGATTTTTTGGCACAGATTTTTACGAACACAGCATGCAGGCTCTTGTTCATTGCTGGTGAAAGTGCATAGCTAATGCTATTCACCATTAATGTAAATGTATAGGAGGCATTACTTTAGGAGAGGCAAACATAAAATAATGAGTTTTTTTTCCCATAAGAGCGTTTAATTTGATGAGACTGAGACACCAATGTAGCTCAGATGTAAGCTTTGGAGTTGGATCAAACAGCAGCTGTAAACCCTTCCAAACAGCTGCAGCTTCATTCAGGGCTTAATGGAACATGAATCACAACTTGCCATTTAAGCCTCTTCCCCAGTATAGAAGTGACAGAACAGCCTGGCAGTAGTCTGAGGTAAAAGAGAAATTAGGGTAGATATAAACATCTATTACACTTGTGAATGAAGTTATCCCTGTGCTTTCAACACTAGGGTTCAAAAGTTATTGACAAAATCATCTCATTCTTGAGGACTGCTGCTTGAATCTATATGTAGTTATCACACTTTTCCGTATACACTAGTGTACACATCCACATAAAAGAAGTTGAGTGTGATCCAGTGCCCTCCATAAGGGCAATAGGAGTTTCTCATCAACACTGCTACCATCCAAGGCTAAAATGCACTGGAAGCATTCCTTGTCATTTCTGCAAATCTCCATCTTAAATCTCAAATCTTAGTATTTGCCTAAATCTCAAGGGTTGAAATAAAAAAAAAAAAATGTATTTACTGCGGCAGAAAGGAAAATAAATAAATAATAGTAATGGTAGTAACTCTTACTATCTCTTGCCAGTTTTACTGTTCAGCATGATGCAATACATTATGCAATATCACTTTGGTCAGTTTGGGTCAGCTGCTCTTGTTCTGTCCCCTCCCACCTCCTGCCATCTCAGCCTCCTCACTGACAGGGCAGTAGGAGAGGCTGGAACATCCTTGGCTTTGTGCAGCACTACTCAAGAACAGCTAACACACTGGTGTCTTACCAACCTCTGTTCTTCTCCTAAAGTGAAAATGTGGCATCATACTAGCCACTGTGAAGAGAATCAACTCTATCCCAAATGAAACCAGGACAACTAACCAGATTTCCACATAAGTCTGGAAAAGTTTTAGATCTTGGGCAGAGGAAATGCTTCCTCTCCCTTTCCTGAGATTATTTTTTTTTTTTTTTTGTAATTAATGCCTCTATAATCCAGTATATGAAGGATGATAACATTTGAATTCCCATCTTTGGCACCATGTAGATAAAAGGCTCCATGCTGGCTCTTGCCTCGAGGTCTGCAGTCCTGCCTTTTGTAGTAAGAATGAAAAATTTCTATTCTCTTGGAAATCCCTTCATCTTTTTAATAGGAGCATTAAGAATGGTTAGGCTGGTGTGCAAAAGATGCATTGCTTCTATATAAAGTCATTGGAAGCAGGCTGCAGGCAGATTATACATATTTTAACAGAGTATAGTTCAAAGCAATTGTATCTGTAGAGTGAACCAGGTGTTGCTAAAGTCTCAGCATCCACCTGTACATGTTTTGTAATGCTTTCCTTACGATTAGCTCTGCTCTGGCTCCACTGACTGAATGCACATTAACAGAGGGATTGCAACTATATTCTCTTCAGGAGCACAAAATTTGGCTTATTCTTTCTTCAAGGAATCCATTTAGCATGCTCAAAATCTATTCTGCCATGCAACCAATGCCGTGTAAAAGGAATGACTGAGAAACTCTTCAAATATGAATTCCTGATCTGACTAAAATGCTAGCTAATGTAACATCTTAATCACCTATGGAGAACTAGGATAGGTGGCTTGTGTAGCTTCTGAAGGGTTTCGGGATGTCAACCTGGCGTGATTCAGTTGCCTAGGTAGAAGCATCTGATGCCATTTAATTTGCCTTAGGAAATCCTCTGTTCTTGAAACAGTTGTCCTACTGCACGGACCTCCCATGTGTTCTGCATCATATTTGGCAGCCCCAAGTGGGTGTTTTGATATCAGAGGACATTTCAAATGCCATTGGATATCTACCAACCAAATCAAGATCTTAATCTTTTACTCTGATGTGATTTGATTACCCTTCCCCACTTGTCCTGATGACATGGGAGAATCATTTCTGGATAAAGTAGCAGTAACTATACATACTAGTCTCATTGTACCTCAGCTTTCAGTTATAAAGATATTTACCTGAGTGCTGGGCGCTAAGTTTGTCTGTCTGATCATGGAGTTCATCTTAAAGAATTCCCATAGAGTTCGCTGTACTCAGATTAAAGATGCTTACATATGAGAAAAAAAGATGTACTGGAATTTCTGATTTTTTTTTCTTGCAGCGTGTGCAAAGATTGATTTTTTAATCATGAACAGCTGCATACACCCCACCTTACGAACTCTGATTAGTGAAATTTTGATTGTAGATGAGCTCCAAATATTTTGAAATTTTGTTTTCAACTTGCATAACATGAAAAGAAGATGAATCTTTGTAATTGTTTTTAATGATGTTGCTGTCAGCCCCCCCGAAGAAAAGTTTGTTTTTTTTTTTCTCCACAAAAAGTAAAAGCCAGATTCTGCTGCAAAGCAAACAGTGGTTGTCTGTGGGTATGACTTTAAAAGAAGGGTATGCAACTTCAATATTTCTTCCCCTCTTAGAGAATCAGATTTTCCAGGTTTGCAATGGTAGACGATTACTCCCATTCTTCAGACTATGAAAATGAAAGGTGAGAATCACTTACATAGAAATCAGAGCCACAAAACGTGAACATTTGTCATTTTGTCTGACAGCAGTCATGTACCTTTGTGCTTGCAGCTGCGTTATGGAATTTACATTCTTTTCAGAGATAATTCTGCTGGTGCCAGACTACAGCTACGGAGGGACAGATGGATTAGCAGAGTACACGCATAAAATATAAAAGTAGCATAAGAGGCCAACATACCAAATTGTAAATGTATGACTTTTTCTTTTATTGCTGGATTAGAGGACAGGCTTGAACTCTTATGTTGTATTGTTTCAGAAAAGTAAGATTTAGCAATTTCTTTATAATTATTTGGAAAGTACCGCTGTTCTTTCATATGAGGGCAAAGGGGTTTTGCTCTATTTTGTTCATTTGTAGTGTAATACTCATTCTCATCGCATAATGAAATAACATTTTGAAAAATAGGATTTTTAAGAAACATCCTCAGATTTTACAGAAACTTTCATTTGTTAGATAATTATTCTTCCACTGTGGCCAATCTTTGAGATAAAATGTAGAATTTTCATATACATAAAATGTTGAATCTGTGATAGATTTATTCTATGCATAAAGTACAAACATTCTTTGTACCCCAAGAGTTTTACTTTGAGTTGAACAGGCATACTCATTTTCTTTTTGCAAGCAGAAATGGTTGCACTTTTTAATTCTGAGCTGTGGTGCTTACCACAGATATGACAGTTTGTAGCACCAAATTCATGTTTGGGATTGACACAGCTACAGAGTCATTCTCTTTAAATGAATATGTTGAAAGTCTTTATGAATTGATTCAAAGAGGTTTGAACCAAGATTTAAAAAAAAGTTGCTGAGAACTCTGCAACATCCCATTCTTCTTGTTGCTAATCTCATTTTAGAATGATGGTTCTGTCTATCAAATGGACAGAAAATACTAATTTTATTTAAAGTATATTTTTAAAATCTGATGTGTTTCAGAGATTATAAAAAATGCTTATTGGTGTTAAATTTCAAGTGTTAAACTTGTTTATGATCCTCAAGGAAATATGTACAGATATTTTATATTGATGTTTTCTATTATGTGTAAAAACATCACATAAAACATGATAAAAGGAAGGAAAGAGGGAAACTCAATTCCCTTTAGCTTTACTACTTTTCCAGTGATGAAATATGCAGTGTACACACAGTGTACTGCACGTAGTGAAAGGTTAGAAATTCTAAGCCAAACCAGAAGACTTCATCCCATTTAGACATCAAAAATGATTGTAAACACATATGCTATTTTATTTGAAATAACTTGTTGCACTGTTCTAGATTGCTTTACGAAATTACAGGCCTGGAAGGTACAGGATAAAAACATTCCTGATCATTCTGTACCTTCTCATACATCATTCTAAGAGTGTATGATTAGCTTGCATGAATGTCACGAAATTATCTGTGTACCTAAAATAAAAAAAGTAATTTCTATCCATGTAGCATCTTCGAATTTTTAATTACTTTATAATTATTGTTATTTTATTTATATAAGCCACATTTTATTTCATTTAAGTTTACTAAGAATTACAATGTGTTCTTTTTGAAGTATAAACAATAAAACTCTTTGTTAAAATAATGTGTAACCTTAAATTTAAAGGATCCATTGTTTGTGGTTTCTTGCTGCCTGTTACTTGTCACAGATGGCTAATTGTTTCCAGTAGCTTGATTTAAGGCCATAGAGACTTTTGCATCTTCACATTTCTTGGAATCCTTCTTCAAACAATACATTCAAAGCAGAATTATATTTAGTAGATGCATTAGAAAGACAAATTTTATTAATAGATTGAGCAGTAGACTTTTGGAATTTGTTTCGTAATTGGGCAGTAAGACTTTTTATTTTTCTTTTGCATTTTCTTTTCTTTTCTTTTCTTTTCTTTTCTTTTCTTTTCTTTTCTTTTCTTTTCTTTTCTTTTCTTTTCTTTTCTTTTCTTTTCTTTTCTTTTCTTTTCCTTTTCTTTTCTTTTCTTTTCTTTTCTTTTTTTTAAGTGGAGTTGGTGTGTGATTGTATTATTTGTCCAATTTTTCAAGAAGAGAATAAAGTACAGAAAAAAAGGATCTTTCTATCCTCCAAAAATATCAGGGTTTAGAAATTTTTGTATTAAATAGTTATATATTCAGCCAAATTACTACTGAAATTTTCATTTGCATTCATAACAGTTTTAGGATTGGGCTACTAATTTGTCATAATAATCATCAATATGAAACTAAACAAGCAAGGAAATCCTTCTAAATTAAAGTTTTGTCTGCAGATTGGCAGGTACTTCTTGAACCCTAGAAATGTTAAAACTTGAAATATTTCTTGTGGTGGTGCAAGTTTTTCTCTTTAACACCAAAAGTGCCTAGGTGCAATGTTTCTGTGAAGGGAAGGGATTCATATACTATTAATGTATTTTTGGGACTCTAATATATTAATAGGTAAATCAAGAACTGTTTAAGTAGTTGCAAATACTCCCTCACTTCTGCAAAATAGAGCATTGCTTTAAAACTAGATAAGAAGGAACAGACAAATAATTCAAGGACAAAAATTTGATTGATGAGCACAATAGTAAGCTTTAAAATGTTGCATATATTAAATTTCAAGACAAACGTCTCTATGCTGTCGCTTACATACTGACTCATCATAGTCAGCAAGCAATCATCTAAGCAAGTCAATCAATCCTTAATGCCCATTTGTCCTCTTTTTGACAAACACAAAACCCTATGTCCAGAATATTCAGCGACTGACCTAGCAGTATATAAGCATGAATAACCTTTGCAATATTACAATTCTGGTGTAAAAATCAGTTTCAAAAAACTTTGAAATGTGCAATGTGTGAGGAGGACAAATTAATTTTGATTTCTGCAGTGCATTTCCAACAGTGTCTCCCTTTTTGGGGAATACACTTAGATCTAGGACACGAGGATAAACAAAATTCTCCTCCTCCCCCTCACTGGCATAACAGAGCAGTTTACCATTTTAAATATAACTCATATCTAAAACAGGTAGGAAAAAATATAGGTTTGGTTTTGTTCTTTAAGTTTTCCTATTTTTTATACTTCAAACACTTAAGCAAAATCTCTATTAAGATTTGCATAATGTGTAAAGACAGATATGTTGCACATATGCCTCAGTGACAGATGTAATGGGTGTCTGTAGTCTCAAAGCTCTTGGGAAGCACTGTTATATATAGTAGACTCTACAGAAAAAAAGAAAAGAAAAGAAAAAAAAAAAGAAAAAAATGAAAAACAAAAACAAACAAACAAAAGAACTGAGTATCTTGTTTCATATCACATATTATGTGCAAGATTCAGCATTTTCAAATGGTACACTATTTACTCTTACCAAAGAAAGTGAAATAGCAGATGAAATCCATGTTCTGAATTAATCCCTTATTGAATGTACTTAGCTTGACTATTAATTTTCCTCCCTAATGCTACTTTACTGACAATAGACATACTGCAGGGTTGAGTAAGCCTTTGCACTTCTATAATCCTGAGATTATTTCTCAAAGAGAAATCCATTAAGCACAATATGGACCTAGATGTGACTCTCAGATTCTCCTGTACTGGTGGCATTCATAAAGTGGAAAGGACTTGTATGTTCTATCAGCCCTCTTACTGAATGTGTAAGATTTGTGGCTAAGGGAAGCTGACATACAGTAGTATTGAATTTTAAGTGCTTAGTTAGATTTGTTTTCTGCTATATGTAAAAAACTGTAGAGAAACGTGAAGAAGGTATGGTCAAAGTTTCTCATAAACTAGAGAATTGCACTTGCAGAGCATTATTATCTAAGAGTATTACCAAACACCAAAGTAATTCAATAAATACATACAATCAAGTAATCGTACGAATGATTTTTTCTTAATTTAAAAGATTTTTTTTCCCCACTGCTTACAAATTTTAGTAGAGTCAGTTCTGTAGTAATTCTTCCACTACACTGTTCCCTGTATCCGAGAATATATGTTTTAGAAATGACATAAAATAGAATGGTTGCACCCAATAATTTCTGTCCTGCCTTTAATAACTTTGTATTATTTGATAATATCTGAAGATTCAACCTCTTACTTCAGTAGGCTGCTGGAAAAAGCAAGTTTCTACAGAGGATGTATAGACCAGATATTCATTTTGGTATATTATCTGATTATTTCTGACTGTTGGTATTTGTCCTAGAGCAAATGGTAGGAAGCATCAGAGACATTTGAAAGATAATTTGCCACAAGTAAAAAAACTTTCCCTTTTATTCCTAGTACTTGAAAAGACAAAGCACATGCTCTTAGTGAAAGAACGTCTAGTGTATTTTATATCTTACATGGGTGTTCTTGGGACTCAGTAAAGCTGTCTAGCTTGTTCTGAGTTGTATTAATCTCCTGATCCAATGACTAACTGTGTACAACTATGCAAAATAATTACGCAAATTGTACCATAGAGCAAAATATCAAGTATTACCAAAGTTGTTGTTTGTTTGACTTTTTATTTATGCAAAGGCAAGAAACAACTTTTCAAATCTCAAGTCTCATTTGACGTCCTGTTTCTTTTGGTATCGTGGTTGGTGCTCAAAGAGAACTCCATCACAAAGTTTGTAATGTTTGAACTCATTTTTAAAGCCTTTATGTTGTTATAACTTTGATCAGAATAAGGAGGGTGTGATTTTAAATATTTGTTTTTGTGAATTAGAATTTTCATTTTATACCCATGGAAAAAACAGGATGAAAAAACAGAAATTCTCTTTTTTATACAGGTAATTAGATTTTATAATTGAGAAGATTTAATGATGCAGAAGAAAAAATTTTTATTAAGTAAAGCTATAATTTCCTACAGAAATGACAACTTTATCTGCATTTAGAATGTCTAATGTCCTCTTGTAGTATAATAAATATCTCTGCAGCCTATCTTCTAACTGTATAAACACATTAGTTAGAGATATAGGAATATGAATTAGATAAAGCAAGTCTCCCTTTGAAATGCAAAGCTTCATTGTCTTCGATAGTCTAAACAACCTATCAACTCAATAATATCCATAAATCTAAATTCTATCTAGGACAGAGGATATGAAGTTTGTTTGTTTGACCAACCTCATCTCCTTCTACGACTGGGTGACCAGACTGGTAGATGAGGGAAAGGCAGTTGATGTAGTCTACCTAGATTTCACCAAAGCCCTTGACATGGTCTCTCACAGTGTCCTTCTGCGGAAACTGGCTGCCCGTGGCTTGGACAGTTTTACCCTCCGTTGGATAAGGAACTGGCTGGAGGGCCGTGCTCAACGGGTGGTGGTCAATGGAGTGAAGTCTAGCTGGAGACCTGTTACAAGTGTGTCCCCCAGGGGTCGGTACTGGGGCCCATCCTGTTTAATATCTTCATTGACGACTTAGATGAAGGGATTGAGTGTACCCTGAGTAAGTTTGCAGATGACACCAAGTTGGGAGGTTGTGTCGATCTGCCTGAGGGCAGGGAGGCCCTGCAGAGGGATCTAGATAAGCTGGATCGCTGGGCTGAGATGAATGGGATGAGGTTTAACAAGGCCAAGTGTCGGGTTCTGCACTTTGGCCACAACAATCCCATGCAGCGTTACAGGCTTGGGGATGAGTGGTTGGATGACTGTGAAGAGGAAAGGGACCTGGGGGTGTTGGTTGATGCTCGGCTGAACATGAGCTGACAGTGTGCCCAGGTGGCCAAGAGGGCCAACGGCATCCTGGTCTGCATTAGAGATAGTGTGGCCAGCAGGAGCAGGGAGGTGATCATCCCCCTGTACTCAGCACTGGTGAGGCCGCACCTCGAGTACTGTGTTCAGTTTTGGGCCCCTCAATAGAAGAAAGACATTGAGGCCCTGGAACGTGTCCAGAGAAGGGCAACGAAACTGGTGAGGGGTCTGGAGCACAAGTCTTATGAGGAGCGGCTGAGGGAGCTGGGATTGTTCAGTCTGGAGAAGAGGAGGCTCAGGGGAGACCTCATTGCACTCTACAACTTCCTGAAGGGAGGCTGTGGTGCAAAAGGGTCTGGCCTCTTCTCCCAGGAAAATAGTAGGACCTGAGGAAACGGCCAGAAGTTATACCAGAGGAGGTTTAGGTTGGACATTAGGAAACTTTTTCTCTCAAAGGGTGGTCAGGCACTGGAATGGCTGCCCAGGGAGGTGGTGGAGTCGCCGTCCCTGGTAGTGTTCAAGAGGCGCGTGGATGAGGAGCTACGAGATATGGTTTAGTAGCTTGTGGCACTGATAGGAATGGGAGGGTGGTTGGACTAGATGATCTTGCAGGTCGTTTCCAACCTTATGATTCTGTGATTCTGTGAAGTAATGATAAAGTATTTTTTATGAAATCCAAGAGGTTAGGCAACATTTTATAAAGCCTATCTTTAATATCTTGTGGAAAAAACAGGGCTACAGATAGTCAGTGAATCAGGTTCAACGCTTAGACTTTGAGGTTAGCTATAGGCAACCTAACCCAGTTTCACAGATAATTGGTGGAATAACCTTGTTTATCTGTGCAGCTGCAAGGTTCTGTGAAAATCCTTTTGATGCCTTCAATGTAAGATTGTCTTCCTGTGGAAAAAACTACACGGTAGTACTTGTAAGTAAGCAAAGGGGAACAATCTGTAATAGCTCAGTGATTTGTTGAACTAAATCCTTTTATACAGTCAATTACTAGCACAACTGAAGGAAAAAAAATCTATGAAATATGTTAGTCAGTAAAATCCAAACAATTGCAGTCTTCTCCTTCAGTAGGCTTATTCATCAGAGAAACAGAGGTTCTAGAGTAAAGGCTTCGAAAGGCCCACAAAACTAATATCAGGCTGGTTATACAGGTTACAGGTTTCTAAAAACAAGGCCTGAATTCTTATGGTCTCCTGATGTGAGCATTTGGCTTGCTCACATGGCAAGAGCAAAGCTGTGATTCACAGTTCTTCTGGCTCCATGAATGAATCACTCCGAGCAGATTCAGAGCTTTCCCATTTCCTTACTCTTCAACATACCACAACCACTCTCTGCTGTTCTACATTCTATAGTTGTTTCTCTGCTATGTCAGTGCTGTAGTGAGGTGTGCCTACCTGCCATATGACTGCATAAGAAAATAGATCTGTGCTGGAAAGCATTAAGAACAAATAACTCCATTTAAGTGACAAAATCCCAGTCTAATAAAAGCTAGCAGAATATCAAAATCACAAAAGGACCAGTTTATGCACCACAATGGACAAAATGCAAGAATTATATGTATTTTGACTGAAACTTGACTGCTTTCAATTTAAGTTTTGTAAATCTCTATTCTGAAATGCACATACATATTATTCTCTGTATAATTAATATATGTACTTTCATCAATTCTGTAACAGAGGAAATGTATCAGTACAGTATCAGGAATGTTTTGCAGTGCTAGAGTAAATGATTTTGCTGTTGTATAGGTGAGAAAATGAAGATGAGCAGATGGTATGTTCATAGTTGTTGAAGTAAATACATCTTCTGTTTTTCAATAGCATCACAAGCCGAACAGCAGAAAAACTATTTACAGTATGTTCATAGAAATATTAAATATTTAGCAAGCTTCCTCAAAAGCTTAATGTATCTCTCCTTAATAACATGGAAAAAATTAATATTGAAAGACCACCATATATTAAGAAATAATCACCCAATCCTCCAGAATCATCTATCCAATACTCAGCTGAAAGATGACTGGCATGGCCAATTTTTTCAGCAAAGGATAGATAGGGATAAAACTCATCCAGGCCAAAAGGAAAATGAAGTTCAGTGAGACTGTTTACACTCCCTCTGCACATCGTTCACTGGATTGCTATGTTGCTTTTAAGTTTATTTAGCCAGGTGCTCCTAGTCATCCTTTCATCCCTGCTCTGTGCCCATCCAGTACATTTACTGGCCTTATGTTGTCCATTTATAATTCTTTCCCAGAAACAAGATGTCACAGTCCAGCTGCTCTGGACTTCATAATTTATTCTGTCTGTGATGTTTTCCTGCTGCTTTAAACATAACTTCTCCCAAAGCCTTACAGTGTAGCTCTTCAGGGACTTGATTTTGATGTAAGGTGCACACATCTGACTGAGCAAGCCAATGTGTATGATACAAATAAGCATAGCCATATTAAATGGTAGAGAGAGCTGCCTTTATTTGCATGCTTCAGGTAAATACTCTTTTCTGAAGAGCTCTTTGTAGCTGAGGGACAGTCATTTTCAAATGTTTAGAAGACCTCCACCCTTCCATCTCCCTCTCTCTCTTTCTTTTTCTTTTTCTTTCAGCTGTAAAATTATCTTGTAAGCTTCTGTTTGTTTTTTTTCCCCAATAAATAATCTTCAGCAAGTGTTTCTATGAATTTATGGAGGTGCTCTTTATGGAGGGCTGTGTCAATATCTTTGTTAGGGACTACCAAATCTTGCCTTCCACTGAGTCAGCAATCCTCCCAGCTCTGTCTCATCAGCAAACTAGCTGAGAGTGGATTGTATCCTTTCATTCAGGTCATTGATGAAGATGTTGAACAAGATTGGGTCTGACACCAACTCCTGGGGAACACTGCTAGTTACAGGCCTCCAACCAGACTCTGACACTGATGACAATCCTCTGAACTTGATCAGTCAGCCAGTTCTCAATCCACCTCACTGGTCACTCATCTATCCCATATTTTCTAAGTTTAATAACAAGGATGTGGGAGACTGTGTCTAAGTGTCAAACTTTCTGAAGTCAAAGTACACAACATCCACTGCTTTCCATCCATCTAGTCAGCCAGTGATGACATCATAGAAAGCTACCAGGTTGGTTGAGAATGATTTCCCCTTGCTGAATCCATGCTGACTACTCTTGATAGCGTTCTTTTCCGATTGCTTGGAGATGGCATTCAGAACAAATTGTTCCATTACCTTTCCAGAGACAAAGGCGAGACTGACTGGCCTGTAGTTTTCCAGGTCCTCCTTCTTGCTCATTTTGATGGCTGGAGTGATACCGCCTATCGTCCAGCCTTCAGGCACCTCTCCCATTTTCCAGAACCTTTCAAAGATGACTGAGAGTGATTCAACAATCACCTCTGCCAGTTCTTTCAGCACACGTGGGTGCATCCCATCGGGTCCCATAGATTTGTGTGTGTTGATTTTAGCTACACACTCTCTGGCCATATCCACCTCAGTCAACAGGAAGTCTTCCTCTCCCCAGACTCTCTCTCTTACCTCCAGGGTCTGGGATTCCTGAAGGCCAGTCTTAGCACTAAAGATTGAAGCAGAGAAGGCATTCAGAATCTCCGCCTTTTCAGTGTCCCCTGTTACCAAGGCACCCACCTCATTTAGCTGGGGTTCCACATTTTCACTATTTTTCCTTGTACTTTTGACATACTTAAGAAACCTTTCTTGTTATCCCTTATCTCCTTTGAAAGGTTTAGTTCCAAGAGTGCCTTAGCTTTCCTTGTTGCATCCCTATGGGCCCTGGCAACATTCTTATATTCTTCCCAGGAGGACAGACCCTTTTTCCATATTTCATGGACTTTCTTCTTTCTTTTTTTCAGCTTATCTATGAGTTCCTTGCTCATTCATGCAGACCTCTTGCCATCTTTCTATGATTTCTTATTCTTGATGTACTGATTTTGAGCTCAGAAGTGGTGGTTAAGTACCAGGCAGCTCTCATGGACCCCCTTACCTTCAAACTCTCCAGCCCATGGGGTACCTCCAAGTAGGTCTTTGAAGAAGTCAGAGTTGGCTCTCCTGAAGTTCAGGGTCTGGGTTCAAATGGAATGTTAATATATTGTTCAAAACAGCTAAAGCTTACGACTACCTCTCATCTGGATCATGGTGAGAGTGTAATCCGTACTCATGGCTGTATGCAATGTCACTGTGAGCTGCAAAGGAATTCTGACAACTTCTAAGAGGAATCAAGTCAACAGCTTAAGTTAACTTCTTAGCTTTATACTAATGTAGAAAAGAAGTGCCTGTACAATCAGAGATAGCTGTGCAATGGGTTAAAAAACTATCTCATAGTAAAATTCCTACAGAGATACAAAACCAGACAGTGTAATGTCTTGGATGTTGTTATAGGATATTAAAATAGTCTCTAGGCAAATATTTTCCCTGAGAAACATTCTAAGTGATCAAATGCGATGTTTTCTCTGCCACTACTGCCACAGAGGTATGTTAGTCATTCAATTTATCCATATCATTGTATTGTTAAAGGAATTATGCTAGATTTTTTCTCTTAAAACATAATTCACATATATATATGTATATTTCCCAGCTGGAGGAATTAAGCTCACTCTTCTCCACAACAAACACTAATATAACATTTGCAGTGTAGACGTCTTTGAAATTTGTACTCTGGACCACAGTTTTTAAAACAATGAAGTGATTATTCTGTCTCACTTTTTAAAAACACAAATAATACTGAGAAGATATATGACTCAGCATATAGTGATTCTCAAAGATATGTTTTACTAAGTCTCAAAGTATGATTTCCTGGCATAAACATAGAAGTTTATCTAAGAGTCTGTATTGGAGTAGTCATTGAGCAATCTGTCCAGTACAAGGAACACAGACTTTATGACCTCAGATTTGGAAAACCAGTACATAATATGTTTGTCTAGACCTGTATAATCAGCAGTAGACAATGAGATGGTAGTCTAAGGTGCTTTATAGAGGACAAGCTGACAAGCAATTTCCAGGTCCTTCCACCTGTCAGACTTAGAGGGTTATTTTTTTTTTTCTGTGCTGAGATGAAACAGCACAAACCAATGCCAAAACAAAAACAAGTTCTCAGGAGTGAATATTTATAGCGTAACTGTCTCAGGAGGAATAGAAGAGCAAAACACAAGTTCTGATCGGAACAAAACACTGCTTGGCAAATACTGAGAAAATATCTTAAATCTGTTATTTTGCTAATGTAAACTGTTCTTGGATGATCTTGCATTCAATTCAATGTTCATATCTCCTTTCTAACCAAGTAGAAAATCTGAAAACGTTTTTTCTGTTTCAAGAAATCTTCGGACTTATCTGCTGGGAATTATATTGGATATGTTCATCTTCCTATCAGTTAGAAGCTATTTTTTGTCTATTTTTATTGTAGCTTTTAAGGAAGACTCATACAACACAAGTTAAGCAGCAACTGTTTTTTTGCTAGATTTGTTTGGACTCATCTCCTGAGGAAACTCATCCTGGACCAGGGAACCCATCTAAGCTAAATAAAACTCAGTCTTGGAAGAATATCTGATTTGTAGGGTCATTACCATTCCTAGTGGTCAAGCCTCTGAACTTCTGGATATGAAATGAACCAAAAAACAAACAAACAAACAAAAAAAAAAACGCTTCAGCCTTTTTGTTCTACACAAATAATGCTCCTACTCCAATGAGAAAGTAAGCTGCTTCTTAACATTCATGCCAGCCGAAGATTGAGGTTTGAGTTTGCTTACCACCTGTTCCTTAAATAATGTGAGTTCTCTATGAGTAAGTAACTTATCAGTCTTAGAATGATGCTTCAAAGTATAAATATGAAAATGTGCTATTTCCTCACTGCATTAAATTAGCATCTCCTACAGATGGGCAAAACTAGTACTGAGTGGAATTTTATTAGATTTTGATTGTGATTGCAGATGACTCTCAAATGTGGGAGTTTCACAGATCCCCAGAGACAGGGAATTGACACTATGTAGTGCCTTGACCAAGACCTTGTTTCTGCAGGTTCTTCCCCACTTCTTATCCCTACTCATTGCAGGATTCTATGCCCTACTTCTGCTTTAAAGAACTAATTTCTCCCACTGATGCATTACTAATAGGCCCATTGCAAGTTCTTCACCCCTTCTTACCAGGCCAAGTTTTTTTCTTTTTTGACTGACAGCAGCTTGTATGGGTGGCTTTGCTCCCACTCTTTTAGTGATTATATGAAGGCCATTGTGATTTGCTACAGAAAACATTCAGGAATACCCAACTGCACTACATCTACTGGTGTTCCACTCTTATCTCCATATTTCCTTTATTGAAACCCAGCCTGAGTTATCATATTTCACAGATATTTTTTTTTAATTATATTTTATAGAAGTGCAGAAACATCCTGCATGTATTCTCTCCACAGAAAGTTTTATATAAAATGGAAAGCAGTCTCCACAAAAGTACTCCCAAATCTTTGAACTGGGAAGCCACATGCTCATTTATTGCATATTTTAATCTGTAAGATATAAGCTGGATGGAAAATTCTAGAGGAAAGGATCTTGTTACATTATTTATTTATTTTTAAAATAAGTCAAATTGTATTTATAAAATAAACTGCAGCGTAGTGGAAATAATTGTAACTAATACTATATCTACCTGCTTTCCTTCCTAGTCTCTCAGTTACTATCTTCCATTCCATTTTCCTGTGTAATTTGTTCTGTTCATTTGAAGGTCTTAGCTTCTGGGAATCGGCTATATCAGGTGTTTGGAGAACATCTGGAAAAATTGAGCACTTTCACATTATCAGTAATAATTAATGAAACTTCTGCATGCTTTGGAACAGTATGCATGATACACGAGCAAACAAAAAACACAAATGGACAAAATGTTAGCAAAGAATTGCACTCAATATGTCTCAGTTATACAGTTTTAGCATGATAAGATGAAATAACTCTAAAAATGGTTATTAAATATCGGTTTATATGCTAGGAAGGAATATTTCTTTCTCCATTATCCATCTCCTTCCATCTATTGTATTAAATATGTACCTCACTGGTTTTTGTATCTGATCTACTAAAGCAATTTATAGTATGATACTGAACAATGTTTGAGCTGAGGTTTTAAATGGATTGCTGTGATAGTGCTTTGAAAAAGAAACTGATGTGTCCCAACCATAAAGAAATCTATAAGGTCATCAACCTTACTGAAACAACATGCAACTCAGTTGCTGATCAACTAATTCTGTTTGCACATCATTAATGTATACGTGATGCTGTTAATCAACCATGTTCTTAGTTGACCTACAATAACTAACATTTTGCTATCCATCATACTCTCTAATAGATTCTTGAGTGACTGTTGTGTATCTGGTTCTGCTTACTGGTTCACTAAGGTTATTCTACTTGATACTGTTGTCCTTGGAGACTTTATTTAAAGTTGAGTTTATAGTTTTGGTTTCTGTTTGTCTTTTAAGTTTCTAAGATCTGAGAACTTGATTTTCCTGGGAGGATGTGTAAGGAGCTGTTAGTTATAGAAATTCTTCACAAACATATTCCTAACTCGGTTAAAATTTTCTATTTTATTTACACAGACTTTTCCTTTTAAGAAGTCTGAACATCTCCTTGTTCAGGAAAGGCAGGAGGGCAGCTGCTTAGTTTTCCCAAAGCTTTCTCTGGCCCAAGCTGAATATGTTTATCATCCTCATCACGTTTTTGCAAGGCAAGAGCTCTAGAGTCCAGCAATTCTGTTGGCTATCAACTGAACTTCTAGTTTATCACTATTTTATACTGGGGTTCCAAACCTGGGCAAAATCATAGAATCATAGAATCTATGGAGTTTAAAACTGTGTAGAAATTTGCTCTCATAAGGTTCCTCTTGGACCACTCTACCAGCTGGTAGGTTCTTCTGGATAGCAACCTCACAACTGAGTATAACAACTGCTCTTACTTGTTTGATGTCATCTGCTAGTTTGACAAGAGTCTAGTTCAATGCCTCCTCCATCTCAATGGTAAACATAAACAGAATAGGTCCTGCTAGAGACTCCTGTGATACATTATCAGCATCCATATAGGCCACATGGCCTATTAACAATTGTTTGTAAATCTGACCTTGTTTTATCCTTCTTCCTTCATCTCTAATTTCCTAACTGGGATACCAGAGTACTGTGAGAGAAAAGATCACAGGAATTGCTCATGTTTCATCCACAAATACTTTTGTTTCCTTATGAAGGACATACAATGGAAAAAAAAGAAACAACCTGTAAAGTAATCAATGATAAGGATAATACCAGATAAGCATAATACTTCTCTAGCTTCTTCTCTTCTTCTGCAATTAATTCAGAATTCCCCACATCACTTTTCAAATTCAGCCAAAACTTCCACTAAAATATTGTTCTTACCTTTTGTTCCCCCTCTTGACTCTTTCTTCAGCTCATGATTCACAGCTGAACCTTTCCTTTTGTACACTTCTTTTAAACATACCTTTTATTCGTCTTCTGTTTCTGTCCAAGCTCAAAGGAACCTCTCTCTTCTAATATGTTCTTTTGATACTATATGCTCAAACTCAACTACTTACATCATAAGCCTCAGGCTCAGGTACTAAAGCATAAATTTATATTCTGTAAAACAACTTTACCGATAGGAGTCAAATAAAAAAAAATCTTCCAGTCTTCAAGATACTTTTATCCAATGTTATGAATACATTCAAACAACTAGTCAAAAGATCTATGGAAAATACACTAAAACTGAAAGATAAATAAGAACAAAACTGCTTACTGTTTTCAAATGTGAAAATACCCATATTTAACCAGTTGATAAGTAAGTCAAATGCTGGTTGCCATATTATCACAAAAATTTATTAAGTTCAAAAATATGGGCAAATAATAAGCCTCTTATTAGAAATGTTTTTTAAATCTTTCTTTTTCTGAAGTTTGATGTGCAAGTAGAAGTAAATCAGTGATGCACTAGAAAAGCCATGAACTAAAACAATCGTTTATAAACATACTGCTAACCAATATAAACAGATGAAAAGCTTGAAAAATACATTAGATAAATTTCATGCTCTTGGAATTCAGCATACAAGTCTGCATATTGCAACCTCAGCTAGGATAACCAGTATATGAGTGAGGGACACCACCTCATGCTTTAAGAACAAGTGTTACACAGCTAAGTACACTGACGTGATGTAACACTGTGCACAGTTTCCAATCCTATTTTTAAAATGTTGTAATTTCCACTTTGTGGAAAACAGCATGCTGTCATCAGTAGAAAAGTATCTTCATTTTCTTAGTTCTCTTCCTATTTTGAATTTGGAATGACAGGGTTACTTTCAGTGATCTCATTGCTTCTTCCCAACTGGTGTTAGTAAACCTAAAACATTTCTCCTTGTACATTATCCATGCATCTCAATTTTGGTTAATCAGGATGCATGCACTCATTCTTACATCAATTATTCATTTTATCAGTGCAAGTATTCATGCAAATGGAGGTCAAGCTTCAGGCTTTCTGAAAATATTCTTTTGGAGAATTACGTTTCAAATAGCAATGACTTTTTGTCTATTTAGCTCTGCTGCCTAATGACAATACTCAGTAGTTAAATAACTCTCCTCACTTTTCTCGCCAGCTAACTGCAAGCTTGTGTAGAATGACAAAGACACGCTTCTGTTACAGGGCCAGAAAATCTCAAGTTCAATGAATGCCATGCACTACCTTGGCTGAAAGTACATCCTACTGTAACAACCAAGTCAGTGGTCTGACAGCTTGTCTCCTGGGCAAAGCCACGGTGGCTCCAAGTGCATGTACTGAGATGTCTTGTGCTTTCCTTTTGAAGGTTCCTCAGAGGATTTCTTAGTAGAAGGAGCTGCTTTTGAAATGCACAAAGGGACAAACAAACAGGCAAAAGGAATTCATTGTTGCAGAAATATGTGGAATACGTATTCTACTCAAAGTAATATTACCTGCGTTCACTGATCAGCATGTACTTTGCACCAAGGAGGGCAGACAAACTAGAGAATTAAATACAAGTGAACCAAAGCAAGGAAGCAAATACTCAGATTAAATAAAAAAGGGACTCATTTGGAGATAAACCATTTAATAAACATGATACAAATGTTTCCAAGTTTCGATACCAGATGAGAGGCATAAAAATAGCAGGTGCTGCTGAAAAACCATTATAGCCATAGAAATATTTCAAATTCTGTATAAGCAACTTTACTTATTGTAGCTCAGTTATTGTAATTCTTCTGAAAGCTTTCTTTTCCTTAGTGTATGAAAGAACAATTGTGAAGAAAAATATCAAAAGAGCAAATAGTAGACTATAATATTTACATTACCTGCTTAAATGTTAAGCACTCAGTGTTCAAAATGTTTCAAATGAAAGTTACAGAGACCTTTTGTTGCTTTTCTTGCTTATTCCAACAGCTGTAGGCTCTGAAATCCGACAGTACTAGTCACAGCAAGTTATGCTTCATTTTTGTGGGAAGTATAATGGTGTTGCCTAAGTTTCTTGCATTTACCTGCCTGGACCTGTGGGGAATTAATAAATGTAGGAATGAATTAGTTAAGGTCTGGATGCTGTCATTCATTTGAGGTTTCATTAACTTATATCAGCTTCTAAAACAAACATACAAAAGTTTTGTTTTCTTTGTTCTCAATATATATGTTTTCTTCTTCAGTGAGTCCTACATCAACAAAATAAGGAAGAAGATGAAGGAAGAACCCTTGCCTAATTACAAGTTTACAAGTGACTTTTTTTCTTAAGTAAAAGTGCACATATTATTGCTAGAAGTTAATAAGAATTTCCCAGAGTCACATAATCATATCATAATCATATCTTTCCACACAGATCATATATAAACAAATGAACCAGATCTATTTATTGTATATCTCCTGATTTAATAGCATATTCCTCAACTGCTTTCAGTCAAGGATAGGTCTACATGCATATGCTGAGTATATCCCAAGTTTTTCACTGTCGCACTGCCTTACAAACAGCATATTTCCCTTCACACTTCAGTTGGGAGAGAGCTCTCAGTTGGTGCACCCTACACAAAAAATAAAAGCCAGCTCTTCCACTCCATGGAAGTAAGGATAGAACTGCAAGTCTAATGCTATCGTCTGACAGAAACAGGTTAAATTCAGTTGAGGATATTTCAAAACCATTCCTTTGTTTTTGAAGCAGTATCATGAAGCATTTCTGGTAAACTAGGTACATTCAATTTATGAAAGCTTTAAAAACTTTTATGCTGTAATAAATATTAAATATTTTTATACAGATCTGGGTCATAACTACTAACATTTTGCTGTGTTTAAACCATTTTTCTCTTCCATATGTGTGTTCACAGACAAAAAAAAAAAAAAAAAAAAAAAAAGAAGCCTGAAAAGCCAAACTCACCCAAGATGTCTAAAAGAAGTCTTTTGAAGAAGTCTTTTACATTAGCTATGTATAATGTAGTAGTTATGTAATTTGTGTATGTGTGTCTGTATTTAAACTCCTTGTTATGTTCTGGAATGGCTCTTCTTAGCAAGACTGGTCTTTCATGTAGCTATGTAATTTAGATGTTCTCTATACATAGAAAATTATTTACAACATTTCTAGGAAAAAGAAATATATATATAGAAAATAGAGCACATGTTTACAGCAGTTCCCAGAAACTGCTTGGCTGTGGTTTTCAGTATCATTCAAACAGCTCATGAGAGAACTTTTTAATTCAAGAAAGAGACAGGCAAAGGAACCATCATAACTATAGAAAGTACAAAGAAATATAAATACTAAGAACAGATCAACAGGCACTTCTTTCAGCTCCTCATAATAATCAGGAATATTACTGTTTGGACTGAAATTTTTAATCTATAGTTTCAGCCCAAAGACTGTTTTTGAAATTTTAAAGACAGTTCCTTATTCTTTTTAAAAGTCATAGCAGAGAAGCAAAGGAAGAGTTATGTCTTTATGTCTGGCTCCATCTCTGTATTGAAATGTAAAAACTATTGCTAGTCCACTTCCAAACAACAGTTTATATTTTCAACATTCATGTGCTTTAGACAACTGACATTCTGCAGACAGGTAAGAAAACATATCGCTCTGTGTACAACTGTGCTGTGTACATCCGTGCTGGAGCATCCTTTATGTTCCCACTTCACATAACCTGAGAAACATCCAACAAAGAACAAGCAATAATTCATAGGATGTCTCATTTTTATGTTTTATTTTATTTTTTGTGTTTTTTTTTTGTTTTGTTTGTTTGTTGTTGTTGTTGTTTGTTTGGTGTTTTTTGGCGGGGACCCAAGATACTTACACATTTCTTCTTTAGTTTTCATATCTGAGCATCCTCTCCTATCAAGAAAGGTTGAGGAACCCAGGTGTGATTAGTTTGGAAGAGAGAATGTTCCAAGAAGATCTCACTGCTCTCTTCCAGTACTTGAAGGGATCTTAAAGGGGGGGGAGGTAGGAAGAGAGAGGAATGGCTTTTTACATATTTGAATAGGACAAGAGGGAATGGTTATAATCTCAAAGAAGAGAGATTTAAATTAGATCTTAGGAGGAAATTTTTGCTCAGAGGATGATGAGGCACTGGAACAGGCTGCCCAGAAAAGCTGTTGATGCCCCATTTCTGGAGTGTTCAAGGCCAACTGTAATGAGGCTCTGGAAGCTTGAGTGCTGTTCCAGAGAGGTAGGTATAGAGGCTGACTCTGATTAGTATCTTTATTGATGACCTAGATGAGGGGATTGAGTGCACCCACAGTAAGTTTGTAAATGATACTGAGCTGGGGGGAAGTGTTGATCTGCCTGGGAGCAGAAAGGCCCTTCAGAGGGATCTGGACAGGCTGGAGAGCTGGGCTGAAGCCAGTGGGATGAGGTTCAACAAGACCAAATGCCAGGCCCTGCACTTTGGCCACAACAACCCCAGGCAATGCTACAGGCTTGGGGTGGAATGGCTGGAAGACTGTAGAGGAAATGGATCTGGGGTATTGATTGATGCTTGGCTGAACATGAGCCAGCAGTGTGCCTGGGTGGCCAAGAAGGCCAATGGCATCCTGGCTTGCATCAGAAGCAGTGTTGCCAGCAGGAGCAGGGCAGTGATTGTCCCCCTGTACTCAGCTCTGGTGAGGCTGCACCTCGAGTACTGCATCCAGTTTTGAGCCCCTCCCTGCAAGAAAGACACTGAGGCCCTGGAGCGGGTTCAAAGGAGGGCAACAAAGCTGATGAGGGGTCTGGAGCACAGGGCTTGTGAGGAGCGGCTGAAGGAGCTGGGAATGTTCAGTCAGGAGGAGGCTCAAGGGAGACCTTATATCACCCTACAGCTACATGAATGGTAGTTGTTGGTCTTTTCACTCATGTAACTAGCGATAGGACTAGAGGAAATGGCCTCAAGTTGCATCCAGAGAGGTTCAGTTTGGATATTAGGAAAAATTTCTTCTCTGAAAGAGTGGTCAGGCACTGGAATAGGCTGCCAAAGGAGGTGGTTGAGTCTCTGCTCCTGGAAGTGTTCCGCAAGAAATACGTAGATGTTGTACTAAGGGACTTGGTTTAGTGAAGTAATACTGGTGGTAGGTGGACAGTTGGACTAGATGATCTTGGAGGTCTTTTTTTAACCTTATTGATTCTATGATTCTATGATCGATTCTATTGTATGAGCTAATGGGTGGCAACCTTGCCTGTGGCAGTGGGGTCGGAATAGGTGATTTTTTAGGTTCCTTCCAAACTAAGCCATTCTGCTACATTCTACATTCTATGACTGTGATTCTATGATTGATCCTGAGCCCCCTTTCAAATGAAATGAAAAATTAAATGCACATAAACATAATTTTCAGCAATTCTCTAGGAAATTCTTTTGGTAAGGAATTACAGTATTTTCATTTTTACCTTTTGTTGCTGCAGGTCAGAAAAAAAGGTAGAGAATCTTACTAAACTTCTACATTTTGGGTATATTATCAAACATGTTGTTGCTAGTGTAATCTCTTACTGTTGTCTTCTGAAAAAGGTCTTTCATGTGCTGATCATCTATTTAAATAGTAATCTAGCTGAATTATGTTTTCATCCAACTATAAATATATCTTACCTTCACTTTATATTCTATATTCTGCTGAATTCTGAACGTTAACAAGGGAATCTTGAAAACAGTTCAAAGAAAGCTGACTCAATAAATAACCTCACCTATAAAGAAAAAAAAAGTCAAAGATAAAAACCACACCACACAGTTGAGAAGTTTAAATTTGCCATAGAGAAGTTCTTCATTTACCTAGAGATGTGGTTGATGCCTCGTCTATGGAGACTTTCAAGGCAAGGCTGGATCAGGCCCTGGGCAACCTGATTTAGCTGTGCATGTCCCTGTTCATTGCAGGAGAGTTGGACTAGATGATCTTTAAAGGCCCCTTACAACTCCAAGGATTCTATGATTCAATGAGTCTATGATTCTGTGATTAATTTAAATTTGATATGCACTGGTTTACGTCTCCAAATAAGAAAGATTACAAGAAGTTTCAAGTTTGAGAGCAGTTAGAATCTATTTTGCTCTAAGGAACTTCCTTCCAAGCTACCTAAAACATGGAGGCCATTCCATGAGACGTGCTGAATTCTTGCACATGATAAAACAATCTCTGTCTTTAGAGTTACACTAACTGAATGGATTCTGAAGAACTGTTGCAAATGAACCTGAGCCATAAAAATAAAATAGTATGTTCAGCATCTCTTTATGCATGTCAGGTATGGACTCTTATTGGCTTCAGTTATTCAAATTAAACACCTTGCAGAATGAAGACCTAAAAATATTTAGCAAGTCCTGTGTGACAGATGAAAGTGAACCAAACTCTTTCATAGGCATTTTGTTATACAGCTGTCTCTTCTAACCTTCCACAATATCTGACCCAAAAGGTTATGGCTGCTGATCCAGATTTTTACTGAAAAAGGATTCACAAAAATTTGTCTGTTTCAGTTAATTCAGCAACTTTCCTCTCCCTTTTTACTGCTAAAATCCATGCATGTGTTAATTACATTTGCCTTGACTTAGTTCTATATTCCCTCCTTTGAAGGGGCTGGGGAGGGATTTTCTTGCTCAGCAGAGTTTCTCAAACTCTTATTACTGCTGTAATTATTTCATAGAAATATTTACCAAAGGGAGCAGCACACACACACACACATACACAAATCACATAGATGGTAAAGTAGCAGAAGAATGTTTCTAAAAATAGTATGTAAAAATGTTCCAAAATGTCTCTTGTCAATCAGTACACAGAAAAGTGGATAAATGTTTGTGTGGGCATTTTCTCCAGTTAGTTCAGTACTTTTCTTCTAGCAGACATTGTGGAATTCTTATGTAAATTCCAAATATTAATGACCTCAATACATCAGGGTAGAAATAAAAAGCATAATAATCATGAATGGATGTACTAATATGTTTGTTTTACATAAATGAAGATGCAAGCTTGAATATTGTAGCATGGTAGAAGGGCAAATTTCTTTCCTAAATCCTTCATTGTTACCTCCTAAAAAACTTCTTTACAGGTTAGTTCCTCAATCTCTTTTTACTGGAAAGATACAGAATCTTACCTTCGCCTTCTGTTTCTCTTTTTTTACCTTCTTTATTGTGGTGCTACACATTAAGATCATTGCAAATGGCTACAAGTCACACTACACCTATAAGATATACATTTGATATTAGATGGCTCACATCAGAAACAGTGTTGCCAGCAGGAACAGGGCAGTGATTGTCCCCCTGTACTCAGCTCTGGTGAGGCTGCACCTCGAGTACTGTGTCCAGTTTTGGGCCCCTCGCTGCAAGAAAGACACTGAGGCCCTGGAGCGTGTTCAAAGAAGGGCAACAAAGCTGGTGAGGGGTCTGGAGCACAGGGCTTGTGAGGAGCGGCTGAAGGAGCTGGGAATGTTCAGCCTGGAGAAGAGGAGGCTCAGGGGAGACCTCATTGCTCTCCATAACTACCTGAAGGGAGGTTGTAGTGAGCTGGGGGTCAGCTTCTTCTCTCATGTAACTGTGATAGGACTAGAGGGAATGGCTTCAAGCTGCATCAGGGGAAACTCAGGCTGGACATTAGGAAATACTACTTCTCTGAAAGAGTGGTCAGGCACTGGAATGAGCTGCCCATGGAGGTGGTGGAGTCACTGACCCTGGAGGTGTTCTAGGAAGGTTTGGACATTGTGTTGAGGGGCATGGTTTAGTGAGAGCTATTGGTGATGGGTGGATGTTTGGACTGGGTGATCCTGTGGGTCTTTTCCAACCTTGGTAATTCTATGATTCTATGATTCTAAGATGTCAGTGTTGGATCTGGAGCTGAACTCAGGTCCTCCTCTGAGATCTGTGTCCTGCATTCCATACAGAAAAACTCAGAGGTGAGCAGATGATTTGTCTTTTTTATTGCAGTTTGCAATGATTAATCAAATGAGATTAGAAGTATGAACGTAGGTTATTGTTACCTCCTGCATATAGGGGACAATATTCCTTAATGTAACATTATCACTGCACAGATTTATAGGACTCATTACATGCAGCGCATCAGCAGAAAAATCTGAAGAAATGTGTTTTAAATTTAGGCTTTTTGTTTGTTTGTTTTGTCTTTCCAATGTGGGGCATACGATCTAGATTCAATTTTTAAAACTTGATAACCAGATATGTTTTAGATTCCAATTGGAATCTTTTAAGGTAATTACTGGGTAACATTACAGATGTGAAATGTGTAGTTCTGCTAACCAAATGCAGAAGCATAAAATGCCTATTTCTTTCATTACAAAACTACTAAGTGTTTCCACATTTCTGAGATTATCACCATTTAAGAAGAGGCCATTATTTTCTTTATTTGTCACCATTTATTTTTACTATTGACTCTGAAAACAATAAACTCAGCCCTAGTGTTATCTGAATATGCGTATGAGCATCTGTAATACATGAGTAGAAGCCATTCTCCAAGGTGGTTACACTACAAAGGAATTTCCTGTACAGCTACTTAAATAAAAGTAGCCAATCCCTTTAAAGAAAAAAGGGCATTCTTAAAGATTCAAGTCTAGTAATATGTACCAGATTAACACTCAGCTCTTGTCTCTGATAAAGACTGAAACTGGAATGCAACCAAGTGGACCTTCGAACACTTTTCTAACACTGCACAAGATTGCTTTCTTGTCTCACTGTTGCTGTGTTTAGAATATTTAGATGATATAAAATTACAACTATAAGGTTCTGATGCTAAAGCTTAAGGACCATCTGATACAATTTCTCAGCTCTCCCCACTAAGAAAATGAGTTCCAGGCTAATCTAAGCATATTGAAGGCCTATACCTGTTTTCAGTATTAAAGTGATTATGCTCTATTTTCGTCAGAAAGTTACTACTTTCTGAATATACGAATTTATTCATCAAAGACAAGGAATGCAGACTGGTGGACAAAGGGTTGTGGTAGAGTTGATGTTTCTGATAGGAGGAGTACTGACCTTTTCCATATTCATTTTCTGTTCATACCATTTCTTTAAAACATTGTATATTCCTTGTTGTGATCCAATTGTTATGCTGTAATCTGGCTCCACATACAAAGTAAATTGCAGTCATCCAGTGACATGGTAATCAAGGAAAGTGTAACGCCTAGAGGATACCTAGCTTCCTTTGTCTGTCTCAGCTCCAGCATTTATTCCATCTGACTGTAAAATGCTTGCAAAGTTCAATAATGCTGTACTCTTTGCATTTAATAAATTGCAAATAACAATTTGTCCATTGCTATTTTGATGTATTAATTATGCTTCCATAAATGGCTATTTTGAACCTTATTTTAATTCCAGACTATCTTGATGTATTAAGTTAAGGCTTAATTTTTCAAACATTTTCCATTCTTATCTCCAGTCCTTCTACTGTCTGCAAACCTCCCTTCAACTTAGCATCCATAAAACTCCCACAGGAGATTTGGCTGCCCTGTGGTACAACATGGCCTTAAGAAATGTCCCATGTGTTACCAAACTAGTTAGAAAGAATTTGTCTGCATAAGCTAGCAAAAAAAATGTAGTTAAATTGGATTAAACCTTGAAGAACTAATTATGAGAAGCAAGGCACATGGTTTCATGACACCTTTATTTCCACTCCAATAATGCAGATGTTCTGCAAGGTTTGAGTTAGTAACATTTTAGGTAATTAGGAGGGGAAAAAGAAATGTTTAAATAGTAAATAAATCCATGCAGATTGATGATTTTTAATTTATTCAGACTATCCAGAAAATGGATGGAGAGACCATTTAAAGAAGTTCTTTGAGGCTTAAGGTGAAACTGTAGTCTCTTGGTGAAGCTTCCAATAAATAGACTTAGTGATTGACATGTCCAGGGAAATAGAACTTCTTTGAGCCTGTTAAGTACCTCTTTTAACACACAACTTTTTTTTAGATTCTGCATGGCTTAGTAAGCAAGACACAGAAAGATTCCTTATGTTCCAGCCTTTACATATGCTGTTTTTTTCTTTTTAATGAAAAAATTCTATGATATGTTTACATAACTTTAAGTAAACTGTAATAAGCTTTTTTGGAAAAGATCGTAATTATAACAGGCCTAGACTCAGTTTTGCACATTTTTTTCTAAGTGCTTCTGAGTTCCTCTCTGCATAGAAATAAGTGCTCCTGGTCACCCATAGCAAATAAAGTTGGAGTTCATTAAATTTTTTAAGACGAGTTCAAATAAAAAAATCCCTTGAGATGCTTGTGTGCTCTCTTAGAAAGATCTTCATTCAGATAGCACCTTAATCAATGCATATTTAATAATTTACTAAGTACAAGTCTTAGCAGTTTTTTTCTTTTTTTCTTATTTTTTTTTTTTATGACGAGCTTTCAAAGTGCATTCTGAAATAGCAAACAATGTGAATAACCTGAACATCAAATCCAAGAAATTCCTTTTCTCTTTCTCTTTTTAACTCCCAAGCCATACAGTTTTAATGAAAAAAAAATTGAGCTATGGAAGTAAGAAAATTATTATAACAATTATTCTAATGTACTCTGACTAAATTCTAATTAAATATACTAAATAAATCATTATGTTCCATTAGAAACCGAGTGTTCTTTTTTGCATGGAAAACCAATAATTTGCTCCTCTGTTCAATTATTCATTAAAAATTCATTGAGAAAGGTAGCACTGCATATGAAAACAGAAGCTTTAACTGATAACATTCACAAGATACAAAACAAGTCCAGATTTTTGTGGTTGCTGCTATAGCACTTTCTCACTCTATCCAAATCCAGGCCCTCCTGCCCCAGCAAACATCAGCCTCCAACAGATACATGCTGCGTTTTTGTCCAAATAAGTAGAAACTACAGATTTTCTCTGGAATGTTTCCAAGAGAAAGATTTATCATGGGCAGTTAAAATAACAACAAAGAACAATAATAGTTATTACACAATTTTTTTTTTTTATAGTCAGTTTATCCAGCTTTTGAAAGATACCCATAAATGCAGGAAGTAACATTTTAAAAGATCAGTTCATATAACATGTATTATTTTTATCCTGCAACTAATGTCTTTTAGATACTAACTCTTCATGGTAGATGCTGCTCTGGTGAAGCAAAAGGGAGTTCTTAAACATCCGAAATCCCTATATGCTGACATATGCCTGCAACGTATTCCATCTGTAATTGAGATCAGTCAAAACACTTTCGCAATCACTCATGGTCCTGCTTATGTTTTTAGCAGCTGCAGACTAAACATCCCAAATGGCTTTGGTCAGTATGCCAGATCATGTAAATGCTTCTAAATGTGTGTAAATGGACATTTACTTACAGGTTCTTGATTGCAAAACCTGTGGCTCTTCTCTCCCAAAAAGTTAGCTTTGTCTTTCTCTAAGCCTGATGCATGATGTGTGGCTGTCACCTCTGCCCTATTGTAGCACTCCTGCTTGAGGAAATAAGGACATCTGCAGTGTTCAGACTTCTCAAGTTTCCTCAGTAAATATGTAACAGAACTTCTAAATTCTGATTCTGAGAAGTCTCTTTGGTCTGTAGATCAAGCAAAACTTTCTGTTTGTTAAGTTTGTGGCAAGCAATCCGAGCAGATTAGGATCCTATCTTATATGATCCTATTTTAGGATTGCTCTGAACTTGCCTATACTTACTTTACTAGGTTGTTATGTTATGGGCAAACATTAATAAAATTGAATTTACTTTGTAAAGTACATTTAGTATTTGCTTTCCAGAATTCTAGTTAAGAAATCTATTAGATTTATGATTGCTTTAAAATGTTACATTTAATGACATTAAGGAACCATTATCTAGGAATCCTTTCTCTCTCCCCCCTCTCCCCCCCTCCTTCCCACCCCCCAAGAAATAGCAAGAATCTCTTTCTAAATAGTGAAATCCCAGTGTCCAGTGTAGGATACTGATGTACACATGCATTTCATTTGCTTGCAAAATGAGCTGTTCAATGAAAGAGTAAAGGTATTTTAACAATATTTTCACATTGTTTTTAAAGAAAAATTAGCATAAAGGTATTTTTTATACATTTTTATTTATTTTATATATACTTAAACAATTTAAGATACTCTTGGAATTATCTTCAGAAACTTGATTGATTATGAAAAAAATACTTCATAACTGTTACAAAAAAAATGAAATAATATGACATAATAAACTCTTAGATAAATTCCAGTGAACATATATTTGACCTTGAAAATGGCGTAGATAAAAAATACATTTAGGGAGAAACAGTACATATTTTTTGTATCAATTAAAATGTTGTGAGTTTTGAAACATTGAGGCTAGAATAAAATGAATTTGATTATTAATTTATTTGTTTATTTGTTTATTTAAGATAAATAAATATCTCATTGGGTGTGGAACCATGGAAAGAATGTACTTTTTTTTATAGTGCCTGGAAATTCCACCGATATCACCCACTTTTAATACGTTATTCATAAACCGATGAAGTGTCAAGGTAATTAGAAATACAGGTTTTTAGATGAAGTAGTCATATTTATATCATTTTATGTCCCCAAATGAGAACATAATCACAAACTGGAGGTATCAATTATAGGTCTTACAGCAAAAAATATTTTCTTGGAAAGAAAGACTCAGATAGAACCCTTGTATGTCGTCATCACATTTTTTTCTATGCATTCCTTCAACATGAGTAAAAGGTGCAGCCTCACTTAAATTTTAGCCATCGATAACTTGCCAGTGAAATTGGAAGTTTTCATTTTGTTTTCTCATGTCTTTTTTTTTTTGACGTCTTGGTTTGGATGGCTACATTTTTGCCAAGCAGACTGAATGTTGCAGCTGATTTGTAGTATTTTTTAAACCTCTCATGGTTTACATGTGTTCTAAATATAGGTTTACATGTGTTCTAAATATACTTTGAATATAGCCATCATTTCAATGAACTGAGAACACACATATGTAGGCAATTGTAGACATGTACATACATAAAAATTCTACAGAATCAGAACCTGTGTAAAAACACATTCTTTAAAATTCATAATCCTCTGTCTAAAGTAACACTTCCATTAGGAAGGCATGATTGACATTATTTCCTTCCTGTAAAGCATGACTTCCATACATTAAAATGAAGTAGAAATCATCTTATCTACAGATTAAGTTGAATGATAAGTGCTTTTCTCATTCTCTTATAAGGTCATGCTGAGTCTTTTCATGTGTTTTTGTGAGATGGCTTCTCTTCAGAGCTTTGAACTGGAACGTCTCTGTTTCTCGCTGTGAATGGAATTAATACATCTATTTTTCCTACATGTTTCTTCTCTGTTTTTTCCCACCTATTCTATTTCCTCAGACCCTTTTTCCCTACCAAAAGTTAGTTAAAATTTAATATCTCACATTTCTGTAAGAAGTCAAACAAGAAAGGATTAAATAGATATTTAAAATATTCCTGAAATTCACTGTATTTCTCTTGGCTTGCTTGGGCAAAAGACAGTATGTATGTATGTAAGACTGTGTAGGAATGACTAAGGAAATAAATTAAAAATTAAAAAACGAGAAGAAAAACCTTAGAAAAATTATCCATGTTTACATGAAAAATTCCTTTAGGTGTAACCCTTTTCACAATTTGATAAGAGATTAATGCTGAATTGAGCTTGATTTTATTCCTTACCATCACAGTCTTTGGGAGAAGCAATTTTTAAGTGTATTGCATCACCATTCAGGCCACAGTTGCTACCTAGATCTTGCAGAATTGTTCTGTGTGATAAATGCAACCATTTTCTGCCTGGGGCTGCTCACAATGAAAACTTTTCATCTACAGACAGTTTTGTTAGTTTCATAATTTCTTCCCTCCTTCTGGTGAATGAAGACTATAATGAATGCCAAGCAAATCTTTTCGGTTCAAATCCAGGAATCTTCATCAAGACAATGAATTTGCATTAATCAAGTAGTACCATGTTGAAAATGATTTTGTCCTAACTACAGTATAACACATTTTATTTAATGGGAATGCAGTATTTTAGCACATTGGTTAATTAGGGATGAACAGACAAATGGAATTAATTCATTAATCTTCAGTGAGTGCAGAAGAAGTCGAACATTTTCATTCACTGCTTAGAGAGCTAGTCATTACAGAGATGCACAGGTTAGAAAAATATACTTAAAATATTATACATGGTAACGTATAATTTAATGATTCTAATGTTTATAGAAAATGTAAGGATGGAAGTGACATTGCAGATTTCTTCATTTTTCATCTTTGAGAAACTGAGTTCAAATTTGAGATTATTTTTATGTTCTTCTCTATTATTGCAAAATTCTACACAGCTACTCAATGTGGGAGAACAGAAACATCCAGAATAATGCCATTCAGTAATTAAATGCATTTACAGACCTGTGTGGGGTAGTATGAGTTGTAAAGGACAAAATCTGGCAAAGGTTATTCTTAAAGGGCCATCATGTTAGCTAATGTAAAATGTATTCACAATTTCAAAAGTTAAAAAAAACAGTATTCAAAGTCAACATTTTAACTGAGTGAAAAAAATTCCATGACTGTTAAACTCTTTGGTTTTAAATTGCTAGGAGTCATTTATAAAGGTATCTGGATGCAGAAAATGAAAAATTGTACCTGAAAGGAGTCAGTCTCTACTTTTTTTTTCAGTTTCCTCTGAAAACAGGATGGGGTATTACTCTAGTAATTTAATAGTGAAATCTCATATGAAAAGTAGAAGAGTTCAGTGCTCTGAGGTCTCCAATAAATCAAGTCCAGTACAGTTCTTACTAAAATAGGATCTTTGGATGTTATTCCCTTTAGTTTAAAGGAAAAAAATATTTTAAAATTACAATTTAGGTAAGTTTCATCAAGGAAATTGCATATAACATAGCATAATATTTGACAGAAGTAAATATTCTAAAAAACATTATTTAGATTTTTTCATATTATTTCCAAAAGAACCTTTACTTGATAAATATTTTTCTTTTGGAATGAGGATGCAACTGTGGGGAGAATGTCCATATTTTACTATCAAGTCAGAGTTTCTGTGCACCAAGATTTTGCTGATTCAATTCCTTCCTCTGAGGATTTGAAGCCATGGAACTCTCACCTCTCCAAGATTGCCCTGTTTCCTCTGAGATATTGAGGATAAGCAGTGTATTGTAATTTTCTCCTACTGTTGTTTTTCTGCATAACACACAAAGACCTGAAGATCCACTGTGATCTTCAATGTGCAACTAAAAAAATAAGAAAGGTGAGGATTCCACTGAAGTTTTCATTATATATTTGAATTTACATTAAAATATTTGGAAGCCCATTCTGGAGGAACCTTCACCAAAAATGAAGATAGAGGTCATGTAATGTAAAATAAAATATAAAACTTGATTTCTTGTCTTGTACCACCAGGTTAATCTTATCTTGCAGGATACAGAACAGATAATATCATAGCTATAACTACAGTTCAATTAGTAGATTATGAAGATGCCTTTTATCAGTATGAAATCAAAGTTTCAGAGGATTTAAAGTTCTCAGTGATAGATCACATCAAATTTCATTGCTGTGCCATTCCTGAATGTGCCATTGTTATAATAATTCTGGAGGATTAAACTTTGGCAATCAACATAAATTCCATCAAGATCTATTTAAATGTATGAAAATAAATTTACTCAATTACTGCCCAGCAACATAGCTATCTGAAAAAATAATAATTCATGCATTCACAGAATATGCACTAATTTATCAAACAGAAGATTAGAAACTGAGCTTAAAAGGCTTTTTTTTTCTGGTAAGGGTTAACAGACTGCAATGTAGGAAATCAAATATAAGGTAGAAGTTTTATGAAAACAAATATTTATTTATATTAATTCTACTAGTTACTTGGATGCAGACTAGCCCAATTCATGTGGAGAATGGGCTGAATTAGATGTTTACTGAGGCTATTATTTCAAGATATTTCTAACTTTTTAGTATTTGTGTGGGGTTTTTTTGTTTAATTAGAATATAATTCCCTTCTTACTGAACGCGCAGGTATATAATGTCATAGAACTCTGAGAAAAGTGAAACTCACCATTTGACATTAACACGATTAATTATCTACACTAGTACCTTTGGTTTCAGAATACAGACTTCTCCTCAGCTGTCAGGTAACTGATTACTCACATCAATGAAGGAGTAATGAAAGCAGCAGATCCTTCACTTGTGAACCAATATTATACTTTATGGCCAATTACATCCTGACACAATGTTTGCAGACTACATGTTTTGTGAACAGCAGTACCAGAGTTTGTACTGGTGAACAATGGAACACTGGGGATCAACAAAAAGGCTCAGACCTCCAGAGTGAGATTTACTCTCCTCATACACTGACCAAAATGATTGTTATGTCTTTCAGTAGAGTACTGTATGGTCCCAGTGGACACAGTCTGTATTGAATTATAGAAAGGCTTGGGTTGGAAGGGACCTTAAAGACTATCTAGTTCCAACCCAATGCCTTGGACAGATTGCCACTCACCAGATCAGGCTGCCCAGGACCCCATCCAATCTGATCTGGAGCATCTCTAGAGATGGAGCATCCACTGCTTTTCTGGGCATCCTGTTCCAGCTCCTCACTGCCCTCTCAGTAAAAAAATTCCTCCTACTATTTAATCTAAATCTCCATCTCTGATGGTCAGTGATTCCCTATCTACCATGACTGAGCAGAAGAAAAGAGATAGCCTTTAGAAAGTTAATGATTGACTTTTGCCGTGAGATGCTGGTTTAGATTTGCTTAACTTTAATGTTACACTTCAGACCTACCTGAACAGAAAAACTTATCTAAAGCACTTACAAACTCAGGGATGTTTTCACAGTTTATGACAGGATTTGTATTAGGATAAAGATTGATTTAAAGTTTAGATTAGGTTCACATCCATTTTCTTTTTATTTGACCATAGCATTTACATATACTTTAGTTGTAATTGACACAGTCCTTCACTGCACAAATTCTAACTCCTTACTGTTAATCATTCTCCTTCAAGAGAAATACATTTTTAAACGTTATGCTTTTGTATTAGTCATCATTCTGACTTCCTTTTCAAAGCTTAATAAATTTAAGGAAAAATACTGGGCGTATCTAACTTTGATATAAGTTCTCTGAAATATTTGACTATTTGCTCTGTTCCTTTAATCCAATTCAGTTTAAAGACCGTTTATCACAAGTATTATCTTAAGCCCATTTTACTTTGAAGTGTAAGCATGACCTTTGGGTTAGTACTCTTTATGTCTGGCTAAAGCAAAAAAAAGCACTAGGAAAAATATGGGGTTTTTTTGTCCTTTGTAAGAAATTAGAAAGCTGCCAATATTCCTAGACACCAGCATAATTTCAACCTATGTGGCTCCAACCACAATGTTTGCCCCCTCAAGACCTTGAAGTAGATTTCCAAACCATGGCTTTATTTAAATCCATTCATTTATAGACTATCCACTTTCTGTGTTGTCAGCTGGCTGAACACAGTGGGAAGTATTACTGAGTGTGCAAGGGCAGTTATGCAGTGTTCTAGTGTATTTAGGCACAGGGCTCTGCCTCTGCCCTTCAAAACACCACAGATCCTTTGGGGTTCAATACTTAGTAGAAATAAGATTTGCTATTTCCTTAGTGGCTAGCATTTATTTAACCAAAGGATCCAGAGTTAAATGTGTTTTGGGTCTTACATCTCACCCATACTAATCATTGCAAATACAGGAATGATAATTCGAGACAAACAGACGCAGTGTCTTTTAAGACAGACGTATGGCAGTCTGAACAGACTAATTTCTAATCCTAGAAAGAAGTAGGCCATCAAGAAAGAGTTTCTGTTTACAAATTGTATGCCTGTCCTTTTACTCTGTCCAATAAATAAACAAGGCCTGCATTTCTCTACTCATTTAACTTTGCAGAATCTCTGACAAATCTCTACTGATTTAGCTTTTACAGAGACAGGGATTTTGCTTGAGAACTGTATGAAGGTTTCCTCTGATTTAGTATTTATGTGTATAACTCTCCTAATTTGGCATCAGGAAACGTCATCTACATAAAACTCGAACTTGTAAAGATGACATTGAACTCAGACATAAACTATTTCCTAAAACATACAATTAGGCATAAGTCTATCTAACACAATGCAGTGCTGTGTGACAAACACAGGCTAGTATACCTGAGGCTATATATACCTAGTATATATACCTAGTATAATTAAGGCTAACTTAGAGGGTATTGTATACTAGAATTACTGTACATAATTACAGTATCCTAACAGTTTGATTAGTACTGCTGGGAAGTAGGCAGTCTCCTCCCTATATTACTTTTCTTTCATTAAAACATGCCTTAAAGTCTGCTTTTTGAAGCAGATATGTAAATTTGGAACAAGAGTGATGATGGCTTGATGTCCTTGAAGACCCTTTTATGCCTATGAAATGTGCTGCTAGGACTCTCATTTTAAAAAAAGGGTACAAAGAAAGAGCCAGGAAACTACAAGCTGATGAGCCTCACCTCTGTGCCTGGGAATATCACTGAACAGATCCTCTTGGAAGCTGTGCTAAGGCATATGCAAGAGGAAGTGTACATTGGAGAAATACAGATTTGAAAGTTGAATTATTTGGTGGTCAGTAACTAGTACTATTATTAAAATATAACAAGTGATTACCAATTAAGTTTCATTGTGCTTGGTTTCCTTTTATTATGAATTTACTTTCACTGAGTAAAGATAAAATTAACTACTCCTTTAAGTACTGTTTACTATTTAAATATATATATATATATACATTGATTTTTCTTTAAAAAGTAATCAAGTTCCTCTGTAAATTTCATAAGCAAACAATTCAGTTTGGAATTAAGATTTCTTAATTAGACATTGTTTTTGAAATACCTAAATAAGACCATACTTCAATATACATTTTGTTTCTTAAATTTTTACTGTTTCAAATTTTTTATATCCCATAGAAATCCTGAAAGAATTTTACACACTGATTTTCAACCAGAATTCTTCATCTTGAAAAATACAATGTTTAAACTTGGTAGGAGTATGATTTGATTACCTGTTTTAATTGGTCACTTAAGTTATGAAGTATCTGGATAGAACTTGCTCACAAGAAAGACGTGCTTCTCCTTTGTCAGAGTTTTATTTCCTATTCATTTCTTATACTAATTTATTTTGGTCTTTTAATCTGCAATCATTTGTTTCTTTTTCTTTTTTTTCCCTTTCTTCCTTAGTTAGACACACAGTGGGAATCAGAACCTGACAGAGCGATCAGATTGGCTACAGTTACTTGCAGTTGATTTTAACTTTATGGACAAACAGATATAAGACAGATAGACAAGCGATAGGCAAATGGGAGATATAAGAAAGTAAATTAATAAGTAATAATAATTTGAATTTACAAAAAAAATATTAACTACAAAATTATAATGGCAACAAAATAGATACATTTTGAACGTTTGCCAATGATTTAAATGAGTGTCTTACTGCAAATGAATAGGGAATTAATTAAAGTTCTGCGTAAGTATCCTTGAAAGATATATAGGCCAACAAGGAGGTAAAGTACATTGCAAAATAGTAAAAAGTTGCTGGAGAAATTATGAGAATGAACATGAAGGGAAACTGTGTTAGATGCAATTCCAGTAGATGAATTCCAATAGCTAGATGCTACATAAGATGCAAGATATAAGTATTTTGGACAAACTTCTCTGCTGGAGAAGAGACCTGTCAGACAGAATTACCTGAAATATCACATTACTATGCAATGTGCTAGTTCCTGATAATGGAGATTATGTTATATGGTGCAGGGAGCATTCACTGTCACCCATCTCAAGAAAGAAATGCCCATATTTTCTTTATACTTTCTCTATCCTAAGAAAATAAGTATTTCTAATCTTTAAATCTTAGCAGGAGTGAGGCAAATGTTTGCATAAACAAAATTTGTCTAAGTCAGTAAATGAATAAATTATGAATAAAAATACATGAATATAAATCCCCATCCTCCACCTGGCACGTAGATACATTCTTCTGTTGCTCTCTCTTATCCTATCAGCAAATTCCTCTGTTGCACTAACACCATCTAGTATTTTGTGGATCTCTTAGAAAACATTATTTTTTTTTACTGTCACTTTTGGGGCTCACTCATTTGCTTGTCTCCTGCTTCATGCTAACTGCCATCTCCTCATAGGAATTAGAAGGATAAACATGGGCTCCCTGCTGACTTTGCCACTGTGCCTCCCTGTTCTCCCAATACCTCTGACAGCAATTCTTAGCTGCTCTTCAAAAAGAAACCATCTCCATTTGTGGATAGTCCTAAGGGCTGAAGGCACGTAAATGTTTGTTTTGTTTTGTTTTGTTTTTTTTGTCAACATGGCTTCTAACACAATGATCTCAGTAACACAACCTGAAAATTCTGAGCGTCATACCATGTACCTCATGTTGAGGACTGGAGAAGGAGGAGCAGCTCATGTTCTGTTGGATCAGCATTTTTCTTTTCTGTTATGTTCTTTGTGATGTTACACTTATTCATTGCAGTTCTCCTGTTGTTGACCCTAAACTGTTTCAAAATGGCACACTCATTTCTCATAATAATGGAGCTGTTGATTTTCCTGTTAGGTTTCTAGTATAAGCCTGGCATCTAAGGACAAATGCAGGTCCTGCTGCAGAGTGTGCTCATCTGAGGGACAGGGAAATCTATTGACTCCTGGTGGAAAGAACTGGAAAAGATACTTAAGGAGTGCTAAAAACATCTGGTTTTTGTAATTGTGCTTTGGGGGAATTTTTAAAAACTGATGAGTTTTGTAACAACGTACAGAAATTTTGGATAATTAACTCTATGAATAATCCCAAAGTTACTGTTTGCTCTGAACACTGTCAATTTACATCCAAAATTGAGATGCAAATGATAGGACACACACACACAAAAGTTTTATTTTATTTTTATTTTTAAGAAAATAAAAAAGGAAAAACAAAAACAAAGCAAAGCAAGAAACTCCAATGGTGATATGTGACTTGTATGAGAGGCTTCTGAGGGATTTCCTGATTGTTGAGTCTTCCCTGCTAACAGGTTTGTGTGCATCTTTCTAAGAGCCAAAACAAAAGTGTTAGCAAAACCATGGGAGGCAAGTGGAGAGGCAGAGAATGAGAAACATCACAAGGCAGAACTGGGTGATCATGCCTTATCATGAGGGAGAGCTGGGGAAGTGCTGGCAGTCAGGTGAGTGGTAGAAAGCAGCTATGGCAGCAAGCATATGCAATACAAGCAGCTCGCATCAGCTTAAGTTAAAACCTTGATGCCTAATTAAGGTTTAAGGTAATAAAAATTACTTAAAGGGAGGAAAATCATCATACCCACAACTGTCAGAGCCCTATGAATTATCACACTTAAAAACACTGCTATTCTTCAAGTTATCTATTTGCTTTCATTTATCTATTTGTCTTCATCTTTTAATAAAAATATTGCTTACAATTTTAATCATATTCTTGAAAATAACAAATTAGTCCTCTGAGCACAGGAAAACTCAGTATACTTTCCCTAGGTTTCTTGAAGTAGGCCTGACCTGATGTTCTGAATAATATTCTTTTGCAAATGTTTTCTCATTCATTAGTTTATATATTTTGTACTGGTGTAATAGCCTCTTCTTGATCTACAATTTAAATGTATTGCATTTTATTTATATGACAGGAGGGGCCCTGTAGAGAGATTATTTCCTTTCAAAATTAGCTTAGCAACTCAACTCTCTTTATCTCTTTTCCTTGCTTCTGGGATGAATCTTAACTGATTTGAAATCTGTCAGTAAAATTATTTAAGGTACATTTAGATACATTTCATATAACAGAGTTTTAACCAAGGTAATTTAAAATTCATTATTTATCAGCATTATAGTGCATGGCTGATTGATTTATTGATAAATAGAGCTTTTCCAAGGAGGAATAGGGGTCAGTATATATCATGCAAAAGCTATGATGCAAAAACTTCACTGCCTCCTTCGGGTGCAATTTGACAAAATAGATTCCAGTGAGTTGATAGGCTGTGCAGGATAACTCTATCTAGAGGCAGAGAACATTAGCATCAGTGGAGTCTTTGAAAGTAACACTGGAAGGCGTGTAATAAAACTGGAAAAAAAAAAAGTGGATTACAAAAACCCCTACCTTTTAAAATAACTCCTCTGCAGTCCTCTGAATTGAAGGAGTACACCAAACCATGCCAAGAATTCATTCTTTTGTAGATGGAGATACTATCCTGCGTGCTAATTCAGTAAGGAAAGTGTTAAGTATTTACTGCATCTGTAGCAATGCTTAGCAGTGAGCATTTACATCCAGTACAACCAATACGTTTTGAGTTTCTTTGATCCTACTCCATTTGATTTTAACTCCTCTGATACAGATTTCTAAACAAATCAAAATACATTCAAACAAGTACTAACAGGAACCATTTTTTTTGTTTGTTTGTTTTTGGTTTTGTTTGTTTATTATAGTGTATTCATCACTTCTAGGCTGAAAAATGCAGAGTATAGCCAATCTACTGAAAATGAAATTCTCTAAGGATACTTTTTCTCTGCATCTGTAAGTACATAAAGCATGTAGATAAAAGCTAATGAGAACTGATTTATATTTTTAATTTTCAGTTCATACTGATGTCTCCCCATGACTTACAAGGGCAGCCCTGTTCAGGATCTTTATAAAGCACCAGAATATCTTTCTTGTTTCTCAGAAGTTCAATATAGAATCATAGAATCATAGCATTGCTCAGGTTGGAAGAGACGATAAAGGTCATCGAGTCTACCTGCAGTCTAACCATACTACCCTAACAAACAACCCTCTGCTAAATCGTGTCCCCGAGCGCCGCATCCAAACAGTTTTTAAACACAGCCAGGGATGGCGACTCAACCACCTCCCTGGGGAGCCTATTCCAGTGCTTAACAGTCTTTTCTGTAAAGAAGTTTTTCCTGACATCCAACCTAAACCTGAAAGAAGTGAAGATCTATTTAGAGAAAAATTGTTTTTTAACTTCTTTTCCTCTAGAAGGTTTGCAAAGATTCTTCTGGCAGAAGGAGGAGGAAAGCTGAAAGTTGTACATTTGAATATAGTCACGTGGCTGAATATTAACTAAGTGTGTAGTTACAGACATAACCTAAAGGTTCCTATAGAAATACTCCCTTTCTAGATGTAGAGTTGCCATAAACAGAGTCTTTAATGAATTAACGTCTTACCTGCTCTTGTTGATATATGCACTTGTGGGAATATGAGGATGTAAATATGCAGAGTGAAAAGGAAAGTTTAGCAGGTGTCAGTGCTATTAAGCTTCATATTCTCATCCTCTCATTTATATCTTCAATACCTACGGCAATAACTGTTGTCACACTTATATTTATAGCCAGTCTCTTTCTGTAGGACACAGAATAGCTAAAATCTACTGTTTATACCAGTGTGATACTGAGGCTTTTCTTTTTTACATACATCAATGCAATAAACAAGCAAACAAACATGCAAACAAAAACTACTTGTGATTTGAATGGACAAAAAACTACTGCAATCAATAGGTAGAAATACTTTTTGGAAAATAAGTGGTCCTGGAAGAGGTTTCTGTGGGAAGATAGGCTGGGATCAATTTGGATTTTACCTTAATAATTGGGACCATGCAGGACCAGCAGGTAGCAACATAGAATTATTTTCTTCCCTCTTCTATGTTCTCTATTTTCTAATGTGGTTTTCAGGATCATTGTCTCAGCCATGTCTTCTCTTCTACTTAAACAAGGAGCCAAATGCTCACCTAAACCCCTCACAAGCCGTTAGCTTAGTGGATAGCACACACAGATGGGTATACACTAGTTTTTTGCTGAAAAGGACAAAGTAATGCAAAATGTGTGGCATGACTGTTGCAACTAAAAATGTGATACAGCAGGTAGCTGATGCTATTGACAGCAGTCGTGAGAAAGAAAGGCAAGTAGATGTTTAATGTCAACAGTTTGTGTAGGACTCAGCCTTGAACTACAGTAAGGAAGGAATAAATGACACATTTCACTGAATCTTTCCCATCCTGTAGTGGCTTTCTCTCTGCTTTTAATACATGTGAACAGAATTTGGCACAATAAAAATGGCATCCTCCTCCTATCAAGTGGATTTGCTCCCACAGTGCCTGCAAACAGACACCACCTAGGATGATTCAGAGTGGAACCTCCTCCAGATAGGCACCAGTTATGCTGCTTTGAGTCAGAAAGGGCATGATTTTTACTTATTGCTGTAAATTGGATTTGTTTGCATACCACTGTCAGTTTTGCCTACATACAAAAATACTATCTACCTCTGTATCCTTTAAAAAAGGTATGCGTGGAGGTAGATGACTTCAGAATGCCAGAGTTGCTTAATATAAAGCAGCGAAGGAATGTTTATAGAAGTCTTTTGGATGTTTCAGGTTCGCTAAAGGGTGTTAGGAGAGGCAGAACAGAGGAAGAAATACCGTTTCTGGTGTAGTCAATTACAAATGGAAGACTTTTGGTCTGTGTTATGCATTTCACAACACCAAACATTTCAATTGCAATCTACTCCATGACCTCCATCAGCAGAGAAGTCCCAGTCTCTGACATTAAATATAATTTTCTGAGCATTTTCTTTCCAATCACTTTTTCCAAGCATTTCAAAAGAAGAAAAATATTTCTTCATGTATGCTGTACATTTCTGCACATCTGTCAGGGGGTCTGTCTGCGTATTCGAGGATGAGAACAAAGCCCCAGCACTCAGTTTGAAGTTCTCTTCTTGTATTATGACACTTAAAAATCGTAATGGGAATACTTTTCAGGCTAGCTATATTACAGCTTCAGAAAGTGTGAAGAGGAGATGAAATGTCAAGGGCAATCGCTTGCTGCATTTCTGTAATTATTTTATTATCATTCCCGATTTAAAGCAGATGGCTGTGAAGCAGTTATTAGAAATAACATTATGCATGTATGTTTGTGATGCAGAGGGAAAGAGATTACTTATTACTAATGCAGTGCAGCCTTCTGCTTTTAACACAAGACATACAGGAATGATTGGCATGCCTGGTGACGCCTTCCTTAACCCACGTCTTCTTAAAAGAAACTATAGAAGTTATTATTAAAAGGGTGTCAGGAGCATCATGAAATACAATCAGATCAGTGTTTAAAATATATAGGATACACTTAGAAGGAGACATAGAGGATAATAATTTCTCAGAAAACATCACCCTGCATTCAGGGCTGTTTTTTAAAGATCAGAATGAATGTGAATATTATCTCTTTAGATATCTGAGAGGGCTCCAGGGATTGGTAGAACATAAATTCAAGCCAGAAAAAAAAAAAAAAAAAAAAAAAAAAGATAAAATTTGAGTGTGTATGAAAAAAAAAAACCCAGTTCTTTTCTGGTTTCTTACATGAATGATTGAATGAATGAATGAATACGGCCAAGACGGGAATGTCCACAGTAAGCTAGAGATCACAAGACTTCTATTTTCTTTTTATTATTATTACATATAGTTTTTGTAAGTCTCTTTGATTCATGCCAGGAAGATACAGTGTATCGTGACTTCACAATTTTTTTGTTATCAATGTAATCTTACAGTAGACACGTTAGAAACAGTGAGGAACCTTCTCCCATTTCCTCCAGCTGTTTTGCAGTACATTATTTACCCTTATACTCAATTTTCAGTCTTCACTCTCTTCTCTCTCCCCACATGTTCTTACTACTTTGCGTTTTTCCCATCCATTCCCCAGTTTTTACCAAGCCACATTTAGGTCTGTCTCTGGCTCCAGTTTAAAGGCTCATTCAAGCTGCTGTAATCTCAGATCTTTGGTCAACACCTACTACTCTTGCAGCATTGTTGTCTTTGTGATTATACTTACACTCCTTCCCTTTCCTATACTGCTTTGAGACACTTTACACAGAATTGGTCTTGGAAGTAATGTACTTTTGAACTGCACCATATATTATGGATCGGATTCTCTGAGAATGGAAGTAGAAGCCCATGAGAATGACTGAGCCTAGAGTTAATCACTTGCCCATTGCCCAAGGTGCTAAAGGAGAGATTTGCTCAAGTGAATAAAATAAAACATACTAGAAAATTTTAGCCATAAATTATATTTTCCTTTTACTTTGTTTTTAAAAATGTTAGAAACATACCAGATGATATTTAGGAAGTAATGCTTAGCATGAAACAGATTTCTTGGATGAGAAAATTGTGGTACAGAGGTTTGATTGAGTTCTAAGCTCAAAAAAAAAAAAGTCTTTCATAGGGAAGAGACAGTGCCACCAATCTAATTTACAATCTAAACATATTTTATGGGTCCCTGGAAGCCAGAGCAGAAGTTGAAGATCTTTTATGATGTCAGAGTTTTTGGTACTGATTCATCCCTGACAGTAATTTCCTAAATTATGTTTTTCCTACTCAGACTGGGTGATGGTGAGAATATTATGGAATGCTTAGTTCTCTGGCCCCAGCTTAGGCCTAAGTTACATGCATAGAATTTAAGAATAGTGAGAAAGACTTTTTGAAGTAACAGTAATCTAAAAATCTGTGAGAATTATGTTATAAATATATGTTATATTTATGTTATATGTTGTTATATTATGTTGTAATTATGTTATAAATATATATATATATGTTATTATGTTATAAGCAAAAACAAACAAAAAAAACAATGCACCAAAAAGCCCATAGAAACAAACAGCTGTGACCCAGGAGTAGCAATAAGCTTTTATTCTGCTATGATTCTTTTTTTTTAATATTTTTTCTATATGATGCATGTGTTCATACATGTATTATTTACATGTATATATATATGTGCATTGATCTGCTCTGGAAATATTTTTAATGATGCACACTAAGTACTTATGTAAACTCCACAATATATTTGAAATTGATCTTTTGGGTGGCAATCCTGCCCATGGCACAGGGTTGCAACTAGATAATCATTGATGCCCCTCACAGCCAAAGCTAATCTTAGGTTCTATTTCTTTATGTATGCCATGGTTGAATCTGATAACTTTCATTAACAACACAAAAGGATCCTGCAAGTCTGTAGACTGAGGGCAGTGTTGTGAAGAAGCTCAGTAATTTCTGCTAATACCAGTAATAAAAAATAATAGAATATTGTCACAAGCTTTGTTTCCAAATTGCTGCTCTTCATTTTAAGAAAATATATTTCCACCAGGAGTTTAAATTCTTCCTGAAGGGAAGAACTGTGTAGAACAGTAGAAGAACTATGCTTAAAATATGCATGTAACTCACATTACCATTATGGTATAGTAATTACATGCATCATCAAAAGCATAATGTGCCCCTAGCTATGTTTACTGTAAACTCTAGTATGTCCTACACACATTCTGTGACAGATTTTAAAGCCCAGGAATACCAATTTTTGTGGGAAAACTGTAGATTTAGGAATGATTTGTATATCAGGAATGATTACTGCCTGCCACAGGTGTGAATTCCCTTGTTCTATAAAAGCCTGTGAAAGTCCCTCCATAATGTATTTTTACATCACATTGAAGAGAATTGCTGATAAAAGATTAAACCAGATCAATTATTCCAAATCAAAGGGAAGGATGAGCAGTCTGGGAATGTTACCTCAGGTTGAATATTCATGTGATGCTGTGAGTGTACATATCATTCCAAATGGATTTTGTCTCCATGAATCTGACTAACCAGGAATTATGCACTGAGGCAACTAAATTATCCTTAACAAAACAAGTCTTTGTTAATTGATAAATTAATGCCTGGATTTGATGTTAGGGTTTTTGTTTGTTTGTTTTGTTTTGTTTTGTTTTTTTTGTTGTTTTTTGTTTTTTTAAATCTGTGATCAAATGTATATGTTTTTCACAGTAATAAATGAGGCTATTGCTTTCTGAACTTTGCAACAGTCTTTCCATATAGAACAAAAATCTTTACTCTCTCATCCTCGTGTCAGAAAAGACACTGATCAAACAAAAATATTTCAGAATTCTTTGTGTTTTAATTGATGCTTTCCATCTTTTTGCTTTTCCTCTTGTTATAACTTTCTATTATTATTATTATTATTATTATTATTATTATTATTATTATTATATCTGAATCTTTGTATTAATACCTTCCCAGAGAAATCTATCAAAAAATATTGATAAGATGAAATTTCATATATCAAATATTTGGATTCTTAAACATGTTCATACTTGTTTAAGTTTCCCTCCAAATCAGACAAATTCAATTTAGCTGACTGATACCCTGGCAAGGAGTATGGTATATCATGACTAGAAAGTGTCTGGATCTTATATATAATCCTTTATCACAGAACTGAAAATAAGAAGATATCTCACATGTTTGAGAGTGGTATTTCTAAATGGTATTCCAGGTCAGTTCTATCTCCATTGGTTGAAAACTATGATGCAAATGCACTTTAACAAGTAACTGGAAAAAGGTACAAGAGAGCTGTGTCTCAACACTTGCTCTTTACCTTCAGCTTGAGAAGTTCTGTACCTTATAAGCTTGAGAAGTGGGCCCACGCAAACAAAATGAGTATCAGCAAGGCTAAGTACAAGGTGTCGTAATTGGGCTGGGGCAATCTTAAATATGTGTGCAGACTGGAAGACGAACTCAAATGCTAGCAGCCTTGCAGAGAAGGACTTGGAAGTCTGATGAATGAAAGCTGAACACAAGCCAGCAGTGTGCTACCTTGGAACAGTATCCAAATATGAGATCTCCACTTTTTATCAGTCTCACCTGAAAACTCAGATCTGCCACAGCAGACTCTTCGTGGGTATAGATATGCTGGCATAACTCTTTAAAGCAGAAGGGTGATTTGCTTTAAATGTAGAATCCTGAGCACATTCTGAATTGTATGTGAATGTTTCCTACTGTTCTTTCTGTGAGCAGTGTTTTGTGAAAGGCTTGCCAGATCAGTTTACACAAATTTGTAACCAAAACTGTAAGGTTTCATATCAATTTTGCCTCTACAGTCCCGGATAGGATATCTCATATTCAAGCTAATGACGTTGTATCTCCTGTTCAAATTTGTGAAAACCTAGTCAATATTGTCAACAGAGCTTGGAAATCTGTTCAGCTGATGAAATCATAGATGGGCAGCTGTTTCTCTAATCTCCCTTATATGTGATGGAAACTGAGGTTTCTTTATTTGACTGTTGGATTTCCTTGTCAATGTTGATTACATTCCTGGGAATGAGCACAGTGTACTACTTCTTCAGGATGAAAAATTTCCCAGGATGGTGACTGCTACTTTTAGGGGTCAGACTTTAGTATTTAATGTTACTGCTTTGCTGTGAATAATGGCAATTTTATGAAAAAGAAGTCTATAAGTATATAGAACAAGTAGTTCTTTTTTGCAGTCAGACATGTACATAAGTGGATATGATTAAGCTTCATTTTGCCTTGTTTCCTACTCTTATAAAGTTGTGATATTTTGGGTAGGGTGGAGGGGATGGAAGAGGGGGAGGGAAGAAGGTATACATGAAGAGTAAATGAAGAAGATGTGATTATTTTGACTTCTTTCTAATTTATGTACTTTTCCCTTGCTGCTAGGATTAGAACTATAGTATGATAGCCAGAAAACTGGACAATAGTATTAAAATATAGCTAAAGGTTTTTAAGTATATTGTTTACTACCCGAATAATTCTCGCATAGGCCACTGAAAAAAGATTTATACTTGAAGCACGACAACTAATACTATCACTTCCCAGTTGTCCAAGACCACTATGAACAAACTTCACTGCATTAAATACATAAATAGAACTGTAGGATTCAAAGAATCCTCCAACTCAATCTGCAAGGATATACAGAATACTGTGCATGCACAAAGCATATACTCTTAGCATTAACATATATACTTCTAGGTAATAAATCTGCTCCTCCGTTTACTTGACTTTCTTAATCTTATTAATTTAAATATGAGATTTTCCTCTCAGTGATGTTTGCTGTGAAAAGTGTTAATCCTTTCAACCTGAAAGTACTCCAGGAACAATTCAATGAATAACCTAAATAAATAGATTTATCGTCAAGATCTTTGTTAAACAAATGGATGATTCTTCAGTCATTGTTAAATACAGAAAGAAGACACAAGTGTTTTTGTAGGATGTGTCTAGAAGATACCTGTAAATACCTAGAGCAAGTGGAGTAAAGTTCAGCATACAAATATCTCATCAGATTAATCAAAGGGGCTTTCAGCTACCTTTCCTACAGGAAAATCCTTTCACCCACAAAATAGATTCTATAATCCTACCTATGCATCTTCAAATGGAACCAACAAAGTCCAATGATTTTATGGTTCAGAAGTGTTAATACAAATGTCAGCATCATTAATATTTAGGCACTATTATTGTTTTCTAAATCACTTTGCCATGGCTAGCCTACACAATAATATTTCATTAATCACACCACAGATGAGCAGCAGAAGCTGAATTCTTTTCTAGGCAGGAGGCTTCTCAAACCTATGCATTTTAATCTGTTTCATGAGCCTGGTTGGATCCTGGAGACCAAGCGCAGAAAATCTGCATGCAGCATATACAAAAACCATATTGGAAACAGGCAGCAAACTTCCTGCTGGGTAATGTACTATCAGGTGAGGGAAAGTGCCCACCTGAAACTGGTTAGATTGGATTGGGAATTGATCCAATTGGATTGGACCTTGTCATGTCCTCCAGTAACCCTTCTTAAGACTCTCTTGCAGCAGCCGTATTACTAAATCTGCTAAATATGTAAAGGACCTTTGATTTAAACCTCAGTTTCATATTTAAGTGAGGCCTATCTTATATAGCTGTATTCAGTACTGCTGTCAACTACATTAAAATTAAGTTTGAATTATACGTCAGAAGTAATGACTGTTTCATACCTTAATGCAGCAAATCTCCTGTAGAATCTAAGGTAAAGAAAAAGAGGATTAAAATTTTTGTTTGTATTCTATCATGATAAGTTCCAAGACAAAAGTTCTGTTTGAAGCAATGGGCTATATTAAACACTGTTGTTGACGCACAGGACAATTTTATTAGAAGTAGGGCCAAGCTAACTCAAAACATGAAAAATTCAATGATGCATGTTAAGTATTGTTAGTGCTAATATTGCAATGCTCACTATATTTTGCCTGCTTTATAGAGAATTACTTAAAGCTTCCTTAATGAAATTCACTAGGGAAAGTTTTGGAGAGCAGAAAGACACTGCAATAGGACACGCATATGTTTATATGGTTATATATCAGGTATAATATCTCAATATCATGTATAACGTTTCAACTATCTATTAATCTAATTATCTGTTATTATTATATTATTATTATATCTATTCCTACCTTCATGTCATATAACAAATAAAAGCATATCTCATTCTCATTTGATACTGTTTCTATCCTGATCAGTCAATATATTTCGAAGCAGTAACTTTTCCAAAATGACAAGTCAGACCCTTGAAATACATGACAACGCAACTGTTAAACCAAATTTCTGATATAGTTTTCTTAATTAAATCATTAATATTGTTTTAATAATATTATGAACATTTTATCTCAGAATTCCTTATATGAAAGAAGCATGGTGAGAAAATGTATACATATCAAGATGAAACTACCTCAAAATTTTTCTAAACTCAACTAAATCATTTGAAATTAAGTAGTGGGGTGTCCTCATTTTGTGTTTGCAAAATTTCCTTCATTAGTTTTACTGCTACTGTTACTACTGGAAAGTGAGAGAGAAGGACTCTATTTTGAGTGACTTTTTGTATAATCATGTATAAGAAAAGATTCAGAAGTTTCAAAATGAGTAGAGTCTAATGCACAACTAAAGAAAATGGAATGTCCTGAATTTAATTCAATTTAAATTAGTAAAGATCATATTTTAATAAACTATCAGAGGATTTGTCTCATTTAACTTGTAGATTTCTGAAGTTAAGTATCTAGTCTAAATCAGACATCTAGTCTCCTTTTAGATAACAGAAATAGACATTTCCAGAGATAGTAAGGATGAATCTGTCTTTCAAAACAGATATCTTCTTTCCCTTATTATGCAGAAGGAGCCTAAATTTAGAGCAGACATCTAGCTTCTGGATTATTAAAACTAGATTAATTGGTCCCATTAAGTATCTTCTAAGTGGACTACTCATACTGTGATAAGAGCCGCTGTATAAAGGCAATTACCATCTATCTTCCTTTTAAACTCCTTAACTTTCTTATATGATGGACAAATCGATGAATATCTTGTACTGCAAGATCAGAATTGTTTATTAGTAGTAACATAGCTCATGGAGACCATAATTCTTTTGTAAATTAATTCTGCAAGGATTTTACATAACAACTCATTGACAGTGGTAAAATCATCAGTCTTGAAAGCTGAGAGCTTGTTATGTAACGCTTCATATGAAAAAAAAATGAATAAAATGAGCATGTGTTGTGAAACCCATCAAAACATCTTGCAGCAGAACAAAGAAAAATCACAATGCCTCTTATAAAACTAATAAATATGCATATAAAACAGTAACCAGAACTTCATTTTTGTGTTCTCCTATGTTGAAAAACTCCTGGAAGGTACCATATAAAAATCTAATATTAATGCAAAAAACATGAGTAGAATGACTTAACTAGTTGTGGAGGTGGGAACAGGATTTTAGATATCCAACAGTGAGCAGTGAGTTTAGATCAGAGCAGAGCTTTGTCTTAAGAAACACTTACTGAGTACTGTCTCAAGAGACTCTCAGTTAGAGACTCAGGCAGATCCTGAATGAGACATTGTTCCTATACTTCCTATATTTTGTTCTCCAAATTTGTCTATTCAATGAACTTGAGTAGTGTCCACTTGAAAGCATGTAAACTTTTGGTGTCACAAATAATGCCTTTGATAAGGCATTTTTTAGTTTAGCTGGGTGAAATTATTACAATTACTGTGATCAGTCTTACGTGAGCTAATTTATTAGTAGAGTTAATAAATAAAAATTAGCTGTCATCTTTGTAATGCACTGTGGAATCACAGAATTGCAGGGGCAGGAGGGGATCTCTAGACATCATCTAGACATCATCATCACCAACCCCACCTGTTAAAGCAGGTTTCCTACAGTAGATTGGACAGAAAATTTTCCAAGCCGGTCTTCCAAGCTCTCTGGGCAGCTTGTTCCAGTGCATTGTCACCCTCATAGTAAAGAAGATCTTCCTCATGTTCATATGGAACTTCCTGTGTTCCAGTTTGTGTCCTTTGCCCTTTTTCATGTCACTGGGCACCAGTGAAGAAAATAGTCTGGCCCACCCATTTGACTTCCACACTTCAAATATTTCCCCTCTCAATCTTTGTTTCTCCAGACTATACAGTTCCAGGTTTCTCAGCATTTCCTCTTGAAGGAGATGCCCCAGGTCCCTAAATACTTTTGTGGCCCTCCACTAGACTCTTTCTAGAGTACCTCCCTCAACTTGCTGACCACACTGTTTAACTTACTCCAGTAGTCAAAGCATTGGATGATATGCTTATTCACATAGTTGTAGCTTAGCACACATTTCTGTTCATAATAAACCATCCTTTAGAAAACATTGTGCATCAAGGTTTCCTCACTTTTCTTAGCATTTACATTGCTTTCAGAGCAAAATAAAAAAAACAGCTCATGGCATTCGATGGCTATAATGGTTTAACTACAAACAGCTTTGTGGTTCTTAGAATAAGAATGAAGCAATAGAAAAAACAGTTCAATTCCCAGAACAATACCTAACAGCATCTCACAAAATCTGTCATTTTGATAGGATGATAATTATGATACGTCATAATGGCAGCTGAATGCAGCCTCTAAAGATCTTTACTGACATTATTCCACTACCCTCTCACTTTCTAATGACATCATAATAATGATATTAACTCATCTTCTCTTTCTTATAGTTCCTTTAGTAACTATAAACCCAGTGATATTTTTGGGCATATAGAAGATATAACTCTTGTGTCATAGAAAGTACAGGAAACTATGTGATTACCCACTAAACATGATGCCAACTTTTCATGTCAAAGTCTCTGAGGTTCTGAGCGTTTATTTTTAAGAAAAGTTTCCTGAGAATAAGGAATGGGACTTCCCTGTGTTCATTTTCTCCATTATTTTGCCTATTTATTTGTTTGTTTATTTGTTTGTTTGTTTATTTTCAAATGACTATGAAACTAATGGGTAATCTTAATGTATCATGGTGGCTGCTTTTACTGAAGGATTTTTTCTTTCATCATGGTCTTTAGATGGAGGAAAGACTCCCTGGAGCAGTTGTGGCAGCGCAGGTGGGTGGCTCCTGCTTTCTGAGTGCAGATGTGGATGTGGGTGGGTGTGAAAGTCATGAGTAGGCCCTCAGATTGTAGGTATCCAGATTTTCTACTCTTTGGCATTGGTAAATCTATTTAAAGATGCTGAAGAATGTGTGTCAGTGGGAGTTTTTCCTTCACTCCTCTCAGTCATGAAGCTAGAAGAATTCCTGATGTAATCAAGTGCTCTCCCACATGCACTGACAGCCACCCACTCATGACAGATATGTAACTAAAAAGAAGGAATAAGCACAAAAAAAAAAATAGATAGCAATACTCTGTGGAGAAGGAAAATGTGGCAACTCTGGAAAGATAATGCAAGTACTGTGACCAAAATGTCACAATATGGAAAAATAGTTGATATAAGTTTTTTTGTTAGGACTGAATCATGTCCATGCACCAGAATGGTATATGTACTTGTTTTAGTCATAAAACCAAATTCTGATCATACACCCTTTACACAGTCACTCTACGCCCTTCCTATCCTCTTCCTACCTTTTTTTTTTTGTCTTCAATTTGCACTCTATTTTCACTTTACGCTGCTGTGAACAATTATCAACAAAACGTAGTTCTTTCTTTCTGTAACAGAAAGTACTTGTCTTTCTAGAATTTTGAGGTGAAAAGACAGGTTATCTTAAACTATACTTGTAGCATTCTTTGTGTAACAGAAGAAATGAAGCTACATTTTCTGTGTAGATTTTAGTAGGGTTATCTGGTAGGCATGGACATCTAACACTTTCGGGCTAACTGAATTAAAATATGAAAAGAAGGCAAATGGAAAAGCCAACAAATGTACAGAAACATCTATTTCATTTATTAAAATAGCACTTATTAATAGCTACACAAGTTTGGGGTTTTTTTAATTATTTATTTTCTTTATTTTGATCTCATAGTTTTATTCAGAGCATGCAAATGTGCTGTGTTCCACAAATCAAAACTGGCAACTCATAATCACATCCTGCTCTTTATTATTTGATATTCATAGACAATCATTGTCACTAACAAAACTGTGTATATGGGAGAAGTGTCAATCATTTCGCCATACAAACTAATCAATAAAAACTGCGCACAAGGGTGTTATAAATAGGAGGATATATCAAGAGGCTTTATGAAAGGAAGATAGGTAACACCTTTCCTTTTATTTTCCAGGTCTCCAACTTGTAGATTTTCTTAATCTTAAATGAGTTTTTTTTTTCCTATGATTCCTTTTTCTATGGCAGCATATTTAACTACTAAAATCTAGTAAATGCAGAAAAAATAGAATATTTTAATCACTCTCAGTTGAACTTCTACCAGTATGTAATTCAGAATAAATACATGATATACCCAGAACTTTCTGTAATATTTTTCTATTTCTGATAAGATTTCCTTTTGAAGATATTGGTATAAATAAATTTTTCTTCTTGAAGATTATCACAATTTACTGATATGATATCATTGCACCTATTTTTAAAACTTTGTTATCCTAAACAGGCAGTGCTCCCATTTACCAGATGAGATTATATGAGACTGATAAGGCTTAGAAAGGACCTTGTTTCCTGAATTGGACAATTAATATTGAAATATTTTTATAATTGCAGGACAGGTATTGTTCTGCAAAAAATTAAATTGCTCTTTACAACCTAATTTGGTTGTTTTCCTGATTTCCTCTTACCATATGTAAGCACTCAAATTTTCTTAATAGTGATTTCAACCTGAATGTTTCTCCATATTCTCCTTCAGAACCTCCTGGGTAGTTGTTACCTTATCCCCTTTTTAGACTTCCTAGAACCTCGGAGTACTCTTTATTACTGATTTTTTTTTTTTTCTTTTTCTCATTTCTCTGAAGTTTGGGAAGATGAAACTCTTACACTGGCACATTGGGTTTGTTTGTTTTGATTGCTGTTGTTTTGTTTTCCTTTTAAAATTTTTTCGCACACAAAATCCTTTTCCCTTTCCAGTAAGATCTTGCTGCTGTGTCTATGGTGTAACAGAAGAGCCTGCAGAGCAGAATGAGTTAAACAGAGATATATTCTTAGCCTCTTAACTTCATATGTTGCATAATGCATATTGACTTCACTTTTCCCTGCTGGAGGTGCTGGAGTGTTCACCATGCTAGAAAACCATTTGTCAGGAACAGTAGAGAGACAATTATTTATTTATTTATTTATTTACTTACTTACTTATTTATTTATTTTAATTTATCATTGCCTGAAACACCTAAAAACTTATGTCCTCTTTAAGTGAGAGCAGAAAAATGCAGCTTCTTAAATCATGGTTGGCAGCTCATTCACCTTCTCAAATCATTTGGATATTGTTTTGTAGATTAGTATTTCATGAGAGTTTTTATCCTGATTGAAACTATCCAGTATCTGACTCAATTTGACTGTGAATGTATGAGAAATCTGGCTCAGAACAATAATTTATCTGGTGTCTTTCTGATATTGTTTATATCTCACTAGAGTTGTCCTGTACACAATGATCCTACTAGGAAACATTTTCTTCACTGAGGAATAAAGCGGTCAAAACGCCTTCTTCCGTAACGCTTCCACTCCACAGTCAAAGTGAAAACTAGAAACTTAAATGGAACTTCACTGTTTACAGACCACACCATCTTGCCCTTGTAGCTCTAGATCTGCTTCCTGTGATAATCACGTGTGGTCTCCTTTATCCTCCATCTTAGCAATAGAACTGTTAAACATTGTGCAAAGTAGACAGAGATATATAAATTATGAGGCTCATTTTGTATTTAGCCAACTAACTATTTGAGTCAACAGGACTTATATTATCTCAATCTCACATTATACTTTTGCAACTAAGTTTTAATTTTCAAGACTTGAAGTGCTTGATCCGATAAAGGTCTTTAGACTTGTCATAGGCCATCATGGTGGAGCTCAGTGGCCTGTAATATATGTGGTATAATAATTAATTTAATATGGGTTTTTGACGATATATTTTGTCAAAATACTAAAATGTACTAAAACCTGAATGCAGATCTTTTATCTGAAGTCCTTAAATTTAAGAAAGTTTAACTTTAGCACCAAATTATGATTACATCTTCAAAGGTAGAATGTTGAACCATAAGGTTGAAACCAATCACTCTTGGTTTGGAAGTCTCATAAGCATGCTAACAGGTTTGATTACAGGTGCTAACAAGTCAGAGCTCTTGTTACCTTGCTCAGAACCTTGTGCTTGGACAACTTAAAGATAACATGAACAACGAGTCAGTGTCTCATCTTACTGCAATCAAGATAATCTGAGGAGGTTTATTATTCCCAGAAAAATACTTCTTGTGGACATTATGCCATGGTGGGGTGATGGTGGTTGTGGGGCAAGATTTTTAAGTGAGAAAATAATGTTGAGAAAAGGATTCCCATACTCAAAGTTATCAGAAAAGAGGGAAAGGAAACTAATTAGAATTTTAGATTTAGACTTAGAGAGAACCAAACCATAATCACTAGATTATTTTACATATTAATGATTAATGAATAACTGATAAATGAACAGTGACATTTATTTGTAGTCACTACACAGATGTACTTTTTTTTTTTTTTTATTTTTTTTTAATTTAAATCACTTTTAGATACTGTTGCAAGGTATTTCCTTTATAAGTTGTAACTCAAGCCATTTATAGGTTGCCAAAGTGTTATTTCAACAACAGAGAATGTTTTTCTGCCATGTATAATGAAGGCTCCACTTCAGATTGGAAACATCTCCCACCATCTGGTTTTTTTACAGGTTTTTGTTTATCATCTAGTAAAGAAAAATAAAGATTTTTAAGTTAACAAGGAATAAAAGATAATGAGATCTGAACTAGCTCTGTGAATTTTGTCTGACCTCCCAAATTGCCCGATGTTGTGAGCTGTAAACATCTTAAGTATGAATTGGCAGAATTGGGCATATTTACAATATGTTGTATCTCAGTTGCATTTATCTGTCTTTTCACCACTTGATTACTAAATACAGTAGTTTAGAGAATTTAGGTATTAGGTGAAGTAATGTAGGGAAAAGTATTACACTGAGTGTGCGTGTAAGATCTATTTTGCGGAGGGCAGTGTTTTTTTGTTTTTTTTTTTTCTAAAGTCAGTAAATGAAAATTATGGAACCTTTTTCATTCCGATACTGTTTTTGTAAAAAAAGAAATAAGATTCCACCAGCTCTGTTATTTATTTATTTATTTATTTATTTATTTGTAGGGAAATACAAGATTTTGTAACTTTTACTCAAGTGTTTGATTTAATATCTTCTGTGCTTTATCAGGGAATATAAGTCAGGGACTCCAAAAAGCCACTTCAGACAAACTGTTCCTAGGCCTCTGGTCTATAGCTTTTCCAAAGGAATGAAATCTTCATTTTAGTGTTATATAATCTCCTCAATTTATGAGAAGTATAATACTTCAGGAAAGGAGAAAAATCTGAAAACAAAGAAATGGAAACAAAACACAGCATCAACAAAAAAACTCAGCTACTCACTGTTTAAACCTAGATGGAATTACTCTATTTTATTTCCAACAGTAATCATTATTACAACTTAATTTGTGCTCGGATTCAGGAAAATGTATATCTTTCAGAAAACTCTTAATCAATAGTACTTACAAACAGAGATAATTATGTTTAAATTTAATTACTAAGCTGACTGTTCTGGTTAATGTTATAATTCATGTGAGTAAAAGCTGGAATGCTTTATTAAGGACACAACAAACCTACTCTCCTCTTCTTCCAGGTCTAAAAATGTGGTGAATAATACACGTTGCACTGTTTTAACACAATGATTGTAAACCATAATCATACAATCATAAATGACTGTAATTGCAGTGAACACTCTAGATCTCATCATTTATAAAGTATGAAATACTTTTGATGAGGTAATCTCTCCTCAAAAAATGGGATACACATTTTGTATAAAGAAGAGAAAAACGATATTAAATCATTACTGCTTCATGGCTACATGCCGCATTCATTGTCTAAAAGTGTACTACAGAAATTAATTGTGTTGGCTCAGAGGCATGTAACATATGCAGAAAATCAAGGCATTTCCTGGTGTATTAGTCTAATTTTGAATTTCACGCATTGCAGTGCAGCAGTGCAGCTAATGGGCTTTAAATTTGTGATGTGTAAATGTGTAAAAACAAAAAGTGGCTTAATGAGGATGAATATCCTTGCTGTCACTCTTTTTGGATAAGCATTGATGAAACACTGAGAACATGAATGTTTTCCTTTGGTTTCTTTACTAAGTCAGAACTTTCATTACTGCCTGTCTTTGTAAGAGCAAAAGTCTGTGTTCCTAACTAGTCACTGTAATGATAGAGCAAATATAATGGGTCCTGTTAGCTTGTATCTGTAAAACAAGGACTCCTTCAGAATCAAATGTGGTAGAGATTAACGTGCATAGTACACAGAAAACTCAAGGAAAAGAAAATGCTCTTGCTGTGTATTACAAGTAATGACATTGAAATGAGTGACAGACTTTTACTTACTTATGTATTTATCTTTCCTAATGGATCAGAGATCTGATTTTGACAAACACCAACAAGTGGGAGCAGTCTAAATATGGAGTAATTCCAGTAACACTCCAGTGCTACGGTAAGATGCAGAATAGAGCTCAGTCAGTGAATTATAATAAAGAAAAGTTGACTACTGTGAAAGTACTTTTAAAAGACTGTTAAATACTTCTATAAATTTCCAGTTCATACACACAACCCTAGTCATTATTGACTTATTCTACTACAATACTTGTGCAAACTGGAAAGTAATGCGGTGATTTTTGGCAAGGGAAATAGATTGTAAAATTTAAAAAACATCTGACATTCATTGTCTGTGATGACATTTCCTACTGGAGTTTCCTCCTTGTGGTTCTGTTGAGAGGGATTATGAAAAGAATATGATCCTTTTGAAAATAGTGTCATTTTTTCCTTTTTGGAGTTCTACCATAATATATAAATAATGTTTTAAAATGGGTATGCCACAAATTCTGGTCCACTGCATTTCTTCTGAGTAAATACAAGACAAATTCTGTGGTGAGTCTACTACTGCAAAATATTAGTTCAAGTTGGTTTTTATTGTCTGTGATATCCTTGCATCCTCTTGATTTAATTAATTTTCTTTATAACTGAAATATTTTTAGGCAACTGTGTTTCCTAGCACTGAAAAAAGAAAAAAAGTCCAAGGAAATATAAAATGAGCAGATCCTCAATAAATGTTTGAATATTTTATAAATTTAATTTCTACATATCTGCATAAAGAATTCTTAGCTCATACACAGTGCTGGAGTATTATGTGGTGAGGAATATAGTGGAAGATAAATAGGAAAGTTTTGCTGGGACAGTTTTTCAGAGCACATCTTCATGTCTTTGTGCAGATTGCTACACATATGCTTTTTCTTTTTTTTTGACGCGCTGGTCTAGAAATTGTATAATGGCATTTAAGTATGAATTAAGTTATCAGTTCTCTAAGTAAGCTTATTAGCTCAGGCTTAACACTGTTCTGTCATAGCAGTCTGGCACAGATTGCAGGCAGAGTGGACTTATACTGTCTGTACCCAGACATGTAGATTTACCCTGAGGCCAAGTACTCTAGAAACTGGATTCCTAATACAGGGATTCAATGTTTGTGTTCTTTGGAAGGGAATCAAACTTTGTTAAATAAGTTGCCTGTAAACTTTTTGTCTGGCTAAGCCAAAGCAGAAGTTTTCTCCATCACTGGAATTCCGTAAAGTTCAGGCGTACACACTATCAATAAATCTAAACATTCTCATTTTTATTTAACACCTGAACATCCTCATCAGAAACAAAGCAAGAATATCCTGAATCAATACTTAGAGTATAATCTGAGATCTAGAAAATGATGATGAAATTATTGTCACAAGAAGGAAATTACTGCTCTTGCACTAGAAGAATGTGCAGTTTCAATAAGTTACTTGTGCTTGGCTAAGAAAACAAGTCCTGGATAACTAAAGTGTTATTTGAATTTTGAACTTTTCTCTCATGGCTTTAGCTGAATCTCATTATAAAAGGCAGCTCCCCTAGAAACAAAGTGCATTTTTCTGTAAGCATATGGCAGGTTCTAAGCACAAGGAAAACAGCTCTTGATAGAATTCAGTGGGAACATCTGTTCAAAGAACCTACTTGGAAAGTAGCCCAGACACTGGGAGAAACCTTAGCTCAATGTCCAGCTGCTGCAGAACCATGTAATGTAGGAGAAAAAAAGACAGGATGCAAAAGCAAATCTGGCTAACATGTTTCATATCTCCACAGACTACCAAGCCTACAAATAATTCCATTTATTTTCTAGAGGTGATAACACACACTTTTAAATACAGGGAGCAGTACTTTAGCAAGGTTTGTTTTCTGTGTAGCTGAACATCTTAGAGATTACTAAAAATTGAAAGAACTGAGAATATAAAGTATTATATAATATGACCTGTCCCACTTTAGGTAGATGGAATTGAAAGTGCTGCCATTTATAGAAGTTGCCCAAAGTTTGACAAGCAAAACTGAGGCCCTTATTTCTGACAGCAGTTAACAAATAAAGTAGATTTTTTAATGTCTATTCTTGGGAAGGATGTGTGTGCAAACATTATGAAGAAGGAAGAAATAATACACAGAGAAATAATTTCCACAATGGAACTAAGTACAGTTGTTTTCAAGGTGAAGATTTCCAAAGCTTTCTTCACAAATACCAGGAGAGGAGGAGATGGTGGAGGGGGATGTAAAATAAAAATCTTGATAGAGCAATGTTCCACCACTAGGCTACTATTTTACACTGTTACTAAGGAGAAGATAGTTTCACATGCAGGATGCTTTAATTAAAATCCTTAGTTTCATAGCTGGACAAAGTACTGATTTAAGTTAGGTTGACATAGTGTGAATTACTGCTTAATTTTGATCACAACTTAGAAATGTTTGCTAACTTTCTAAGGTGGACCTTTCGGAAAGGTCTTTTGGTTAACTTTGTTAAGGGATGATTCAACATAAAGATTTGTGGAATGCACACGAAAATTGCAGTGTATGATGTATTAAATAGTTCTCCTCTACTCCCAAGCAAGATGGTATAGAAAGATTTGGTGAGGAAGAGGCAAAGAGAGTTACTGCACTAATACATTTTATTCAAAACTCCCTTCCTTATTTATGCTCCCCACACTCAAGTCCTTACCTACGTATTTCCCCTTGCCCTCTGCCATTAGTTTGAAGTTCTTGTAAAAACATATATAAATATATATATAAATATATAAATGTATATATATATAAATATATAAATGCTGAACCTTTCTGGGCATCAGGCTTTAATTCCAAAGCACTCGATTGACCTTTCCCACTGCAGCCCTGCTTTCAAGCCCCTGGAGATATGGAAAGGTCTTTCACTGCCATAACATTTTGTGGGCTTGGAGTTATGTAGAGACCTAGTGGCAGGTAAGCGTCCGAATTTTGGTTATTTGACTTATCCCTAAGGAGATTTTGCCCTTCTCTGGATTTTGGTTATTTGACATCTCTACAGAGAATTTGCCCTCCTCCCCTCTTCATCTCCTACCCTAATCTTTTCTTGGGGTGCTGACCACCTCTTGGCTAACATGCTGCTTCCTGTATATTCTCAGGATTTTTCAGACTGGTTCTGTATCTCTTGGTCATTGTGTTCATGAAAATGCTTGATAATATAAAGCATAGTTGAAGCACCCCATTAATAATTGGTGCTTTGTCACAGCATTACAGGAAACTAAGAATAGTTCTAGTTCATGTGACCCTCGGAAACACAAAGACCAACAGCCCAAATTTATCTTATTTTGCCTGCTATTGCACAGATCTTATGAAACACATTCAAATTTCTCACGGTTTCCATTTGAAATCATTAAGGGCCATCTTGAGCAGACAATATTGAGCCAAGAATGTCCCCAAAACTTAACAGACCTCAAGAAATACTTTGCAAACCCACATCTGGATTGTAACAAGATATTAATCTAGCAAGTTTAGCCAAATGCCAGTTTTTGTTTAAGATATTTCTTGTAACTGTAAACAGAGTTACTCCTTTGATAGACACCATCTGTTACATTTTCATGAACTTTGAACATAAGTTCTGCACTTCCTGGATGGTTTCACAACTTGATGGTGACCTCCCTTTGGTTTTTATTCTCATTGTCTTGCCATATTTGTATACACAAGATCAGTCTGTTACAGATTCAGAAAAACAATCTCCAGGGGCATCCAGCAGTAGTTCATTTTGCCTTGTATTTGTTCTCCAATTAAGCCTGAAATCCTAAATGGTTCAAATGTAATTGATCAGAACTGCATGCATTCAAATCACTGCTGGACAAATGGTAACACATTTGTGTTAAGTATTGTTCAAGGAGCAGCTAAGTCTGGCTGCAGATGCAGGACTTGTAAAATGAGGGAAATTGTGCTGGAAAGGAGATCTGGCATTTGACAGGAAACTTTTTAAAATATAAAACTGTGGATTGTCTGCTCATTATTATCAGTGTGTGCTAGGCTGACACACAAAACCAGAGAAACGTTTTCAATGACTTCAGTGCAACTGTAAGAATAGCAAGCAGCTGATAAAGGCCTTCTGATCTATTTCTTCCAACACCAATGTTAACTATATTTTATCCTACAGCATACCTAATTTGAATGTAAAAATTCAATACATTTTAAGGACTAGTCATCCCACAGAGAAAGAAAAATATTTATAAAATATATCTATTACATAAAAGAAGATAAAAATAATGGAAAATGCAAAGTACTGGATTTCTTGACTGCTTAATTCTGCTTCTTTCTGCTGTAACAGCACTTGGTTGTAACAACTGAAGTAACCCTTTCCAATCTTCTGTGTGGATGAATGAAAGAGGAAAAATATTTAATGTATTTGGTAATTACTAATTAAAGAAGATTACATCCAGACTAAAATAAGTTACAGAATTCAGATGATAAGATTGCATGAGGACAGCCCTTCTTTTTACTGTTATACTAAACACATAATAATTCTTGCTTTCTTCCCAAGTGGCACTGCCAAGGGAAAACACCATTTATACCTGTCACATCATTTGTCTCTTCACCAGCTAAGTCCTGACTGCTTGTTATATGCTCTTTGCTGATAAAATGGTGTTGATAAGGAAGGAAACAGTCAGCAACAGGTTTTAACTACTTATAGTGAGTGCTAGAATCTTGTCAGTGCTGGTGGACAGAGCGTTTATGCAGCCAGCACCTGTGCTGTCTTTTGATTTAAAGTTGAAATCACAACACAAAAGGCAAAGGAAATTCATTTATCTCTCTTCCCTTCCCCTTCCCCTTCCCTTTCCCCTTCCCCTTCCCTTGAATAATTTTTGGTCTAATGGAAGAGTAATAAAAAAGAATAAAAATGAAACAAAATAAAAAGTCATAATAGTAACCCTACAATATGTGCAGGATTTTCAGATGGGTTAAAACATGTTGAGCTTCCAGATTGTATCTTAAATGTTTGGCAAAGAGTGTGTCTAGCATTTCCTACTCTCCTTTGCTTGTTAATATAACTTACAGCAGACAACCTCAAACAGCAGAAGTTGCTTTACTTTGGAGAGAAAGAGTAAATGAGTAATGCTTAGAGGTCCACCATATATATACACTCTCTCTATATATATGCACAGTGGATCACTGAAAATCAAAATCAAAATCTAAAAGGAGAATTAGAAATGAAATCATGCTGCACAACAGCATATGGTAAAAATAGTTATTCCACAGCATTTCTGATTTAGTTATTATGTTTACAGTGAAAAATGATTACTTGTTGTCTAACAATAGCACCATTGAAGATAATTGCATAAATGAAATAATATCCAATGTATTGTACTACTGACTGCTATCCCATTCAGCACAAATTTTTTAGGTCAGTTAGCAAAAAGGATGGAAAAGACCACCAAGATCATCTAGTCCAACGATGCATCCATCACCAATACTTCCCTACTAAACCATGTCCTTTAGTACAATGTCTACATGTTTCTTGAACACCTCTTGGGGTGGTGACTCAACCACTGCCCTAGGCAGTCCATGCCAGTGCCTGACCACTCTTCCAGAGAAGCAGTATTTCCTAATGCCCAGCCTGAATCTCCCCTTGTGCAGCTTGAAGCCATTCCCTCTAGTCCTATTACTAGTTAGACAAGAGAAGATGCTGACCCCCAGCTTACTACAACCTCCCTTCAAGTAGTTATAGAGAGCAATAAGGTCTCCCCAGAGCCTCCCCTTCTCCAGACTAAACAATCCGAGTTCCCTCGGCCGCTCCTCATAACGCCTGTGCTCCAGACCCCTCACCAGCTTTGTTGCTCTGGGAATGCTCCAGGGCCTCAATGTCTTTCTTGCAGTGAGGGGCCCAAAACTGAACGCAGTACTTGAGGTGCAGCCTTGCCAGAGCTGAGTACAGGGGGATGATCACTTCCCTGCTCCTACTGGCTACACTGTTACTGATACAAGCCAGGATGTCACTGGCTTTCTTGGCCACCTGAGCACAGTGCTGGCTCGTGTTCAGTCGAGCATCATTCATTTCCTCCTAACAGTCTTCTAGGCACTCTGCCCAAGACTGTAGCATTTGCTGGAGTTGTCGCTGAAGTGCAAGACCCAGAATTTTGTCTTGTCAATCTTCATCCCACTGCTCTCAGCCCAGTGATCCAGTCTGTCCAGAGGCTGTGTCCTGCATCCTAGAGGACAGCAGGTTGGCCATGAGCCAGCAGTGTGCTTTTGTGGTCAAAAAGGCCGGTGGTAGGTATCCTGGGATTCATTAAAGAAGTATGGCCAGCAGGTTAAAGGAGGTGATCCTCCCCTTCTATTCAGCCCTGGTGTGGCCACATCTGGAGTACTGTTTCCCATTCTGGGCTCTTCAGTTCAGGAAAAACAAAGAAATTCTAGAGAGTTCAGGAAGGCAAGAAAGATGATGAGGTGCCTAGAGCTTCTCCTTTATGAGTAAACACTAAGAGACCTGGGACCATTCATCCTGGAAAAGAGAACACTGAAAGCAGATCTTATCTATGTTTATAAATATCTACAGGGTGAGAGTAAAGTTTAGGGGGCCAGGCTCTTTTAAGTGATGCCAGAGACAGAAAAAGGGACAATGGGCACAAACTGAAATGCAGAAAGTTCTAAATGAACATGAAGAATAACTTATGTACTTTGAGGGTGACAGAGTAATGGAACAAGCTGCCTAGAGTTGTTGTTGGAGTCTCTTTCTCTGGAAGTATTCAAAACTCACCTGGATGCTTTCCTGTGTATCCTAGTGTAGAGAACCTGATTTAGTGGAGGGGTTGGACTAGATAATCTCCAAAGATCCCTTACAATCCCTATAATTCTGTGTTTTTTATGTAAATCCATAATTCTATTATTCCATGAAAAATAATTTTGAGGTTTGTAATGACTACATATGCATGAAAAATACCAAGAATAATAAATGTTATAGAAATATGTGGATTTACTCACCAGAATACTTCATTCCCAGAAGAAGACAGAGGTGTTAAACTGGTGATAAAACAAGACAATGTTAATATAGAAGGCCAAAGTTAGTTTAATCTGTTTAAATGTAGGGTATAATTTAAAGCAAGTAAGATCAAAATCAAGAGGTGATATCTCCTGTTCTGCTGTTGCACTCTAAGATATGTTTTGGGTATTCACATAGCTGGACCTCAGGAGTCATTTGTGGAGCATGATAGTTTCTATCTTATTGATGTATATACGTTTATTTTATGCATAACTACTTGTATTGGTTTAGAGAATAGAAATTTAATATAAGGTATTTGGCACATATCTTGATCTTATCTGAATGTAACCTCATGTTTCATGCTTTCCTCAGTCTCTGCCCAACATAGAAAGTGATTTTCCAACTGGCTTATGACACAAATTATTTATTTTTCCTGTGTTATTTCTAGGTTAAGCCTTATCCATGAGCCTCTCCAATGGAAGACAGTTCATGCCAAGGGTCAAACAGGCTGACAAATCAGCCCATAACCCTGCAAACATGGTTGCATTAATGGAGAATCAAATGCTCATGCCTAATGAGTGCCTAAATCTAAAACTTATTTTAAAAATATGTATGTATATATATTTTAAATATGGCTGCAGTTTACTTTGTTTTGATTACATGAGAGAATCAGCACTTTTTGATAATACTTCTCTCTGTTTTACTGAAACTACCTATTGGTCAGCATATCTGAGCTAAATCCTTTAAATTCCTCTTAGGAGCTCGTCAATTGTAGTTTTATCTCAGATCACTGGTTATGGCATTTAAAAAAAAAAAAGGAAGAGAGAAAATAAAATCACCACCAAATTTGCTGTCAGATTATTTTAAGACACTCAGTTCCAGCCAGTTAAACTGACTCAAAAACATTTTAGTAGAAAAACAGTATAGTGGAAATGAACTTAGTGAACTCAAAAGAAAAACAACAGCATCAGACAATGTAGAATGCTTCCCTGAGCTTCCTGTCATACAGTTAGTCCCTAAATCCCAACAGAGCCAGTGAAGGCAAACAACATTGTATAAAGCAAACACAGAAGTCTGGGTCTTTCCTGTTTTTCATAATGAGGTCACCTGAAAAATAAGCTAGATATATCTCAGGTGGTTTTTTTTGTTGTTGTTGTTGTTTTCTCCTGCAGCTGTTATGCAGAAAAAGGAAGAGTTTTCTTTCCTGTTATTTATTTATTTATTTTTAGCAGATCCTGGCCATGTCAACGCTGAAGAAAAAAAAACAGAAAACATGAAATGTTGGAAAATGCAGACAATTTCTCCTTACACAGGTCATCAGTGCTATGAGTCAGAAGAGGAAAATGGAATTCAGGATGCTGGGCAAACATTAATATTATTCACAAATGAGTTGTAAATTTCCCTATTAAAAAGGTAACAAGAAATTTACACGAGATGGTTGAATGGCATGGTATTATTCAGGAACTGCTTGCAATTGAATGTGGTATCTACGATAGCATAACTTCATGCACTGTTCAAAAGCACAGTACTATATAAAGTACCATACAATACTTATTATGAAACAGCAAGTTAAGTAACAAGCTGGTGGTTTGTTTGTTTGTTTGTGGAGGGTATATTTTTTGTGTGTGTTTTCTGTTTGTTTCTTTTGTTTTGATTTTTTTTTTTTTTTTCCCCATTTCATCAATATCACTTCTAAAAACTTCTTACTCAAGCAAAATGCCCATTGGACCTATATATATTTTACAGGCACTAGAATTCAGTAACCTTTGAGTGGTTAAAAAAATATTTATATTTTTATATCTGCAAGAGATTATATTACACTTGTAACATTGATCCAGGAGGTAAATGATCACTTGAAATAGGATACATCATCCAGAATCAATTACAAAATTGTGTGGCTGTTAAAAGAGCCTAGGCACAATGACTGAAAGGCTTTTCCATAAAAAGAAGGAGAAAACATACAACTACAGACCTAACATAAAACTTTAACTGGAAAAAAAGGAAATCCAGTTCTTATGCTTAACTGTCCCGGTTTTGCACCACTGTAATCATTAACTTCAGTGTGGCATCTTCTCTTGGTCATTCATGTAAGCCAGATTTCTTTCTATGTAGAAACTTCAGAGCTGAAGAGAAATATTATTTTTTTTCCCATACTAAAACCATTTCATTTGTGAGCTTTACGTAATTGCTTATGAAAATGGCATTTGATAGTAATAACATAAACACATCCACATGTTTCTATGAAATTCCTTACTTTCATTCCTGCTAAGCAAAATAAGAAAAATTTGTAGTAATTTCCTTTTAATTCTTCATAGCAACTATGTATTTTTCCCTTTTTGAAAGATGAACAAACAAAACCCTCAGTGCATCAGAGGCGATCATGTTCATTAAATTTTAAACCACAAATATATGCAGACATTTACTGCTTGATTGGATTCTGAAAGATTAACTTAGCATATGAGCTGCAAGTTCAGTTAGATGACTCAAGTGGTTTACATGTCCCTGATTTATTGTTCTCCAGGGACAAAAGGGAATTGAAATTTGACAGACAGGGTACACTGTACCCACTTAACTAGCAGAACACTAATTCCCAGAAGTCAGAACATATGCATTACAAGCAATACATCTTTTCATTTTGTTTTGTTTTTAAGCTGTATACTGCTTAAAATAGCACAAATGATATCTGAATACTTAGACGATTCCTGTAGACTGAACTGGTGCACAGGAAAAGGAAATATGTCTGTCCAAGAAGCACTTAAAGGAAGGCTTAATGGTATGCTTGATATAATGCAACTTACTAGACAAATCTTTTGAACCCTTAAGCAGCATAGGTCTCTGAGTAGCAGAAGCAATAGTGACATACTTTTCTGGGAAGAAAGGACACAAGATAAAGAATGTGTGAGTTGCAGAGATAAACTCGGTTATGATATGAGAACATCTGTAAAATGTGATACAAAACATGCTTATCACACCCAGTTATCTGTTTCCCTACTGCGCTTCCCTAATTGCAGTAGCTAACCCCTGGCCATACTGGCCTATGAGGGAAAGATCACTATTTAAGTGCAGTTTAGACTTCTGATACTCATTTGTACAGCTAAATTTTTATTCTATATTCATGAAATCACACATACAGCCTTTACAATTAAAAGCCTTTCAAAATCTGCATATTTTTAGTAGAAATTTTTCTTCTCATAAAGAACTTCAACACCAAAAGTAAAAGATTTTTATGGAACTAGGGGACTGACATTATGAGAGTAGTAATTCTAAATAAATTAGATTGATTTAATTGTGTTGGTAAATTCTAATTAGATCCATGTATCACATAGTACCTTCAGAAAATACAGTGTACTTATATTGTTACATGTACTCAGTGTGTAGACACACTTGGAGTCCTTTCTCATCACTACTACAGCATTTTCAGGTCCTGAAATTAATTAGAATGAGCTGTAACTGAAGGAAAGCTATCACTGACAGAATGAGCCCTCTAAGATCTGTCCTCTCCAGTCTTGCTCAAGCAACCAATAAAGCAATTGCAGGTTTATACTTCTGTGTCTTCAGCTACTTTTCCTGCAGCTACTTCCTTTTTACTTCTTTTAAAGGATATGAATGCTTTCACAATACTTAATCTCTGTTTTGTCCAGAAGGTAGAGTGTTTGCTGTACGTATATTGATTTCTGGACATTCTTCCATCTGTGGGGTGTTGGGTTTAGGGATCCCATTTCAGCTACACACACAATTTACACTTAGTGTAAGTGTAAAATGTTTGGATTAGATACCTAAAGATTTACTGTTGTCAATAGTGGTTTTCTATTTTCACTACCATAATTCCCATTGAAAACTCCATTTGCATCACTCTATGTTTAGACTCCAAGTAAAGGAAAGTTAGTAATTTAGTGCATGAATGTGTCTCACTATTCTAATTAACATTATACTTATCTATCTATCTAATTAACATTATACTTATCTAAGGCCTTCTTTCTTTCTTTCTGGATAAAAATATCCCAAACAAAAAAGTGTCACACATTTTTGTGAAGAAAGGAAGAGAGAAGACTTACACAACCTATGTTACATAAATTACTCTCTATTCTTAATAAAAACTGTGAGCTGTAATTTAAAGCCAAAACACAGCTACCCATTCTCCATTGCAATTGAACTGTATTTCCACTTGCCTTGATTTCAACCTTTGGGACATTGTGAGCATTGTTACAATTTAATGGTATGTCCCTCTGTTTCAGGAAGGACATGCCTCCCCAGTCTCACTGTCAAATAACAGCTTGTCAACATCCCTTAATCACTGCTATTATTAGGAAGGTAAAATGTATGAACTTTGTGGACTGTAATGTCTATTGTCCATATTAGTTTGCTAAAGTTCAGTTGTAGTGTTAAGAAATAAGACTAAGATTTAATTGAGAGAAGTTTTTGTCAGGTCTGTGAGATTATTCATTATTGCTTGTAGTGAATTTTGTACATGTTTTTTGAAATTCCAAAATGCCAGCACAAGAGTTGCATGTTAAGCAAAATAAGAAAAACGTATCTCACTTAAAATAAAATAAAGCTCAAATTCCCAAAACATTATAGAAGCATAAAAGAATACAGGAGATATTTACATCCTGGGAAAGACGAGGACTATGAGATTGTCAGAAATTAGACACATTTCCTGTTCCTAGTGCATTGTTTTCTACCCTGGTGAAAAATTATTTCTAAGAACTTTGAAATCGGTTGAATTGCATGAGTACTGAGAACACAATATCTAGGATGTCTTGGAATGTTTTCTTTGCAGCCAAGTAACAACTGCTACTCGGAACTCAGTTTATGAAGAAAGGAAAGCTCTTCTACCTTGTATCTAAAATACAGAAGAGTATTCAGTAAGGAATGTAACTAGCTGGGGAAGAGTCAAGGGGATTTTTGAGAAGATGAATAGATCAGAGAGATTTTTTGTGTCACAGGAAGTAAGAAAATTCTTGGTTAATTTGCTTTTAAAATTATTACTCACACCATATCTGTTTCCATTATATATGTGACATATGCATGCTGGTCCTTGAGGAACACACAGTTTATATTTTAATTGCTATGATGTGCCAATAGGTTCTAATCTCTAAATTATCATGTAAGCTCTGAGTGAGGCTCTTGGACAAGGCATGCCACACTACTAAAAAACTGTACCAGCAGAGGTGAACCACTGTTTCAGAGCTGCTATGACTGTGTCGTTGCTGAAACACACCACCCACTGCCTTACTGTGCTAACATTCACTATTTGGTGAATATAAATGTTCAAGAAATGTCAGTGAATGTTGAGTGACCTGTTGTTCAGTTTTTCCCCATGGAAGAATTCAGTGACACACCCTTGATTAATATGCAATTCCATGTTAGATGTCATTTTGTCAGTCTGCTTCCCTTTTCCACCTGTCACATATCAACAAAATGTAACAGAATATTTGCAAGAAGGCTCAGCCACTACTGCTGTACCACCAACATCCATCTCTGACGTTGGGTCAACATAATAAAATTGGAGACATTACTTTTGGAGCATCCATCTTATACATTTATTCAAGCTACTTTGCCTAACTTTATCCACACCAGCAGAAGCAAAATTTAGGTAAGACTGATCCTTCCCCCTTACCGCTTGTTCTTCAGTTTCCTTTACTTGCCATTTCTACACCTTCCTGTGTGTTACACTCTCAAGACTGTGATTTCAAGAAATTGATTGAGCTGAGCAACATCTACACAAAATAGTACCACTTTTCAGTTGCCTGGTTAACTGTATGATTATTCAATCTTCTGACATGTCAAAATGTAAGCAGATGATGTGTTGCAGTAGCAGGATGGGAACAATCATTTAGGATGAAGAAGATCACGGGTGGCTTAATCAGACATTGTGTGACTTGTCCCAGAACCACAATCTGACACTTGGCTGTGCCACTTCAGTGTTGCAACTTGACAAACACATGCTGCTCATAACAGGGTGATTAAGAGCTCTCCACATTCCTATGGCCACAGCCAGTGGTGCCACCAGCCTCCTGAACTGTTGCACACATAAATCAGGATACATTCAAGCATTGTATTTAGCAAAGAGGCTGCAAATAATAGCTAAGGAAGCAAGAAGAAACAATGATTTAAGCAGTGTCCCAGTGGACTAGGAAAGATTTCTTTCATCAGCCTAGACTGGAATACATAAATAGTGATATTTTAAGTAGCTGTTTTATTCTTATCTTCAGTTGGGAGTTTACTGGATGTCACATGGCTCGCTGCCACTGTGTACTGACTGTATGAGAGGTATTGCAAGAACCCTCTTGGGAGCTGATCTTGTGTTCTGTGCTTCTCAGTTTGTGCCAACCAGGACAGAATGGCCATTAAGGCATTTGTTAGGATATTTAGCAGTTTATGATGTTTACAGATCAGAATAAAGGAAGGCATTAAAACATATCTAGCTAGTTATAGGTTATTTCTAAAAGGTGATTTGCCATTCCAGCATTTTGAGTTGGGATCTACTCAGACATGCAGAGTAACTGATGACAGGCACAGATGGAACAACTTCTATTTACTTGAAATTAATGTATCTAATTTCCATCTAACTTCGTTGTCAGAAGTGAGTAACCTCTGGTAAGGTTAGTTTCTGACTTAAAAAGAAAAGAAGAAGTAAAAAAAGAAGCTTAAACTTAAAATGTAGGCTGAGAAACATAAGAAATTGGAAATGGTAACAAATATTTCCATAATTGAAAGATTGCTAATTTAGTCATCCAGAAACAGGAGACTTCAAGTTAAATCACTTCCATTCCTTCCTTGCAAGGATGGTAGCATCCCAGAATTTTTCTTATCAAATGTATTTTGCAGTCTTAAATGAAAACACTTGTTGAATATAGACAGCTCACCAACATGTGAGAGGAGGCTTCTTGGCCTTTAAAGGCTGAAGGGCTGCTGTCTCAGATCTCAAAAATGGTCCCAATTCTTGACACCCAAATATTTGTCTTGGTTTACAGGGATTAAAAGGGAAAATGAAGTATTCACATGGTTGTTATAGTAACTTTCATCTTCACTTTCTGAGCTAGTTCTCTCTGGTAACACAGAAAGAAAATGTACATCCACTTGGGAAATTAGAAATAAAATGAGGATTTCCACAGTAAGTATCTCCAAAGCTTATAATAAACAAACCATAATATTACTGTTATTGTTTTCCAGATAGAAATGTGTAGCTAACTGGCTATTTTGAGGGATATAGGAAATAAATACAAGATCATTTCAGAGACTGTGAGTACACAGATTTAAAATAGATGAAGCAGGGAAAAGAAACTGAAAACATGCATCATTTTGATAGTTGGTGTCCCTGTCATACAGTTATCATGGACACATTCATGAATACCTTTTGATAAAGGTAAAGATTTTTTTTGAAGCATTTTTTCTTAAAGAGATTGTGTTGAATTTAGCATTTTGAAGGGCTACTTTTGATCATTTGTTACCTTTCTTACTAGCATTTCATCTGAATTCATTTTTTCCCCTCCCCTTTTAGAAATTCCCTTAACTCCTCTTTTCCATTTCAATCCATTCCTAGGCTTCTGCTCAAGTTGAAACACCCAACCTAAGAAAGAGTTTAATTATTGTGATGAAGGTGAAGAAAAATTTAGGGATGGAACTGTCACTAAAAATACAGTATTTAATTGAAAAATAGCTTTTAAATTATTTATTATTTTTATTTCTGTCTTCTACTTTTCTTGGCATCTTTCTAATTTTTGAAACTCTACTTGGCAGCTTTTTTCCTTTCAGAAGATGTTCTGAGTGTTGCAAGCAGATTGAACAACCAGCATATTGAACAATGGCCAGAGATCATTCATCCTCTGAATGTTGAGCAGAACCAAAATTTTAATGAAAAATCTGCTTTTCTTTTCCCCCATGGAAAGTTTACTTTATTGTTTGATATAACTGTCACTCTTCTGTGTCCTTTACTTTTAAAGCTATTACTCTTTTTATTTGTTTATTTATTTCTGAAGTCTAATCATTTATTTTCTTATTCTGCCCAGAATTTCTAGGCAAGATGTCCAGAAATCATTTAGAAAAGGAAATGGGTTTTGAACTATTTGAAAACAGCTTTTAATTCGAAATATTCACATCAATTTTTAAAACTCTGCTCACAAAATTCTAATATAAAAAATCAATGCATTCATTCTATATTAATTTATCTCCTAATTTTAGAAGTAGTTTTAAGTTTCACATTTTTGATATGTAAAACTACCAAAATTATCCAAATAAAAATAAATTTTGCTCTGTTTTCAAAGACAGCTACAATTCAAAATCACATTTTATTTCAAAAGGTAGCCTAATTCCTTTGCAAAGAGTAAATATGTTTATGCAGGAAGGAAGAAGAAAGAGAGGAGAGGTAGAATCACTGCAGATTCTTAACAGCATCTTGCCTTTCAAGGCACTAAATATACACTAGGATGATAGCCTGGATATGCTGGACTGAGTCGGGAGTAACCCTAATATCCATTTTTACATGAATAAAGTAAGGGAAAATTTAAGGAAAATGAAGGCTCAAATATATTGACAGCAGAGCTACAGGCTGTGCAGGTGTGGATGGATCCTGTTCTGCTCCTGATCCTCTTTCACCTACAAATGACCCAGAGAACACAGTATACCTGAGTGCACAAACTGCAGCCTCAATAGCTCTTTACTAAACACATATTTGCTATCCAGAGATTAAAGTGAATCCAGGTAGCATACATGAATTAAAAAAAAAAAAATTAAAAAAAACTATATCCCCAGATACATTATAAATATAGACCATCTCAGATTATTTGTTAGAAACTCTTCCTTCTGCTTGACAATACAGATGTTACCAAGTTATGAGATTTGCATGATTTCAATATGGTTCATTTGACCTTAACTTTTAACTATAATTTTCTGAACTACTTGTTTACCATGCGCATCTGCTAAGAGATGTGTTAAATTCTGGAACAGAATTCTGTTCATATCTGTAGGGCTGGGCTCAGAAAAAGTGTTATTGACTGTGATAACAGTGGTAGAAACAACACTTTTGTTGGTATCTCTTATCAACTTTCTTTTGTTAGTGGTGCTTTGAAATATGATGTCCTGCACTGAAGTGCACTGAAACCCAGTCTAGTTGCAAACAGAGCAGATCAAGCACAAGGACTGCTGTACTCAGAGCACTCCTAATTCTAAAACCACCATATCTTTTTTTTTTTTTTTTTTTTAACATGACATTGTCACTCAGTTGCTCTGTCACAACTTCTAACCTAATATTCATCTGTTTCTAAGTGTTTTCCTGTATGTTCATTTATGGACTGGTCCTAATGCACAAAGATCTTGCATCTGCTCTGAAGTTCTTTACACTTCCTGGCAGGATCTGATACTGGATTATTTCTTCCTCCTGTACAAATACTGCATCTGTCTGAGTTGACTCTCATTTTATTCTAGTGTTTTTCTATAATTATTACCTCTGTTCCTGACTTTGTCTATGTTTAGCATACTGTTGAATCTGACATTTCCAGTTTTAAATGAAAATATTCAATGACATCAAACATAAATTAATCTCCAGTGTCAAGACTTTCTGCTAATTTTAAGATAACATTCCAGTTATGCTTTGTGGTTAGCCTTCTAGCCTTCTTAAAACAAAATATTCCTATTTAACTTCCACAAAAAAATACATAATATATGATTTATTTCCATTTCCTGTCTTTTCAGGACTCTTCAATCTGTAGTTTTCTTAAAAGCTGGTCCACTCTTATTTTTAGTGCCTTCTGCATGTGAAGATTTCTCATCTTTCTCATGAAGTGTACAATCCTTTGGAAAATGCCTCCCTTTATAATTTAATACCACTACTCTTAAAGCAAGCATTTTTCCTCTCTTATGTCTTCACACATCTGCAGCCATTCAGTGTGGTGCATGTTGCATATTGAATCTATGCTTGGATGGTATAAAGTGTAGAAAAGTCACACTACACAGTGCGAACAGGGATAATATTCTTCAGTATTTTTTTCTTTTTCTGCTTAGTTGTGGAATAGTAGACTACAGGAAAACAGATTTTCTTAACAATGTTTCAAGATCATGGACCTTTATATCAAATAGGATGATTATAGAAAAATTATGATTCATGAGTTAGGCATTCCAATAGCTACTCTGTCAGTACAATGTATTTGTTACCATAGGAGAAATCTCTAGCAGCTCAATTGTTTGAGTCTCAAGTCCTAACGTTTTTTGAGTTAACAGAATGCACACATTTTATTTTAAATTATGATCACAAAAATTGCCACGATTTCTGTACTTTGTAAAAAAAAAATAAAAAGAACAAAAAACAACAAAAACTGCTTTGGGAATGGTAAGATTAAGAAATTTGAATGTTAAGTCCCTTTTCTGACAGTTCCCAAATACTTTACATCCAAATGTAATAGTGACTGGAAACTCTCTGCATCCACTATAAAGTCTTTGAGGTAGTTCCTCTCTAGCACCTATCTAACCTATCTAAGAACACTGTATTAGAAGAGTTCTTTTGAACATGTACTGTACAAGTATGAGGTGAGGTATCTTTTTGTTACATTGCAGAAATGAATTACTTCATTTCTCTCATAGAATGAAAATAACTTAAAAATTAAAAAAAAATTTAAAAAAAGGATTTTAATTTCTAATCAATTGTGAAATTACTTGTTTATTTGTGGCTACATTTTACTTATCTCATATTTTCTTTAGCATACTCAAAAAATGATTTGTATTTTAACATTTTTGTTGACTTTCAATAAGAACTTCATTTTTAAACACCATATAAAACACAAATTTATAAGAATTGATTTAAAGTTGCACTTTGTAGCAACCACTTAATAAGTATTCCCCCTTATTTTTTTTTCCTTTCTTCAGAACTAGATTCAAATATCAGAATTGTGTTTAGTGTTCCGTCACTTCACAAATCACAATCCTAAGTAAAAAAGTGAAGGTAATAAAAAGTAGTACTGTTTAACTCCTCACTTTATTGCACACACCATTATTTAATAACTAAGCTACATCTTGCCTACGTTTCTCTTGCATAGGAAAGATCACACAACATTAAGAATTTTTACATTTACTTGGCTGGAAGATTGAATTTTACGTATGTGGAGCTATTATGAAACCAATAGCATTCAAGATGAGCAGGCTTTAATAGTGTATTTGGCTTGCATAGTGTTACATTCTTGTGGTGAAATGAATAGATGAAAAGAAAATTTGGACTTATTCAGGAAATGTGATTTTTTCATTGGAATTTAGCGTACTTCTACTTTTACTATGTGACAGTTTTATTAATACAAAAGGTCTTCTGCTTTTAATTCTAACTTCTTGTTATTATATTCACCCTTTCCAGTAGAATGTAAATACATCTATTTTTGCTAGATGATCCTACATAAAATAATGCCTCAGCTGAGCACTATGAACATTTAGTATCGCAGGCAACTTTTTAGATCTGGGCTTTCCTCTGTATTTACAACTATTTATCTAATGTTTCCATCTACAAGCCCTCAGTTCATTTATTAATTAAAAAAAAAGAAAAAAAAAGATTTGTATTTCTGTCATGGCAGCTTCTGCTTATCATGAAATTATTGTTCTGTGATCTTGATAAGCCGTATACAGTATTTCATTGTTAGAGACGTAATCTATTATTATTCCTGTTATATATGTTATGGATAGTGTAGCTACGCAAGCAATGATAAATGGAAAGTTCTCTGGAAAGACTGGACAACAGACTGCTGTACTGAAGAATATAATTTCAGGCTCAATTCCATCAGCATTCATTGATATCTTGAGGCTCTAACTGAATTTGAGGATTTGGTCTGAACAGGTTAACAAAGAAAGGCTGCACAAAGTGTATCTGATAGCCTATTGGCCAGTTGTTGCAATGTGTTCAGTTATGTCTGGAGAAAAAGAAAACTTGGGATGTTGTAATTATCACTTTATACTTCAGTGGAATTCCGAGTAAATGATTGTTTGAAAAATTCAAGAATTATCTCTTAAAAAACATTTTGTCTTAAAAAAACATGCATTTGCTTTTCAGTTGCAAGAAATAATGCTTCCCTAATTTCTACGGCTTGTGCGTTATCAGTGTTCTTATAAACAGAAGGAAAAAATATGAATACCACTTAGCCTATGATTGAGACTGTTAGACTCAATATAACTTGACTACCTTCATCATTAAAATAAATTGTACTTTTTCCTTCTTTGTAAGACAGTAATTGTACTTCTTGGCATGTATCTAACATAGCTGACACTATGTGGAATGGATTTATGGCTGCCATGATTACACTGAGTCATCATTATTTAAGATAGCTAGTAGAAGACAACTAGACATCAACCAGACAACTAGTCAACTAGAAGTCAACTCAGTCATGCAGCATTATTACAATTATAATAGTACTTGGTGAAGGATTATTTATTTTATTTTTATGTATTTATTTTATGAGGGCTGCTCTGAAAGTAGTGACTCAGATTTTATCATGTTGGCTCATAATGTCAGAGATGGATGTTGCTGGTATAGCAGTAGGAGTTGAACCTTCCCACCAATATTCTGTTACATCCTGTTGCCATGTGACAGATGGCAGCAGAAGGGCAGTCTGACAAAAAGGAGTCTGACATGGAAGTGCTGACATATGAAGTAAAAGTGTGTTGCTGAATTCCTCCAAGAGGAAAAATTGCACTCGTAGACATTCACTGGTGCTTGCTGAAAATGTATGGTGCCCAAACAGCAATTGTGAGTGCAGTGAGGAGATGGGTAGTATGTTTCAGCAGTGGTGACAGTGGCAGTGGGCTACCTACTGGAGTGGACATGGTGAGCATGCAGACAGTTGTTCATCGCTGGCAAAAAAATGCACAAGGGTGTTGACTACATTAAAAAAGAATGCTTTGTAGCTGATGTTTTTCTTTGTGAAATAGTGTTTTTTTGTGCTCTTTGTATCTGTTGTCATTTCCATGGAAATAAATTGGAGGCATTACTTTCAGAGCAACTTACGTAATCATAGAATCATAGAATCACCAAGGTTGGAAAAGACCTAAAAGATCATCCAGTCCAACCGTTCACCTATTCCCAATAGCTCCCAAAATAACTGCCTACATAGACAATTAAAAATAGTGAAAAAAATTCCCTCAGATGTGAGGTAATCCTTATTCTACCTTCAAAGGAAAGATTTGCAGAGAAAAACATTATCTGATGAAAACCATAACACCCACAAAATCTGTGCCGTATTATAGAATCATAAATCATAGAACCATAGAATTGCTCAGGTTGGAAAAGACCTTAAAGATCATCAGGTTCAACCACAATCTAACCATATTACCCTAACTCTAACAACCATCTGCTAAATCATGTCCCTGAGCAACACGTCCAGGGATGGTGACTCAACCACCTCCTTGGGGAGCCCATTCCAGTGCTTAACAACCCTTTCTGTAAAGAAGTCTTTCTTGATATCCAACTTAAACTTACTGCGGCACAACTTAAGGCCATTTCTCCTCATCTTGTCACCTTTCAACAGTGAGAAGAGACCAACCCTGCTCTCGCTCTGAGCACCTTTCAGATAATGGAAGAGAGCAATAACATCTCCCCTCAGCCTCTTTTCCCCCAGATTGAACAGCCCCAGTTCCTTCACTCTCTCCTCATAGGGCATATTCTCCAAGCCCTTCAAAAGCCTTGTTGCCCTTCTTTGGACCTGCTCCAGCACATCAGTGTCCTTTCTGTACTGAGGTGCCAAAAACTGAACACAATAGGGTTTTCTTCACTGCTTTGAATACCTAGTATGTATATCAGTTACTTGAACAAACTCTGCCTGTAACTACACTACAGATAACACAGGCTGCTAACTGTTAAGGATGTGCTTTGTTCAGTACTTTGAAAACTCATGAACTTTGGTTCTAAAATGAACAATATTTTGTAGTGATGATAAATATTTTTTTTGTTGTTGTTTCATTCATATTGCACTTATTAAAACACTTCTTGTAGCAAACCACTACATTCTGCTGAAAATTTTCTGTTTAGGATGGCTGACATGAGGTAGACACATACACACCATGAAGACCTGACTCTACTCCTGCTTCCATCAAGATTAGAGAAAGCTTTATAGGCTGTCAATAAATGGGTATTCGGATAATACAGAAACTGGCCCTTCTCACTCTCACCAGATGGTGCTGTACAGTAGTTTTCTGAAAAATAAACGTAAGTATAAAGCAAATAGTTCTCAGAAATGGCTGATTTCATTCTAATTATTGGTAAAATAATAATTAGAGAGGAAAAAGTTGCAGGCAAAGTAGATATAATCAAATTAAGATTAACTTGCAGTCCAGATCTCTAAAGTTACACTCTTTACAGATTTTGTGTATTAAATGGACTGTAATTTGTGGTATTAAAATAATAGGATTATAGAAGGTTTCACAAAAAAAATTCATTGTAGTGTTCTGCAGTGGGAAATTATTCAATCTCATTCAAACTCCCATCAACATAGAAGACCTCAACAGTATGGTGTCTTCCCAAATGAATTGCCTTATAAGCACAATTAGGTTTTCCTGCAGTCTGTCTTTAAGACTTTTCTCTGAAATTCTCTGGCAGATCCAATCTAACGCTCGGTAATCATGCAAAGACAAAATAATGCTTTCATCTCAGAAAGAATTTCATTCAGGAGGACAATAGTTTTTCTGTACCATGATAGATAGAAGGCTAGGACAGATTCACAGCAGCTGGGATGTATCTTGCCTTCAGCCTGAGGGGGGTGCAAGTGGAAACTGCCAATCTCCTGCAAGAATAGCATAGGCTGGGGGAGGGAAAATAAGGGACAAGAGCATTTGCTCCATTGCTGGTGTCACATTATGGTGTAAACAGAAGAAAGAAATTATGAACTATGGAAAACTAGGCACAAAATATATCTTCACACTGTAGCCTAGGAACAAAAATAGCAGCTGTGAAGAAGTTTGAGGAAAATAAGAAAAAAATCTTGAGAAGTGAGTCCTTGTAAACCTAATGGGTTTTAACAGGATCAAGTGAAATTTGTTGCATTTGGATCAGGACAACCTCAGGTATGTGTACAAACTAAGAGAAGAAGTCATTAAGAGCATTGTGGAGAAGTGGATCTTGATGGAGGAAGAACTGGACATGAGCCAGCAGTGTGTGCTTGCAGCTCGGAAGGCCAAAAGTATCCTGGGCTGTATCAGAAGACGAGTGGCCAGCAGAGCAAGGGAGGTGATTTTCCCCCTCAACTCTGCCCTTGTGAGGCCCCATCTGGAGGTCTGCATCCAGCTTAGGACCCTAGAGGAGGGCCATGAAGATGATCAGAGGACTGAAGCACCTTTTCTGTGAAGAAAGACTGAGAGACCTGAGCCTGTTCAGGTTGGAGAAGAGAAGGGTTCGGGGACACCTCATTACTGCCTTTCAGTACTTGAAGGGAGCTTAAAGTCAAGAGGGAGACTGACTTTGAGCACAGTCTGATAGTGATAGGACAGGGGGGAACAGTTTTAAACTAAAATAATGGGGCAGTTAGGTTAGATGTTAGGGTGCACAGTCTCACTAAGTGTGATGAGTTGCTGGAACAGGTTGCCCACGGAAGTTGTGGATGCCCCCTCCCTGGAGGTATTTTAGTCTGTGTTGGATGGGGCCCTGGGAAACTGTCAGAATAGCACCGTGTATTCATTTGGTTTTTTTGTTTGTTTGTTTGTTTTCTAATAATTCTCAACTATTCTGAATACAGTTTATAAGCATCTCAGGTGTGAATCTCTCTTGAGTCTTTTGTTGTTTTTGTTTTGTTTTGTTTGTTCATTTGTCTTCCTTTAGAGACGTAGGATTAAAATTGAACGTGCTATTCAGTATGTTCAGTGGCAATCGGACTGCTTATAATGAAATCAGGGATAAAATCATTTTAAGAAAAATTGACAATATGTCCTAATATTTGAAGCTAAATATTGGGAAATATATTGTGTATGTCTTGAACTGGCGCACAGGGAGAAAATGATACATATGTTGTATGTTCAATACTAATATTAATGCACACACAATGCAGGCATATGTAAAGCAGATGCACATATGTCTGGTGTAAGAATGACTACAAAGAAGCTGATTTCTCCCCATTGCCTGTTTTAAGTGTGATTCTATTAATTGCCAGCTGGCTGTGAGCTGGAAGAGAGCTGTCAATAGAAATAAAAAAAACCAGATTCTTTCCTTGATTTAATAAGAGTGGTTCAGTACACATCATCTACACTATGCATTTATTCTTGCCCTTTTCTAATTGGTCTGTTCAAGTTGTAGAAGATTACATAATTTTAGTTAAATTATATGAGAAGGAAAGAGAGCCCAAATAAGACAGGAAGGAAGAGAGGAGAGAAAGTCTGAGAGAGATGATTTATTTATACTTGATTTTAATTCCCATAAATGTAGTTGTATATTTTGAAATGTTTAAATTTAAAATGAAAGACAAATGAGAATTGCTTTGATTTGCTTATATGTGTATTCTAAACATCTATCACCAACTGGAGTCTGGAGCGTAGAAAAAGCTACTTCATGTTTAAATTAAGAAGGACAGAGGGCATACTGACATAAAAAGGATACTTTCATAAAAGGAACAGTAGCCAAAAGACCTAAGGCTTAAGGAAAAATGTCTAGATTTTCAACTGGCTCGGTGAAAGACACACATTCACACCAAACTATAACAGCAGTTGCATTATATGTAAAAAAAAAAAAAAAAAAAAAAAAAAAAAAAAAAAAAAAAAGTCATCATAAATATTCTTCTTCCAACGATTAAATTAAAAAAATAATTCTGGTATTTTTTAAGGATTTGAGAACTGAGGTCATGCTTTAATGATAATATGTTTAAGAGCATGTTGAATCCTGCAAGACTGATGAGAGTTTAGGTCTTCAGGCCTGAGCAGGTCATCTAGCTGATGCTTTATGTAAAACAACTTTAACTTACAGCATAGACCCTGATTCTTGTGTGAAAGCCAAGTCAAATGTGCCTTTATCAGCTTAAAATATAGTTGAATGCAAAATACATTATCCAGTATTCATGAAAGGAAAGAAGATTGTCATAGACATCAGCTGTGTGTTTGTGAGGAAAAGGCAAGGTACCAAGGCTGTTGCTGATCACAAAGGTTAAGTCCATTCACTTTGGTTTCTTCATTCAAATAATAAAAAAAAAAACGATATAGAGCTACTCCAAAAACAGTGCCTCCTATTTTATTATGTTGGCCCACAACACGAGAGGCTTGTGTTAGTAGTATGGTAGTAGACACTGAACCTTCCCACGAATATTCCATTACACTTTGTTGCCATGCAACAGATGGCAGCAGAGGAGTAGTCTGACAAAACTGGCATCTTACCTGGAAGTGTTTATGAAGGTGTGCTACTGAATTCTTCCATGTGGAAAAAATGCCACCCCCGACATACACTGATCCTTGTTCAATGAATATGGAGACCAAATAGAGGATGTTAGTACGATGAGATGGTGGGTGGTGTGTTTCAGCAACAATGCCAGCATAGCAGCAATGAAACAGTGGGTCACCTCTGATGGTGTAAATTTTTGGGAGCGCAGCATGCACACTCTTCTTGGTCACTGAAATGAATATGCACACCTAATGTTGGTGACTCTGTTGAAAGAGTGTTTTGTAGCCGAGAATTTTCTCTATCAAATAGTGTTACTGTATTCTTTGTATTTGTTCTCATTTCCATATAAATAGGAGGTATTACTTTTCAGAGTAACCTACACATGTATATAATATATACATTTCCTTTCCTGTGTGCTTTGAAGATATGCAGCAGTCGAACTTTGCTGGATCTCCTATATCCCTTAGCTACTAGTTTTGAAAACTTATGCTATGTGATAAAAATCTTTAACATTGCATATTGCCACTTTACACAAGATCTCTTTCCACATTGGTAGGTAGCACTACTATCCTCCAACAGGCTTTGCAAGCATGGCAAAATATAAATTTAAAATTTGATTCAATTTAAAAATTATTCAATTTCAAAATGTTCAGGCTGTCCTATATGCTTTATAGCATATATATATTATGCTATATATTCTGTATGCCACATGACTTCCTTGTGAGCTACATATAACTTCAGAGGTAGTAAGGAAAAGCAGGAGGTTTTCAAATACTTGTTGAAAAATGGACTCTGATATTTAAAATTATTTAAGAAACAGTTGAGATTTTAATATTCAGAAGACAATTAATTAATGGTTTGTGTATTATTTCTGGCACTGGATGTCATATTTCTTTGCTTTTCCAAGTTGAGAGGAAACTGGGTTTGAAATACCTTATCCTCCATATTCTTGAAATGTCTACAAAAGTTTTCTGCTCTCCAGAATTTGGCTGTTGCTATGTCTATTGATGATAAGTAAGAGTAATTGAGTAACATTTCTTCTAAAATTAAACATCAAATCCTCAGAGTTTAGCTCTCATTGATATATTTCAAAAAAACAGTTGTCTTTCAAACAAACAAAAACACATTTTCTGAACCATTCAGGCTCTCTGCAGATCTAGGCACTGTCTCACTTTTATCTACACAAGTATGAGGGCAATGGATTTTGTAAACTATTACACATGGGCTTTAATAATTGGATGATTAAAAATGTAAATTCACACAATAACAAAATTACAATATATAAAGTATTCTGGCAATAAACTAATTAACTGAATGCAATTCCAAAATTATTATACATATTATTTTATATAATTTATATGAAAACAGTTTTTAAACAGTGCAGATATCTTCATAATATCTGATCATCGATTTACAGAATGAAAAGCTAGAAATGAGGTCTTTGTTTTTGCTGTGCAGAATGCAGGCTTTGATGTAAACATTGCATTGCTTTTAGGTATTGCTCTTACACAAAGCAGAGTTTGTCAACATTGATGTGTATATCCTGTTTCAACAGGCCTTGAAGTCAGTGTTTTTTTTTCCGTGTACTTAAATGGATATAGGAAGAGGAGAACTGGTTACACACTTACTGCATATATCCTGTTAAACAGCCCAAGGAATGATTTAGCAGCTGTTTTGCAGGATACTGGCCTTTGTTATAAAATTAATCGTTTTTCTGCCATGTCACTTCAATGGGACACTTACTTGAAAGATTGAGCTGCAATGCTTGTAGGACATAGCATATTCCGTGGGATTACCCAATAGATACACCACAAACAGAGATCATACACTGCATAACTAGTCTGTAGTGAGTGAAACTGCTGACTTGCCAAGCAAACTGCCCAGGGATACATACAGTTTTTTACTTCCACCTCTAAGAGTAAAATGCCTCTCAACACAGACTGAAGGACTGTGTAAAGAAAACATTTTTTTTTTATTTATTTGTTTTTCATAGCTGACTGCAAGAAACCAAAAACTCCAATCCACAGGATCATTGTGCAACTTTTGCCACAACTGCAATACTGACTTGAGAGGAGGTGTTACAAGACTGAACTGCATCTAACCCTGGGGATAAGCAGTCCTGTCAGGTCAGACCTAGTATGTTTGAGTTTGGAACTCTCCACTAATAAATACCTGCATAAAATATTTCAAATTACATGGCTTCTGCAGTTGTGAGTCCTTTAAGTCACAAAAGTGTCAGTATTTATTTGAGAAAATCAAATATTGGAAAGGGAGGAGAAGCTGCATGGAAACTTCTGTGGGAAAAGCAAAATTTGAAAACTACTGAAACCTTGTTAAAATGGTGATGAGAAGGAGCAGAAAGTCTAATAGACTCAATATGAGCACAATTTCTCACTCAAATTTCTCTGCATCCTGTAAAACAGCAATACGTACTTTCCCCTTGAAGCAGACTCTTTAGGCTTGCATTTCTCAAAACATGGTGTTAGAGAATCCATAAGTACCATGGACTTTGACTTCAGTTTCAAAAGAGCTGTAACAACTATTGTAACCTGGGGTAAAATACCCTAACTGCACCTCAGCACTGCCTGATAATACTGCTATTTATATATGTCCAAAATGTGTTTTGATCTTTCATCTGTAGAAAGAAGACATCAAGAAATAAAACAGAGAAAAACTTGGTTAATGGTTGGAAGTGACATTTGTCTTTCACTCCCTAACTGCTTTTATCCAACCAGCAGCTCTCGAAACTGAAAATGATGTTTCCCAAACAAGCTGGTGATTTGTGCATGACTGTGAATTAACACAGATTGTTAGCACATCAGGAACTGAAATCCTCTTTCCTGTTTTTCAGTTTTTAATGGATAAAATCCTGGAGCCTGATGTTTTCCTTTGTGTGAAACTTACCACCCTCCCAGAAGCAGACAGGCTTGTTTTTTCTCATTAAGATAGTCTGGAGATTAAAAACTTAATTTTTCCATCTTCAGGTTTTAAATATATATCTGAAGCTGTTGGTGTAATCTGCTGCACTCCTGTATCTGTATTTTCTGTCAAAAGAGCTCTACATTCTGGAGCAAAGTTCAAAGTAGAGAACATTGTGTTTAGAAAGGAAAAGGGTAAAGGTTTAAGCTTTTTTTCACTTGTTATTGTATCTGGCTACAGAGTTTTACTGCATTTTAACAGCTTTGCAGATACTTACTTACTACGTCAACCTAGAAAAATGAAACAATAATGGCAGGAAAAGATCTCTGTGCCTGAGATATTCTGTGTGTTGTCTATTGTTCTGTTTAAAATAAATATAGAAATTGCACATTAATGCTTTTACATCCTTCTATTTGCTAATAAATTATTTTTACAGATTCCTTTCCAAATAGAGGACCTGTCAGTCTCCTTCACCCCTACTGCAGTGAGGGAGATGCTCAAAGTATCCTCTCAGCTTCCCTGTGGGTCATTCAAGAAAGTGAAGAGATGAGAACTGTGATACTTTTATAGAAACACAGAATCACAGAATATCCTGAGTTGGAAGGTACCCACAAAAATCACTGAGTTTAACTCCTTGCTCCACATAAGACGACCTAAAACTCAAACCCTATGTCTAAGAGTGATGCTCAAATGCTTCCTAAAGTTTGGCAGGCTTGATGCCACTACTACTGCCCTGGGGAGCCTGTTCCACTGCCTGACCACCCTCTCAGTGAAAATCTTTTCCTAATACCTAATCTGACTTCCCTCTCATGTGTCTCCAAACTGTTCCCTCACATCCTATTGCTGTCACTAGAGAGCAGAAATGAACTCCCCTCATGAGGAAGCTGTAGGCCAACCCTCAGTTTCCTCTTCTCTGGGCTAAACAAATCAAGGGACCTCAGCTGCTCATATGTCTTGTATTATTTCACAACTTGGAAGGATGGGGCTAGTCATGAGGTCAAAGAGGAAAGCCGTAAGAAGGACATTGCCAGACTTGAAGAGCCTCCATGTGTTCACAGAGTAAGGTTAGCTGAGGTGCTGGCTAGGTAAAGTTTCTGAGTTGACTGCTATGTTCAGTCCTAGTTTGGCCTTAGGGTAAAGAGCAGCCTTAGAGAAAAGGCAGTGTAAAGTTCAGCTGTGCTTAAAGTACTCTTTGCAAATCTTCTGTTCAAGACATTGTATTTTAGTACTGATAAACTGATACTTGATACCTGAGGTAAGAGGTCTTCAGTAGACAACATTGTGAGACTCAGACTCCTCAGTATTTCATAGCTTTACGGAAACTACAAAATCTGTAAGGCTACTAAGAAATTTGTAGTGGATAAAAATGAAAAATCTTTTATTTACCCTAAAACCTCCTTCCACAACCTGGTATTGTCTACATTTTTCAAAGTGAAGCAAAACTGAAGTTTCTTTCATTTTATAGCTCTAATTTCCCGAACGAGTGAAAGGAGGATGTACCATAAACTACAACTGGGTCCAAAGGATGAGATCCATAAAAATTTCAAAGGTTTGAGAACATCACATTTTACTGTGTTTGACTTCCACAAGATGATCTGATTCATAGCGTACGTTTGTCCTCAATGTTCCTGGTGCATTATAGGCACAGAATGAAGTTCAGAATGGGATCTTCTGAGATCAACATACTGAGAAGCACAGTTGCTAAAGCTAAATCTCACATCTCTGAAAATGGAACACGCTTTGTTCAGTGTATAATGCTGGCTTCGCTTCCTACTCTTCTCTTAAGAGTTTATGTTACATATTTAAATATAACAGATGCTTTCCTCACTCATCCTATTCTCAAGAAAATTTAAATATCAGTCTAGCAGTTGAAGGATTTGGTCAGGAAATGGAAGACCTTGATTTCTTCACTGCTGTCTGTCTTGCTCACTAGGGGGCTATATATACCCTCTTGAACTTTCCTTTTCTGGTTGATGAACCCATATAAGCTTTTCTTGTTCTTTGCACCCCTTGCCAAGTCCAGTTCCATTTGGGCCTTGGCCCTCCTGACCCTGTCCCTAGATCTAAACTAGAAGGCACATTGTCTTAGTTGCCTTGTCAAAGTGCTCAAAATTTTAAGCTCTGTCGAAATGCAGAGTTCATTATGTTGGGTTTTGGCCACACTGACACAAATAAGTAGCATCTAGCCACCTCAGATGGCAGGAAATATTCAGATCTGCTGTCAAAAGATCTTGTTAACACATTCATAGAAGTATTAATTGGAAGGTATGGTGGTAGTATCTTTAACTCTACATCACTAGAGTTTGAGCTGTGGAAAAAATAATCAAAGCATTTGAAAGTGATTTTGGTGTAAGAAGTGTGAAACAGCTTAACATCACATAGACTGAAAAAAGCTATTATTAGAGTTTGTGTTAATATATCTTTCCCAACCTGCTACTGAATGTTGGATATTCAGAGATGCCCTAATGACTATAGCAGTGCTTTTCTGTTTGCTATTTTCAGGATTTGCAACTCTTTTGTAAAATAGAACTTACTGTCTGTAAAGTTTTGTGATGAACGTAATGTATATAACTGTGCAGACACATGAAGACAACTTAGACAATAAAGATACGACAGAAAGTGGATGACAGTTGTTATTCGATGCAAAAAGTCAAGCTATGTATCTTTACTATGTAGCCATACAGTAGAATGTACAATATATTATAAATATATATATATATATACATACACAATACTGTAGCATATCCTAAACAAAGGCATTTACATTTTTGGAAATTGACCTGTAGAAACAGTATATTACTGTAAATGTATTACTACAGGTTCTTTTTTAATGCCACACTATATTAGTTTGTCATGAGCAAATTGCTATATACCAACAGGTATGATACAAATCGTAATCTTTTATGTCATCTATTTTGAAGTACTTCAGAATAAATGCTTAATAAATCAAACATAGCAGTAAATGCATTTTACATACGTGAATCTATTGCTTACATAATCTCATGCCACCAAGTAATGTTTTATAAATCAAATTCCTTTTCACACATACTGGTAATTTATCTAAACCTAAATAAGCTGCTTTAATGCAGTCAATAAGTGAAACTGAACTGTGGAAATGAGGTTCTTAAAATTTGCTAAGTTCAAATAACTTCCAAGAGAACAATACCAAAATTTGTTTTAGTCATATCTAGTCTTCAGTTTATATCTTGAGATATGGTTTTAAATATTGTTGGCAATACACTTCACACTGACAGAGCTTTCTCTTTCAAGAAGTCACATAAAAATTTTCATTCTATAAAACCTGGCCTGTGTCGTCACTTGTGCATTTTTTTATTATTATTTTTTTTATTTTTTAAGATTTCCCTGTTTTAAACTCCTTTATTTTCCACAAATTTAAAATACAAATATAGATTTTTCTGATAGTTCATGGAAAACACTGTTCGTCTCACATTAGTAAAAAGTATTTATTTCTGCTATATAAAATACAGATATTATTCCATATGTTTCATGTGTTTCTTACATACACTAAGGCTGATTTAGAGGTTCAGTAAGTGTCTTTTTAAAGCAGTGAGAATCTGCATTTAGTCTTCATTTGATTAGGATTTCACTTCATCTATTCAGCAGATTTTTTTATATGACTAATGTAAGATTGCATCAGTATTTTATTTCACACTGCTTTTAGAAGAATATTATTCTATTCAATATAAAATAAACAGCTAGTATAAAAAACACTTCCTTCTACGTAATGAAATGAAGTGTCTTCTCAACCATGCTGGTAGGGAAAGAATGAAATCACTTTCTTACTGACTTGCTAAAATCATCAGTAATCTTTTAAAACCATAAGTACTGTTGACATCTACTTTACTGAAAGGTAAAAAAAAAAAAAAAGCTGGAAGGTTAAACTGCCCAAAGAAAAAATTCAGTTACAGGAGGAATCAGAAGTCTTAATTCTCAAGCCTCTGCTTTAAACAATAGACACAGGTCCACATACAGTTCAACTTTCTGTCAAAACTTGAATCTGTAATTAATCTTTCCCTTAACCCAAAAGAGTCTGTCTCCCCATAGACACCTATGATTTATTTAGAATCTTATCTTCTGGCCCTTTCCTGGAAGTCCTTTGCAACTTGAAATAATTTAACTTCATGCCCTAACAGCATCATTACATTCTTTTCTGACGAGATATCATATGCTTAGAAGTAGTAGAAATTCTTTCATGCCATGGCTCAATGGACCTAAAAAAAAAAAATCAGAAGACAAACAAACAAACAAACAAACAAACAAGAAAAAAACAGGAAATCTGTTTTTCAGTCCCAGTAGCCAAATAGAGACAACAATCTTTGTATATAAAACCTGCCTTATAAATAAGTATAGATATTCAGGCATCTGTAACTAAAAGAAAAAAAATCCTATAAAAAATTGAAATGTCCCATTTGAAGTCATAAGTCATAATGTAAACATCTTGCAAGTTAAGGCATTACTTGAAGAACAGTAAGAGAATGTATTGATTTTATGCTTACAGTTGGTGCTGTGTGCCAGCTTATGATGCTGAGTGAAAGTTGACAGCTAAAATCAAAATAATTTGAGGATTATTGAGGGTGCACATTAAGAAATCAGGAAACTTCAGACATGTCATCCAAATCTGTAAAAATGTCAGGATTTTCTCAGCAAAGGTTCAGGTTTAGATAGGGCAGTATCTAAAATATTCATGCAAAGGTTACATTTTTCAAATCAGACTTTGAGCTGTGGCAAGGCAGTTGTTTGGAACTCCCTTGCAGCTGTTTGTGCCACACTTGGCCTGCAGTATATAGATGAATAGAGGACTACAGTTTCCATGGAAGCTTACAGAAAGTTAATGTTCATAAAGAGAGAATTATTTATAATGTACTAAAGACTGTTTAATATATGGGGTGCTGTTCTTGAGTCCAAAATCTCCAGCAGAAGAACTGAATGCAACTATTCATATAGAAGTCATTTCATTCAAATAGAAGTCGTTTCTACCAATCATGAAATCCTTCAAAATAGCTGCTAAGATAGCTGACCTAACAAAGAAAACAACACCAAAAACAACAAAAAAACTTGCTTTAAGCTGCCCTCTATTTTTCTGCAGTGTAACCTGGTAAAAATACCACCTTACTTCTGTAAAATGTCTAATTCAATCAATTCAAAAATAGATAATTCCCATAATAATTAACATTTTTGTCAAGTATACCTCAGTGAAAATCAGAACTGAGATTTTCAAGGCAATCATTCCACAGAATGCTGGTAACAAGATCTATAGTCTCATAAACAAATTTATAAAACTGTCAAGTAAGGAAGTTGAGTACAGGTGTTGGGCTTTAATCTGTACATGTTCCTTAAAAAGTGTTTGTTAAAGGCCTTGTGCTATCATTTTACTTGTTGATGCTGAAGATATAAACTTAATGATAGATCAGAAAGGGTATGCATTCCTCATTCTGTTTAAGAATCAAAAACATTCTCTATTCATGCATTCTCAATTCATTAATCTATCTGGATACTAATTTGCATGTTTCATTCAAGGGAGAAAATCTAGTTAGTGATATGTCACTGTTTTTCTAAAGATGCATGAATAATCTGTGTTGATTGAATTCCTCCAACAAATTAGATTTTTTTTTCTCTGTTACAAAATGTCAGGACAAAGTCACAATTTTACTTCCCAGTAAAAAAATATAAGCCTAATTACTTTTCCACCAGCAGTTCATTTAATATTCAATAGTTAAATTTTGTTGTAAATACTTGATCAAAGAGGTCACAAAGTTTTGTTTTCTGTTCACAAATGTGCCTTCTCAAGAAACTGTATTATGCTGGTTATATCTCTTCCTTCCACTTATGAGACAGATTTGTAGAGATGTAAGAGTGTGTACTGCCATGTTTTTGAAAATGATGTTTCTGTTGATCACACTGATTGAAAGATTGGAAGAGCTGAAGCAGAAAACAAAAACTTGCTCTCAGTTTCCAAGAATTCAACTGTTTCTCCCATGAAAATAAGGGCTCCCATGAAAATAAGGGCTATTTAATGATATTGGATTTTCAGATCAAGTCTCTCCTAAACAGTCTCCACTAAATTGTGTGGAATGGAGACAATTTATTTGAAAAGCATCATAGAGAGCATTCAGCCTTCAATATTTTTCTTAGTACTATTAATGTTAACTTATTTTAGAGTGAATTTATGAGGTTAGCATAAAAGCCCTTTCCCCAGAAAAAAAGCCGTCAAATAGTTTCAAAAACTTAGTTTTGAAATGATAAATGCTTTTCAGGAAATAAACTGAGCTGCATTTCTGCCTTATCTCTTCAATGCAACTCTCAAACTGCTTAAGCTGTTGTTCTGCTTTGCCTCACTAAATTAAGTTGTGAGGCACTGACAAACAAACAAACAAACAAAAGAATAGAATTTAGGTTGCCAGTACCTGTCTCCCTTTGACTACTGGAGCTTTTTGGAAGTGGAAACAGAAATTAGGATAAGGAAGGATTTTTCGATTACTAGTAAGCTTTCTGATAGAGTTTTGGGCTATTGTGTATCTGGACAGTTCAAGGCTCATTTAAAGAAGTTCCTCGAAATCTTACAGTTGATCAATTCCTAGAGACAAAACCAATCTTCCTATATCATGGATGTGATTTTGCAATGTCATGATGGAAATGTATGTAGCTCCTACTGTATTTATTGTCTGCTTTTTAATAGATATAGATTAAAGGATACTTTACAGTAAGCAGCATCATAATTTACTTCTCTTTCTGTTTTTCCATGTTTGTACTTTCGTTATTAGTTTCATTTTATGGGAATTAGAGTGTGTGAAACATTATTTTTTTTTATGAAAGAAAGAAAAAAAGATCTACAGATATACTTACGTCCTAAAAGCTCACATTATCTCTCATGCCCTCTCTGTGGATTAAGTTAAAAACACTCAAATTCTTTTTTATTATTCTTTATAAAGCACTTTTGGGATTTTTAAATACCTGCTCTCTTTACTAGACTTCCCTATGATCCTGTGCTTCAAAGACTGGTTTTATGAGGAAACCATGCTGTCTCCCTGTCTCAGTGTGCAATCTTTCCTGTCATCCACTCTGGGAGCTTCTAAGCATGGCTTGCTGCACACAGATTGTTTGTGAAGCTGCCAAACGGAAGCCAGCAGCCTAGCTGAGCTGGAAGAGATAAAAACATCATTATTTCATAGCTATAAAAAATAAAAAAAAACACAATAGACTTGTAAATGGTGCCTTGTACAAACAGGGTTTTTCTTCGCAAAAAGAATAGCTCCTTCAACAGAGACTGAGACATCTGTATTGTTCATTCACCTCTTGTGCAAAGAGTTGCTATTAATAGCCTTACATTAAAAAATCTTGCTATAAATAACATCTGAAATCCACTCCCATAATACCCTTTGTCCTTGATATGCCTTCACTGGAACATTTGTGTGTTTACCATTAACAAGAAAACAAAACAACTTTGGATAAAAAAGGCTATGATTACATTCAGTGATTCAGTTCTTGGGACGACTTTCATTTGGTGAGGGGGGGGAGGGGAGGAGGAAGGAGAAGAAAGATGTAAGTGATAAACATCTCTCTGACTTTTCTCCAGTATTCTAGCTAGACTAACAGGCAAAAAGACACAGCTTGACAGACAGATGATTGTCTTATCAACTGTAACCATCTTGGAAAAAGTGTATCCAACTCTCTTAAAATAACTAATTAATTAGGAATTTGTCCCTCTGTTCTCTCGATATGGGAACTTTTCACAGCAGATGGTCTGTTCCAGGATACAAATTGTACATTAGTTTTCAAGTCTTCCCAAAATGAAGGACAACACTTAATAAGCCCATCCAAATGAATGGTTCTAGTGGGAAGAAGCTGCTGGAAAAGGTTTGACAAGATTTTTAGAAATTTCATCTCTTCATTTGGGTCTTTCATTTTTTCAATTATTATTCTTGAATGAAAGAAATATACAATTTGATCTTCCCTCTCTCTCTCTCTCTCTCTCTCTCTCTCTCTCTCTTTTTTTTTTTAGTAGTAGTAGTAGTAACAATTATTGCAAGAGTGAAGCTGAAGGTACCAGACTTCAAACGTTTAGCTTAGCTGTGTCCGTTAGCTGTTGTTAACCAGAAAGTAAAAAATGTTGTACAAATTCTCTGCCTGTGAACTGCTTAAGTTTTCAAGCTTTTGTCTGTTCCTGAAATGTAATTTACTGTACTTTTTCTACTGTATCTCTCAACACAGAGTACATTTTAAAATACTAATAATATTTGAGGAGAACACGATAAGAGTTGTGACTACTGTTCTTCATGTCCAAAGAAGAAAGGATGAAAATAAACCAATTAAATTTGGAACAAGGAAGATTTCTGCAGCCTGTCTTTTGCTTCTGTCTCCTGAATTCAGTTTTACCTTCATTCAAGTATAATGCTCTGTTCCCCTTTCACTGATCGATATTTTCTGTGTTTGCAGGACTTGAATGACATTGGTCTGAAGAAGCTCTACAAAATCAACACTAACTTGAACTGAAGTTGTTTCTCACATCTGTTTCATTTTTAAGGAGGATAATATTCTTCTCATTTTGCTTCCTTCCTTTCAGATGGCTTCCTATTTCCAGGTTCATAAATTATTTGACCATTTTTAGTCACTCTAGTGTTTTGATGTCATCATGGTTGCTCCAGGTGTCTTTGCTGTACACTTAAAGGAAAGTCATTATTGTATTAGAATAACAAATTTCAAACAGATGATATAATTCCTGAGCACAATATTTTTTTTGCTTATATGTTTCAAACAAGAATTAAACTGGCTATCAAATTCCATGGTAGGAACAGCAATACATTACTGCAGCTACATTGTAGGCTATTTTTTCCTGTTTCTAATGGATCCCACTGCATTATATTGCTAGAACAAAATACTGTAGTAGGCATGTAGTAAATGCCACTTTATCTTTTAAGCCTTCAGGTGATCCAGCTTGCAAACACCACATTTCTGCACAGCAAAATCTCTTTCCCAGACAGGATGGTGTGTATGTGTATGCAAATGCTTATGAAAATACCGTTCTTCATAGTCTCAGCCTGCACTACAAGTCTGTGTTAACAAGACTATTTACAACTGAAGTCGGTTAAGAAATCACAGTCTCTTCTTTTCACACCTTCATCAGTCACCCATGATGTATACAGCCAGTAAGTTACTGGCAGTCTCTAATATAGCAATTTGTTGTTAATGCAACTGTTCAAGTATGTATTCATCTTTAGGCAATGCCTGCATGTGACTGGAAATGCACAAATAACAAGTAGATCCAAAAGAGACCATAGCAATAACATTTTGATCAGCAGAGAAAATAAGATGATCAGATGAAAGCATTCAGAAAACTCATGTGATATGTTACATAGGTCTTCAGAATTGTGCATATCCTAAATGCAGCATCTTTCGGAGCTTTGGCTCTTTGCTACAAGTTACTAGCTACGTGAGTTCTGGGTCTAAAAATCAAATTTGCTCTGGCTTGATTTAAAGCACACTTCTGGAGATGTTGTATGCTCTTTACCATAATAGTTACTGTAATGCCACATACGAGATTTCTAACACTTGAATTTTGTAGAATCATAAAGTTGTTTGAGTTGGAAAGAACATGTAAAAGTCATCTAGTCCAACTCCCCCACGATGAACAGGGTCATCTACAGCTAGATCCGGTTACTCAAAGCCTGGTCCAGCCTCATCTTGAATATTGGTTGTAGGTAGGCAATTGGACTAGACGATCTTCGAGGTCTTTTTGAACCTTGGTGATTCTGTGATTCTATGATTTCAATATTAGGTTTTTATTTGGTTACAGAACAGCTTAAAAAAGGAAGAAAAAAATACAAAAGGAGCTGGAGGTGATGTTGTTGCCATATTCTGTTTATTTGAGTAGGATTTGGAATTAAATGACACAGTATATTTTATAAAGCAGAAAATCAATGACATGCAGGAACTTACCTGATAACATAATGGAATGAAAATCTGAACAGGTATTCAGGCACGTAGTGCTACACAGGCATGTAGTGCCAGGTACATAAGAGAACATTTACTTGGCACCAAAACCTGCAAATATCCTCTAGTTTTGTGTGATACTTATCAGCCTCATGCAGATGTCTAGAATGCTCTAGAGAGTCTCAGGTGACATAATTACCCTTTTCTAGGTACCTGCTACTCATTAGGTACAGTCTATAACATTAAGGATGAAACACATACTTCCTTTCTCCTTGCAAATATATCTTTCTTTATTCAGCTCTTTAATCTGCTGTTTAACACAAAATACCACAGAATATTTTTGGTTCAATTCAAGGAGAATACTGGATTCCAGAAACCTTCATAGAGAAATCCCCTATATTTTACTAGCTATAAGACATCACTTTTGCTTCCCCATCTCTTCTGTAGCATTTCTAAACACTCTGAAAATGGTATTAAAGATAAGAAAAAATGGTTATTCTTTTCACAACTTTTTTTTTTTTCTTTAAGTATTTTAGATTTGTATGATACTTATTAAGAGGAAAGGTGTTCCTTATAGCAAATACAGAGGACCTTTTTTCCAGCCAGACATCCCACGAATCAACATTCAGGAATGGATGAATTTCTGAATAATTTTCACCGTATTCTAAATATAAAAACCATTTAAATGAGGAGGTAATTACCCACCCAACACAAATGCTCTGGCACTGTTCTCTAATTGCTGCAATCATGTTGCACATGCTTAACATCTCCAGAACTGACAGCTGAAACTGAAAAAGGAAGTCATTTCAGTATGCCATCATGCCCCGTGATAACGGTGCTGAGATACATGTAAGCAACACCATAGCATTATTCAGCATTATAACGGTTGTAAAGAAAAAGCATGGCAAAGAGAAAAGTTACAGAAGATGTATGTCAGCAAGTAGCTGTGATGAAGAACTAGTGTGAAACAGAACGATTTCATCCTTTGTATGAATTTTAGCTCGTGCTCTAGTGAGTTATTGCTTGGCTGTACAGAATGCCCATTATCACCTAGGTGAGAAAAATAACAATGGATAAGCCAACAGCTGATTGTTTCATTGTGAAATCTTTAATTGTCAATCTAGCAATTTTTCAGGTGACAGAGAAGTGATAAGTTCTGTTAACAAGACAGGAGTCTGTAATTTCTAGCTTCTAAGAGGAAATTAATTTGGCAAAACTGGAAGTAGTTTACATGACTGGAATAAATTCTTTCAAGCTGTGTGGAAAGAAATTAGGAGAGCTCTGCAGCAAGGAATGGAATTCTGTAATAAATCCACTATTACACATACACTAGTTTTGGTAGAAAATTGAGATAAGTGAAGTAATTAATTCATATAAAAAGTAAATTAAGGCAAGTTTATATGCTTAATATTTCCAATTGGACAGCAGGAAAGTGTATTATCTATGCCTAAATTTGTACTGTTTAACCTCCCTTAATCTGCAATTATCCTTTCGCTCACATACCTACATGCCCAAGTCTGCTACTGGAGACAAAAGAAAAGGGAAACTTGTTTTCCTTGAGGAGAGAATTAAAACAATGGACAACTGTCAATAGTCAGTTTGGAATTAAAACTAATAAAATGTTTGGAATAAAATAGTTTTTCCTCACAGATTGACAGGAAGGCAGGCGAGCTATATTTAATAAGATCCAATTAGAAGGCAATAGAAAGTACTGATATGAAAACTACAAGAGAATTGTGAAAAGCATATTTGTTTTTTTATCCGTCTGTTTTTTACTGAGATTCCACATCCTTCTATACAACTAGATCATTGCTAGTGTTGCAGACTGTACCAGCAGAGCGCATGAATTTGAATGGGAAGTTCCAGCAGCACCCAGTAAACAGCAGAGCTGCAGTTCCAGTGCGATGCTTGAGGGTGACAAATCTATAGAGATGATATTGTCGGGAAGGTTAAAGAAAAAACGGATGATCACAAATCCAGAGCTCCAATTTCACTGCTGAGTTTAGCTAGATTAGAATTATTTTTTCATCAAAGAGTGGTTACTTTTCCAGTTCATCCTTGCTGATCATTTCCCATGAGAGTTTCCCTTCCTTTAACACAGCAGGAGGCTATGGGTCTCCCTAGTGGACTGGATTAGCTTCCTGCTTCTACTGAAAACTAATACATCAGAACATGAGTATTTTTCTCCCAGACGTACCCATAATTCGGGAAAAAAAACAAACATAGTAATGGATTTCATAACAGAACACTTCATGCATTAGGCTGTTAATTAATATTAAAAAACAGCTTCTACCAATGAATACATGATAATGATAACACTCCATATTATATCCCTATGACTCTTGGATAATTAAAGGCATTTTATAGCTTGTTGATAATTTTAACACATTTTACAGTATTATGGAAACATTAAAGGAAGAAGGAAATGTAAATATTATGGCAGTATTTAAAAGGTAAAGAATAACATGCATTGGTGCTGGTGGAAGCCCAACTGTTATGTAGGGCACTACTGATAACACCCTCTTGAGAAAAGCCCTTCTAAAACTCTGTCAAAGAGAACACTTTGCAGTGCCATTATTATTTTTTTTTTTTCCCTAAAGATGTAGCAAAAAGATAAAAATAATTTTATTACTTCCTAGTGATTAGCATACTCATTCTAGCTACAGAAGATCTGATCCCTTGTGTCTTTTTTTTGGTCTGAAGATGTTTAAATTCAAGCTCTATCTTAAGGAAGAATGTTATATCTTTTTTTATCCACTAGTTCCATGGAAAATGCAAATTTAATCTTGAGTGCAAAAGTTATGGTTTCTCAATCAGCTAAGTGTCCCCAGCTAAAAGATAGAGCACTGTGCTCCCTTTTGCACTTTCTTGACCTAATGATTCTTTAATTCTTCCCACATAGCATCACTACTTCAACATGAGACCACAGTCAATTTCAGTGACTTCTGAAAACCACGTATCGGTTCAAGTGATGATGTTGTATCTTCTGTCCTGAAATTCTCTTTCTCTCTTAAAGCTGAATGTCATCGCTGTGGAAAGCTTGTCTCAAATTTACTTGATAAATCTCTCATCATCCTCAGACAGATATTGATGAGGCAATAAGGCTAAGCACTGTGCTGCCCCAAAGAATACAGTCATCATAAGGTCATTTCCTTTGACATATCTCAGAGAAGAGGAACTACCAATGAGAGATTCAATCCAACTCTGTGAGGCTACGCTGCCATATAATGTGGATCTGCAGAACACAGATTCATAAGGTTAATGTATCATATCAACCCATTCCTGAATGTTGTAGGTCAATACTGCCTTCTCATTGTCTCTCCTTTATTAAAATCTGATTAACAGAAATAAAATACTCAGTCTATGGGTACAGACACGCATACACTTTTGCATTGCATCCAGGCAAGTGTGAGTCCTGAGTTGTGTTGAAGAGTTTAAACATTCAGATGTCAGGAGACACAGAGCATGAACTGAAAACTTAATTTTGTTCTTCCTGTACTTCTACTTTATTTGTGCTCACTGTGGATCTTTTTCAAAGCTAGCTAAAGACAAATAAAGGCCCTTAAATAGGCATTGAATCAATCAATATAAGAAGAAACAATATTGACTGAAGAATTAATACTGTAATTTATTAGTGATGTAGCTGGAGAACCGTATAATGTTGATTTGTATATAAAAATTAAATATACATTATACAGTAAAACACTAATAGAAAATTGCACAGCAAATCTCTGATTTTGCATTCCAGGTTTTGTTTATGATAAAGTCTCCTTAAAAACCATACTTTCTGTAGCTGCATGCTGCAGACAAAATCTTGAAAACCTCAGATTATCAAATTTTAAATCTATTGCAAATTTGAAGTATGTCTTAGTGCTTGTTTCTCATCACACTTTCACTTTGCTCAAACTGATACAAATAACATCATATATAATTAAGTAGCAATGAAATATGGGCTTTGAATTCTCTTCACAATTACTTCATTGTAAGTTTGGAATTTCACTAAAAGTGAATTATGAGAGATGGAAAAAAAAAAAAAAAACTGGTTGGTTTTATACACTGCTGACCTGTAAATGTTCAACTAATGTCCTTAAAAGTTCTTACATTTAATTACAGTTAAAAGGCAAAATGTTCACTGATATCTTTTTTCTTTTTTTTTTTCTTTTTTTCCTTTTCTTCTTTTTTTTCTTTTTTTTAATTTTTGGATGCCTGTCGCATTTGCATTTACAACTACCACAGTGATCTCTAGCCAGCATGTAGATCAGAAGATAAGTATGAAGATCAAAAAATAATGGCAGTGTTTATTATAGATATTTTACAAAGTGAAAAAAATACAGAAGTCCAAGTTTTTCCTCAAAAGCTCTGACAACACTGGATGTGTATCAAGCAGATATCATTGTACTTATTCTGCAAAAATCCAAAGGTTATCAAACAGAAAAAGGATAATCTTCACTCAGGTTTCTTTTGATTTAACATCACTAACTATCAGCATTGGAAATGTAATAACTTAGCTGCTCAGAAACTTTTCCATATTTCTGCACTTAATAAGTTGAGTTCTGAAACATGATTATCAGTTTTTAACGCAAGTATCACTCAAATTGGATGAGAAAGTAAAAAACTTGCACCCACACTTCTCATTTGAAGAACATCATTCATTTGATTCTAAAAGTCATCCCTGTGCAATGTGCACAAAAATCTACACTGAAGGAAGGAATCCCACATGACTTCGATTGTTCTACTTGAGCATATTTTCGTTATATGTCCTATGGGTCATTGTCACACACTGCCTCTGTTTGTATGGATTTGGAAGTTTCAGAGAGATGCACATACTGCTTGCTTGTTACATAACTTGTGGTTTCTTAACGTATGTTCAAAAATTACTTTCTAGAAAGTACCAAAAAAAGAAAACCTATTGTCTTCTTAAGGGAAATTATCTCTTCTTGGGATCTTTTTTCATGAAATACATTTTCCTGAGGGCAAAAATTTTAAGATTGCATTTCCTTTTCATTCTATTCATGAAGTCCACCCACCCTCCCATTTTTGTTATCTCATTGAAACACACATTTCGTCATGCATTCTTTACGAGATGCAGTAAAATTAGTACCATTAGCTGCAGTCTGCATGACATCTGACCTTTCAGAGAGAGACTGGCAAAATTTCTTAATCTCAAGCCTCTTTAATTACCTTTCTTTTCACAAGGACTGCTGCAGTTAGGAAGAATTTTGGCCTGTTAGCCTCTCAAGACTATTTGCTTAAATAAACTCAATATCTTTGTTTTTATAAACTCAGAGTTATATAATCATGTTGACAAGTCTCATTATATAATACAGTATATCATATTATCAGCCTAAAATTCATCTCACTCTGACAGTAAGACAATAATTTTTTAACAGGTACAATCATAAAAGACAGAAAAAAACCCAAACCTGTTCCTTGAACAGACTTCTGGACTCTTTATTTTATTGGAATATTATGTAAGATGAATTACATGACTTCTTATACAGAAATGACTCTTCATTATTTCACATTACAAAATGAAACTCAAAATTAAAACCTCAGTAATTAAAAACTCAGTAACTCTCAATAACTCTTTTATGGACAATGTCTTTCCTTTTCACTAGTTGACCCATTTCCTCATTTTGTTTTGCTTTTTTTTTTTTTTTTTTTTTTCCTCCTATATTTTACCATGCTTTCCCATGCAACTAGTAAGAACTGAAAGACTCCACTTTTGATTCAGGAGGACATGATACTAGAAACAGACACATGATGACTGTTTGTCGCTTACAATTAGGAAAAGGGAAAGAAAACACTTTGAAATTGAAAATGTTTAATAAAACTCATCTAGCTATATTGGACCTATGTCTTACCCATCCATTGCTCTTCCATCTAGTCCTGCCTCTTGAGAAGGTCTTTGTGATGATTACTTGTCAGACCCATGAGGATAGGTGTAGAGTGTGGGAAACCGGTAATATTTCTCCTTAGAGCTAGGACTGAAGTATAGGTTCTCCTTCCACACACCCTAGATTTTGGGGACAATGTCTGAGGACTGCATGCCACTGCACACACCATGCATGACATTTATTTTCTGTGCCAGTGATAGATTCAGTTTCCCAGTCTCACCTTCTATTAACCTGGTGTATTACCCTCTGGCCATAGGCAGAAAAAGCCGATGTCCTGAAGGGATGAGAGGAAAATTTGTATTTTTATTTTTTTTCCTTACTACAGTAGAAAAAGCACTATTAATACTTATACTTAAAAAATATATGCATTTCTGTATTTCATTATTTTCCCATTATTTAATGCTGCCTCACAAAATTCTACTTAGTCAGGAAAGCATTTTTCTTTTGTCAGGCCAGTAAGATATCATTAATTTTTTCATTTTCATCAATCACCATGGTAAAAGCTGTCTGAGAAGGTTTTATGCTTTGGTTGGTAATTTGTCATGACAATTTTGCAAGGCTGCTTTAATGCTTTCTTTTAGCTGATTGAAAATGTCTTATTTACTTCAATTAGTTTTGCCAGTGAGACACTGTGGTTTTATACAAAATGAATTGTTAATTGCTCCCTTAAGCCTCGGTAGACACCTGCTTTTCTACTAAAACACAGATCAATCTGCATGTGTGGTAAGTGCTAAAATTAACTCAAATGTACAGGTAAAGCAGAGATCTAAGTCTTTGAATTTGTAATACTGTTATTTGTAATGTAAAATTATTTCTAATTTTCAGTTAATTATTATTTTCACAATATACTAAAAATTAAACAAGTTGGAGCCATCTAATTTTTCCTTGCTAGATCAATATTATTACATTAAATATATATATATTTTTTATTACTCACATTGCTAGAATTAGTGGATGCTTCATAAATCCTTTGTAAATCTGGTGAATTAAACAACCTTTCAATGACAATCTTTCAAGATTAGCTACTTAGCTCTTTATAAATCATTTGACACTAACAGATGATAAAGTAATATGGACAGAAACGTCTGCACTAAGTATCTTCAAAACCCCATAGAACTCTCTAGACAAGTTGCAGAATTTGTTTTACCTGTACACTATATGCAGTTCTCATGACATTAGTATTTCCACACAGCAAGGTCTTACCACTATAGAATGGAAAAGAACTGTCCACTTGATTTCACTTGATCACCAATGCATTCTGCAGTTTGTATAAGGCCATAATGACTGAAATTAATTAGCCTTAAGAAACTAAGCCATGTGACCTGTTCTATAATACACATACTTGTTGCTATGGTAGCCCAGACAGAAATCACTCTCAAGCTGTTTGGGCCATTGGTCTCCTTTCATGATGAGCAGATACAGGCTGTGGAGCTGTACATAACTTAAAATCTTTTGCTGGACATGGTAAACGGCAAAAACTAATAAATTAAATTGTACAGATATCTGATGGAATCGTTTGATAGAATGTTAAAAATAGCATTTAAGCTTCACAGATAAAAGCCTCGATTATTTTTAGACTTCAGACATTGTCAGAATATCATGGTGGTCAGAAAGAGTAGAGACAGAGTGGATGTTGAGACAGCATTTTCTTCTTTTACTTTATCAGTCTCTTTGTTTCCATTATAAATCCTCCTAAATTCAAGCAGATAAAAGCTTTTGAACAGATTTGGAGGAAAGACATTTAATTTTAACTTTATACTATTTTAAAATTACGCACAATTTTTAGACTATTCACATATAACCTGCTCCTTTTTTTCTTGATATATACTTAATAAAACCCAAATTATACTACAAAAACTTTGATCAATGATATCATGGCAGCAGGAGATACATTCTCATACATTCTGATATATATATGAGATACATTCTCATATAGTGAAGAACTTAGTAATTGTTTTAATAATGTAACATTACGAAGCTTTTTGAGATACATGTTCCAAGAAATATGTTAGGCAGACTGTGCTGTAACAACCACGCTCGGATTGAATTTGTGATCCAGAGGAATATTGGTCTGGCAAAGAGTGTAGTCAGGACTCTGAATTTCAGGAGAGCAAAATTCCAGCTGCTAAAGGAATCATTGGATGAGATCTCCTGTCTAGCTGTCCTTAGGGAAAAAGGAATTAAGAGTTGACACCTCTTCAAAAATGCATTTCTGAGAACAAAACAGCTCTACATTTAACAATGTATGAAATCAAGGATGGCAGAAAGTCAGCATGGTTGATTAAGGACCTGCTGATAAAACTGAGGGAGAAAAAAGAAATCCATGGGCAGTGGAAGTAGGATGTGTGGCTTGGGAAGAATACAGGGATGCCATTCAGATGTGTAGGGGAGGAATCAAAAAAGCAAAGCCGAAGATAGAAATGAATTTGTTGAGGGATGTGAAAAATAACAAGTAGGGATTCTACACATACACTGGTCAGAAGAGAAATGCCAAAGAGTGTGCAAACCCTCTGATAAAAAAGAAGGGAGAAATGGCTTCAACAGATACAGAGAAGACTGGATACTCAACAAGTTCTTTGTCGCAGGCTTCACTGTTGATCAGGCATCTAACATCTCTCATGTTCTGGAAAATTTAGGTGGTGATCAGGAGTACAACATCCCTCCCACTGTCTGCAAAGAGAAAAGTTCAAGACCACCTGATGAAACTGATGAAACTGATGAAACAAGTCCATGGGACCTGATGACGTGCATCCTAGGGTCCTGAAGGAACTGACTGCTGTAGTAGACACTCAATAGACACTCAATAATACATTCAGAGTCATGGCTGTTAGGCAAAGTCCCCAGTGCCAGGAGAAAGGGAAACATCACTCCTATTTTTAAAAAATATACAGAGAAAGAATCAGGAAACTACAGGCCAGTGAGCCTGTTTGTGCCCAAGAAGGTCATGGAACAGATACTCCTGGAAGGTGTGTTTAGGCAAGGAGGTGATCCAAGACATCCACCATGGTTTCACCAAGGACAGATTGTCTGACCAATCTATTAGTCTTCTATGATGGTGTGATGGCATCAGTGGAGAGAGTAAAGGCAATTGATGTCATCTACCTGTATTTGTACAAGGTCTTTCACATGGTCCTATGTGACATTCTTATTTCTAAGTTATAGATATGGATTTGAAGGGTATACTATTCAGCAGAGAAGGAATTGGTTGGATGGTCAAAGCCAGATGGTTCTGCTCAACGGCTCCATGTCCAGGTGGAGGCTGGTGATGAGTGATGTCCCCTGGGGAGCTGGACTGGTTTTGGTGCTAATTGAAATCTTAATCAGTGACCTAGGCATTGGAATTGAGTTAATATTCAGAACATTTGCAGATGACTCTAAGCTGAGAAAGAAGGAATGCCATCCATTGGAGCTTGGATAAGTTTGAAAAGTGGGCCTGTAAGAAGCTAATGTGTTTAAGTCCAAATGCATGGTGCTGCACCTGGATCAGTATAACCCCAGATATGAGTTTGGACTGGGAGAACACCTCATTGAGAGTAGCCCTGTGGAGAAGGACTCGGGGGTTATGGTGAAGAAAAGCTGAACACGAGTCAGAAGTATGTGCTTGCAGCTCAGAAGACCAACTGTATCCTGGACTTCATCAAAAGAGGAATGGCCAGCTGTCCTCCTCTACTTTGATCTCATGAGGCCTCATCTGGAATATTGAGATCTCCAATAAGAAAGACATGGAACTTTTAAAGCTAACTTTCAAAATGATCATAGGGCTGGAGGACCCAGTGATAAAACTTAAGAGTATATTTTGAAGAGGGTAAATATAGTAGTGAAATATAAGAAGAATTGTAGTACACTTGGAAATAATACACCAAACACATCTGATAGAATAAAAAGTAACAATCTACGAGGCATATTGCCTTTTAATAATAATAAAAATACTATTAGCTAACCATTACCTGAAGGAAAAAATGTTCTTAGATCATCTGACTTTCCCTTCCTTCTTTCATAAGCCACCTCAATATCTTTAATCAGATCGTTTAAACTTCATGAGGTTCAGCCCATCATTTTGTTAAAATTTATCTCATTTCTGGCACTGATTTGCTAAGAAAGTCTGTGCATCTTTATGCTATCTTACTCCTTCTCCTATCTAACCTAGAGATGAATTCTCTAGGGTAAGGAATTTCCTTTGCTGTGTACATACAACACTTATGTCACAGCCATGCAGTAATAAATATATAATAATTGTATTGTAATTTTTTTTTTTTGCTTTAGTTTATTGGTGACTTCTCAATGAATGTTGTTTTAGAAAATTAACAACTCATCATTTTCTTGATCTTGTGTTACTCTTTCAGTTTATTCTTTAAAAACTATTTTTCAATTCTCAGAGCATTATTTCAACCTGTAAATATCTTCCCTCTCAGATGCCTTACTTCTCCAGACTCAAAAAAGTGCTACTAGCAACCTGAAGCAGGTATGTTAGATTGAAACATTCTTGTTCCTGGGAATGGTAGTATAAGTGACAGTAAGTCTGTGTATCAGATGCTTATTTTACAGTCAGTGAGGAGAGGCTGAGGCTGCCTGTTTAGACTCATGGATGCTTGTGAAGATGATCAGTGGGCTGGAGCACCTCTCCTACAAAGAAAGATTGGGCAAGCTGGGCTTATTCAGTCTGAAGAAGAGAAGGCTTTGAGGAGACCTCATTGTGGTCCACCAGTACTCAGAGAAAGCTTACTAACCGGAGAGACATTAACTTTTTCCATGGTCCAGTAATGATAGGACAAAGGGGAATAGCTTTAAACTAAAGAGGAGAGACTCATATTAGATATTAGAATGAATTTTTATACTCTATGAGTGGTGAGGCACCGGAACAGTCTGCAAAACAAAGTTGTGGTTGCCCCATCCTGGAGGCTTTCAATCTGGTGGGTTGTTATGTTGCCGGCAGCAGGGAGTTTGGAACTGGATGATCATTAAGGCCCCTTAAAACCCAAGCCTTTCTATCATTGCATTGTTCTGTCTTTCTTAAAGCTCAACAATGTTCTCACACTCAACGATAATTTTGTCCAGCAGGACCAACACGTAGACTGTTGTTTCACTTTAATGCCAATGGCTTTATTTTAAATTCTTATTTTATCTTGTCAAATCGGAACACAGTTTAAATTATTCAAGACCCATCTTCCACTTCTCATCTCACATAGAGAAGTAGAAGAACAGGAATGGGTCAGAGGAGATCAAGTGATTAGCAGATGCCAATAAAACATTTCAAAGATTGCTGATCAGTGTAAATGTCTCACAAGAATAATTCACAGTGTTATATTAAAATAAATGTGGCTATGTGGGTGCTTCAATGCAGTAGAGATGTCCATTGTTATCATTTGAGGCCTCACCAGATCAAATGATTTTAACTCTAGCATCAACACGATCCTCTTCCTGTTTGAAATGTTTTCCAAACACTGTCTAATTAGAAAAACCTTATGTGAATATAATTAGCCAATCCATCATGTGTAATTAAAAGTGTTTTCTAAATTATTTCTATCCTGAAAAAAAAAAAAGGCATGAGAGTATATACAGTTGAATTGCAAAGCTGTCTACTCTCCTGTCCTGCCTTCTTTCTGTGACTGTAGCAAAAAGCTAATGAGGAAATGAAAATGACATATTTCTGAGCCTGGAAAAGCCCAGTGTAGCCATCAGGAACTTCTTGTCATTTCTCCAACTTGTCCTATCAACCACCCTTAAAATCTGTTATTGGATTAAATTGATGGGTTTAGATCCACATTTGCAGTTCTTCAATAGATTTCCAAAGACATCTGATTGTAATCTGCCTGTAGTTACCCCTTCACCTCTTTATCCTTGGCAAGTATTTAAAACTACCATTATTTAATAATACATAGGACTTTGGGTATAGACTGCGATCACATTTAAAAAAAAAAAAAAAAAGACAATGAAAGAAATGAAAAATAAACAGAAGATCTCAATAAGTTCTCAAAAAAAAAAATAATCCGTGTCTTATTATCAAGCTTTGTGCATAAACTAGCAAAAAATTTTCAAATAATTTCAAATAATTTTTTAATACATTGATTAATTTGTTCAAGAGAGAGATGAGTGCTTGCAGGATCAAAAAGCCAATTGGAGAAACATAAAATTGCTAAAAGTGATATTTTTAGGTTTTAGCAATCAGTTCACAGAAACCATTGCAAAGTAAACTCAAGTCTTTTGTTAACATGTATGACAAGAACTAAACTTCAGGTCAGCATCCCATTTGGGCCAAGAGGAAAGAATATTTATGGAGCTCACTTGGTACTGTGACCTGGATGATTTGACATAAATCTTGAAGGCAAGGTAAACAAAGTTATCAGAAGTTAGGTCCTAATTTGGAATTTGTAGGTATCAGCAAGTCCTAAAAAGTCTTAAACAAATAAAGCGTATGGAACTTAATCTGCAAATGTTTCCACTCTGAAGAACGAGAGGATATAGAGTGAAGGTTTGCTGGAACTGATGAAATCAGTTGTTCAATTTTTGTGGTTTATAAGGAGGATGTTATGGAGAAAGCCTTGTTTTCAGCACTTGGGTAGAACATGCTATGGCTCTTGACTGATGAACGTTATGCTGCTCCAGATCACGTGACAGTATCATAAGTTATGCTTAATGAGGGATTATATTAAATGTTATGTAAATTAGACTTTGTGTTCACAAATGTGTAGCACTTTAAATCTAAATAGAAAGCTTTCATACTAGACATTTACACACAGAGCACAGTGTTGTATACAACACTGCAACAACAGTGCACAGACAAATTGTATACATTTGCCTGGAACGAAACAGCTTAATGACGGTAAGTCAGCACAGTTTTGGAGTAAGTGCAGCAGCAGTAGTGTGACAGTCTGTCACTTGCCCTGGGCTTGCAAAGTTGTGCTACTTCTGACTTCGGAAATTGTATGGTATTTCTAAGATATTTCTTCAGCATACTCAAGTTCTTACAGTAGAGTTACTAAAACAGGCTAAAGGCTGACCTGAGTCAGAAAAATAGTAAAACTGTCTGGATTTTTTTTTTTTTTTAAATTTAAAAACTGACAGAGGGATAGGATGCAGCTATTATAGAAGTTATCTAAAAATATTACTGTTGCTCAAATCATCTAACTTAATATATCTTAGTTCAGATTTGAACCACGGACTATGAAATTCTATTCACTGAGGACAAATTCCTGTCCCCTGTGGATTTGTTGTAAAATACTCAAATAATTGTGTTATTTGTGATGAGTGAACACACTTGCTTTGTTTCCAAATGCATTTTAATATTCTGGATTGAATGAAGTCTTCATTAAATTTACCTGGGACTCATTACAACAAAATATGGCTTGGAAAAAAATGACATACATTATTCCTAAGAAATGCTAGGTATGATAGTCATTAAGTCTCCTGATGTAGGAGATACGATAACAATTATGTTTTGTTGGGCAGGGGAGTGGCAGGAAGTATAAGATTGGAAAAAAAAAAAACAAACCAAAACAAAACATTATGTCTTACTGGAAAGTAGCTTTGGATGGTTCTAGGAATTGCTTACTCATGCTGAGTTTCTCCTGGGAGTCATACAAGACTTTTGTTGCGATCACATGCTTGCAATCACCATGGTGCAGTACCTTCATCAAAATCACAGGGGGAATAAAAGAACTGTGCTTCTAAAGCAGGGCTTGTAGTATGAACTGTACTAGCTGCTTCTTCTGCAGCATAATGAACTCACAGAAACTATTACCAAATCCCATTTGAATACAACCATCACCTTTATTATACTGCCTTATTTTCTGCTTTTAAAGACCCAATTAGAATTTGTATATTCTCACTAAATAGAATGAGAGAGAGAAAAACAAAACAAAACAAAACAAAACAAAACAAAAAAAAACCAAAAAAAAAAAAACCCTTTAAGTAATGTAGAAAATGGGTTATCTATTCAGTATCTTAGTTTCTTTGGAGGTTAAAACTGAGAATGCAATTAGTCACGTCATATTGCACAACTGATGAGAAGTTTCTGAGACGACTCCAGCATGAAGGACAGGGGCTCTCTCTTGTGGAGATAGCATTCACCCCGTATTTAAAAATTTTATTATCTTAGGAACTCTGTTCAGTGAATCATGAGAGGTTTTTTTTAGCAAGGACTTCGAGCGTATCAGCTGCTTAGAAGCAGTTCACACCCAGGGAGCCTTCACTGAAAGGTAAAACCCGCGGAGAAGAAGAGGGAGGAGGAAGGAGGAAGCCGTTGGTTGGGAGCAGCCCCCGGCGCGCGGTAGCGCTGACGCGGTGCGGGCGGAGCTGGGGGTTAACAGCGGTCGAACACTTCAGCGTGCGTCCGGTCTCTGGGCAGCGGCGGGAACCAGACGGCAGCTTGCGCGGGCGGTTCGCGCAGCGCAGGCGAACGGGGAGGGCGAATACCCTGATGGCTAGGGGATAAATTCCTTAGGCGATTAGCACCCGCTCAATTCAGGGTCGTCACGCTCTGAAGTGCAGGATTATCACCCTCCAAGGGCAGAGAATTAATCTTGGCCTCCACCCGAAGGAGAGCTAGGGTGTCTGCGCTGTCAGGAAGAATGTTGCAACCATGACTGCGACCATGTAGCAGCTCAGAGCTCTGGCTGTGTAGAGCGCAGGAGCTCACACAGGCTTCGTGGGGCAGCAGGCACGGCCGGGTGTGAGCAGGTAGCTGATCTGCTCTGCCTTGTGTCCAGGCTTCAGGATGAAATATATAGACTAAAACGTGTCACTGGGGGCAAAATAAGGAGCGGGAAAACCATAGTTCACCCATACACAAGCAGGTTAATTCAAAGAAAAAGAAACACAAGCATAAGGTAGCCTGCATTGCAACAGGTTAACAGGTTATAGAAAAAAACTGCAAGACTGGAGGCAAGAAGAGGATGGAGGCAAGTCTGCTCCTGAAACTGCAAATGAAAACTTCTTGCCTGCTCCACCCCTGCTTCCCCCCAGGTACCTCTGTACAACAGGTATTGGGCCTCGCATGTGAAAGGCCTGTCTGAGGGTAGTAACAGCCCACTCAGTATGGACCAAACCAGGAAAAACCTTCCTCCATCACCAAGGCTTCCTCATGGAAGATGAAGAGATGGGTTTGTTGTGTTTGTTGTAGGTATTCTTCCCCACAGGGAACATGCAGAGGAGACTCTCTTCTTAGAAAAGTCTGCTGGCATGCAGGTGAAGGTTGTTCCCAGGAAACTACCTAGCCTAGTACAGCTGACAGACCACAGTCCCTTACTGCTTTTCCATATAGGGAGAGATGAAGCAGCTACATGTGGGTCAAGGGCTATCAAAAGGGATTTCAGGGCCTTGGGATGACAGCTAAAGGAATTGAATATGCAGATCATCTTTTCTTTGCTTCCTATATTGGGTAAGGATGCAGAAACAAACCAAAGTTTAAGGAGGTGAGAAGACCAACTGCCCTGCTGAAATTCCTCTAGACCAGTGCATGCAGCTGGGGAAACAAATAGGAGTTGGTAGCTACTGTGCTACCATGATATAGTTGTCGACACTGAAACCTGGTGGGATGATTCCCACAACTGGATTGTAGCTATTGACAGCTACAAGCTGTTCAGATGGGACAGGTTTTGGAGTGGTGAGGGCATTGCTATCTACATCAGGAAATGAATAAAATGTGAAGAGCTGTTCCTAAAGAAGTCATGAGCAAGTCAAAAGCCTATGGGTGATAGAGACCGAGGCAGCAAATGGAGCCTTGTGATTGGTGTCTGCTACAGTGTGAGAATCCTTGTTTGTTTTTTTTTGCTGAAAGTTTGCTTCCTGAGGTATTTCTAATTGATTTGTTGAGGAGGCAAGTGATGGGTGCTACCATGTGACAGTCGACGTCACTTTGGGAACATTTGAAAGCCCCTTCCTCCAGAGCTGCTTGCCTCCAGAAGAGAGTGCTCAGGAGTGTTTACTGGCGGAAAGATCTGGTCTGTGACTAAATAGCTCCAGCTTGGTATGGGAAAATTGGGAAATGATACCATCATTTCCTCTGAAAAACAGGAGGCAGATTGGCATCCCTGCTCACTCTTATCTGCTGGCAAGGCCCAAAAGATAGGAACAAAGGAGTTTCTGCTGAGATCCCAGAGAAAGAAGCTGCCACTCCAAGGAGAGCTGACTCAACCACTTTGGATTTGAGCTGTCACTCCAAAGACAGCTGACTCGACCACTTTGAAACCACTGAAAGCATTGAAAAGGGGCCTTTGTTGCCATGGTCACCGTTACCATTGCTGTCATCACTGTCAACAGAACAACACTGCCTGATGACCCACCACTACTGAAGATCAATGACTGAACTATGAACCTCACTGGATCCATGGTAGTGACTATCTTCCTCTTGCTTCCTATAAAAACTCCTTGCTTCTTCTTTCCTATCTTTTCTATCGCCCTCCTTCCCTTCCCCATTACCCTAATTCATAATAGCGCTCATCCTCCCCTTCCCCATTTCCCTGATTAAGATCCGTAATAAACTGGGTGGACCAACATTTGAACCGTTGTTTCTTAATCTCATGCCAGGTATACAGATATTAAAAGAACCTCATCTCCCTCCTATAAATTGGAACAAAACATACATGCCACCAGATCAATCAGAGCCTGTTGATGAGGCTTTCTACCTCCAGCTACAGGAAGCTTTGTGATTGCAAGTGCTTGTCCTGCTGGAGGACTTCAACCACCCAGACATGTGCTGGAAAAGTAACACAGCAAGTTGTAGGTAATTCAAGAGGCTCTTAGAATGCACTGAGGATAGCTTCCTGAGTCAACTAACTGATGGCCCCACCAGGCGGGATGCAGTACTGGACTTTTGCTTTCCATTGTAAATGAACTGATTGCTGACATCAGGATTGGAGACTGCCTGTGCTGTAGTGACCATCCTATGGTTGAGTTCACACTCCAGAGGGACATGAGACAGATGAAGAGGACAAATTAGAAAGTTAAACTTCAGGAAAGTTCCAGCTCTTCAGAGAATTAGTCAACAAAACACCCTGGGAAACTGACCTCATGGGGAAGGGTGCAGAACAGAGCTGGCAGGTCTCTAAGGACGCTTTCTTCAGAATGCAAGAGCTCTCCATTTGCAAATGTAGCAATCAGGAAAGAAAGGCAAGAGACTGGCATGGCTGAACTACTACCTGCTGGTCAAACTGAAGAGCAAGATAATGTTCAGGCACTGGAAACAGGGACAAATATTGTGGGAAGAACATAAGGAAGCTGCTAGGCTATGTAGGGTTGGGATCAGGAATGCTAAGGCCTACCTTGAACTGAGTTTGTCTAGGGATGCCAAAAAGAACAAGAAAGGCTTCTACAAGTACCTCAACCAGAAAAGGAAAGTCTGGGAGGATGCACTGCCCTGGTGAGTGACAAAGGAAGGATGTTAATGAAAGGATAAGGCAGAGGTACTTAACTTTTTTTGCCTTGGTTTTTCCTGATAACTGCTCGCCACAGAGCTCTCAAACATTTGGTTTTGTAGGAGGGGATCGGGGAAGCAAGAAATGTCCCTTATACTGTAAGCAAAGATCAAGTTCATGACCACCTGCTGAACACCCAAGTCTATGGGTCCTGGTGAGATACATCCCAGAGTCCTGAGTGAACTGGCTGATGTAGCAGCTACGCCACTCTATGTATTTGAAAAGTTGTGCCAATCAGGTGAAGTCCTGGGTGATAGGAAAAAAGGCAACATCATACCCATTTTTAAAAAGGGTAAAAAAATGACTGCAGGAATTACCGATCTGTCAGTCTCACCTCTGTGCTGGGGAAGATCATGAAACAGATCCTCCTGGAACCTTTGGTTAGACACATGGGAGACAGGGAGGTGATACAGGAGAAGCAGCATGGCTTCACCAAGAGCAAATCCTGCTAAACCAACCTACTGGCCTTATGTGGTGGTGTCACTGCATCAATAGACAAGGGAAGAACCACTGATGTCATCCATCTCAACTTCAGTAAGGCTTTTGACATGGTACCCCACAACATCTTTTTGACTCATGAACTGTTCGGTTTGAAGGATGAAGAACTGGCTGCAGGATCATGTTCAGAGAGTGGTGGTCAATGTCTCAGTGTCTGGATGGAGATCGATGACAAGTGATGTTCCCCAGGGGTCAGTGGTGAGGCCAATACTCTAATATTTTCATCAATGACATCAACAGTGGGGTCAAGTGCAGCAAGTTTGCTGATGACACCAAGCTGGGTATGGTCAACACACCAGAGGGACAGGATGTCATTTAGAGGGACCTAGAGAGACTGAGCAGTGGGTCCAGGTGAACCTTGTGAAGTTCTACAAATCCAAGTTCAAGGTCTTGCACCTACATTGAGGCAGCCCCCATTATCAGTACAAAATGGAGATAAAAGTATTGAGCACAGCCCTGCCTAAAAAGACCTATGGGTATTTTGTGGATGGGAAGCTGGACATGATCCAGCAATGTGCCCTCATGGCCCAGAAAGCTAACCGTATCGTGGGCTACATGAAAAGATGTGTGGCCAGCAGGTCAAGGGAAATGATCCTTCCCCTCTACTCTGTGCTGAGGCCTAACCTGGAGTAGTGCATTCAGAGCCCTTAGTACAGGAGAGATGTAGATCTGTTGGAGTGCATCCAGAGAAGGGCCACAAAAATGATTCTTGGAACAGAACACCTCTCCTATGAGGACAGAACTGGGGCTCTTCAGCCTGGATAAGAGAAGGCTGTGAGGTGATCTGATAATGGCCTTTAAGGATTTAAAAGGGAGCTACAGGAGGGCAGGTCACAGACTCTTAGCATGGTCTGTGGTGATAGGACAAGGGGAAATGGTTTCAAGCTCAAAGAAGGTAGATTCAGGTTAGATATAAGGAAAAAATCTTTTACACTGAGGGTGGTTAGGCATTAGAATAGGTTGCCTAGTGATGTGATTTATGCCTCATCCTACAGACTTTCAAGATGAGGCTGGATAAGGCCCTGGTGATCTGATCTAACTGTGGTGTCCTTGTTCGTTTGCAGGGGAGTTGGACTGTATGGCTCACAGAGGTTCCTTCCAACTCTAATGATTCTATGATTCTATGAATGTAATTCTCAGTTCACAGTGGACATGTACATGCACCAGAATTCACCTGGGTCTAATTTTCCTTCTGGGATGACATCAAGACTTCAGATAAAAAGTAGAGAAATATAGAGATAAATTTTTAGTAACTATATTACAATTTTATAGTGCTTGTGGAACTGAAAACAAATCTTCCTCTGATATATAGAAAGTGCTGGTGTAAACCTGTTGATAATTCTGCCTCATGCTGGATTCCAACAGACCTAAATGAATATCCTATATGCAAACATTTCTGCATCTGTGTGCCACAAGATCAAAAAAGGATACTGGACTCATCAGTTTTCACAACCTCACAGAATAACAGAGTAGCTGAGATTGCCTCTTGTCTCTGGACACCACTGAAAACATCTTGGCCTCATCCTCTTTTCACCCTCTTTTCAGATGTTTGTGTTCATTGATAAGATTACACGAGTAAGAGCCCCCCTCAGTCTTCTCTTTTCTAGGCTGAATAGTCTCAACTTTTTCAACCTTTCCTCACAGGTTTGATGCTCCTGTCCCTTCATCCTCTTTGTGGCTTTTTATTAAACTCTCTCCAATAAGTCCGTGACATTCTTGTACTGAGGACACCCAAAGTGGTCAAAGTCCATCAATTGTGGTCTCACTGCTTAGCAGAGTGAAAGGATCACTTTCCGCCATTTGCTGATAAAACTGTGCTTAATGAATCCCATTTTCCTCCTACCTCCCTTTAGATATTTGTAGATTAGATCCTAGTCTTCCTTTCCCCAGGATGAACATACCCAGGTTACTCAGCCGTTCCTCATAATGGAGATACTCCAGGACCTTTATAATATTTGTGGCCCTCCACTGAACTCTTTATAGGAGAACCCTATATTTTTTGAACAGGGGACTCCAGAACTGGACACAGTGGTCTAAATTTTGCCTCGCCAGGGCAGAGTAGAGGGGGAGGATAACCTCCCTTGACTTGCTGACTATATTCTTTTTTATGCTCCTCAGGATCCCATTGGTCTTCATGGCCACCAGGGCACACTGCTGGCTCATGGCCATCCTGTTGTCCACCAGGACCCTCAGGTCCTTCTCCTCAGAGCTCCTCTCCAGCAGGTCATCACCTAACCTGAACTGATGCATGCAGTTATTTCTCCCCATCTGTAAGACTCTACACTTGCTCTTGTTAAACCTCATCAGGTTCTTCCTCTCCTGACTCTTCAGACTGTCCAGGTCATGTTGAATGGTATACCAGCCTTCTGGTATGTCAGCTACTCATCCCAGCTTTGTATCATCATCAAAGTTGCTGAGTGTGAATTCTATCTCTTCATACAAGTAATTGGTGAAGATGTTGAACAAGATCAAACTCAGTACCAACCCATGGGGAGCACTGCTAGTTACAGGCCTCCAACCAGACTCTTGTGCCACTGATGTCAGCCCTCTAAGCTTGACCAGTCAGTCAGTTCTCAATCTACCTCACTGCCCACTCATCTATCCCACATTTTCTAAGTTTCATAACAAGGATGATAACAAGGACTTCATGAGATTCCTTCCATAATCTTCTTGTGTATCATCTTCAACATGCTGAGAGTGCACCCTACCTCATCACCCAGGCTACTAATGAAGATGTTAAACAGGACTGGACTCAGTACTGACTATTAACTGTTACTCTCCTGTGTGACTTAGTGTAGATTCCCGTGTGACCTAATCTAGGTGTTCCTGCTCTGACAGGGGGATTGGACTAGACCATCTTTTGAGGTACCTTCCAATCCCTGACATTCTGTGATTCTGTGATTCTGTCCTCCAGCTAGACTTTGCACCACTGATTGCAACCCTGGGCCCAGCCATTCAGATGATTTTTGTTCCACCTCTCTGTCTACTCGTGCCACCCATGCATCTACAGGATTTTTATGAGGATCTGATGGGAGATAACATCAAAGGTATTATTGAAGCTCAGGCAGAAATTATTCACTGCTTTCCCATCAACTCTCAGACAAGTCATTCAATTGTAGAAGTTCAGCAAGTTAGTAAAGACCTCTGCTTGTTGAACTAATTCCATTTGGTGAATTAATGTAACAAAAATTTGTAGAGATGCAGCAACAATAAAAGTTTTACTTTTTTCTGTTACTGTCTGACATCATTTACATTTATAACAACTAATTAAGCAGTAGCCTTTTGTTTGTGGATAATTCTTCAGATAAATGCTCATCTGCATTACTGCATCTTCAATATCTCTGCAACAGTGAAACAGATATGACTGCTTACTGATCCTTCTGTAATTTCAAAGGTAAGGCATAAAACAGTGTGTTATTGAATTAAACACCTTCTGACTATATATGTCCTCATTTCATTTTAGTCAAATTGATAAGCAAGGAATCATGAAATTTGTATCAGTATCACGGAGGTGTAGGGAAAGGAAATTAGAATAGACCTCATCCTACTTTTGCTTACATCCTTTTACTCCTCAGAATAAATATTATTATCAAAAGACAGAAGATCTGCATCATTTCTAACCATACATTGGAAAGATAAATATTACTACATTAAAAGAAGTAAGCTTACTAGTAAAGAAATAATAACTAAAATAAAGTTGTACCTTTCTTATTGATTAGAGGCAGCTCCAGATTTTGGACTAATAGGATGAATTAATACTGCAACATCACAAAGTCAGAGCTTGACAAATGTAAGTGGGTATACTACTGATGCCATCTCTGAAAGCCATGTCTGCCTGAAGGCTATCAGATAAATATGTAATTAAATACATATGGTTCCTGACTGATCTGAATTTTTTGTTGTTGTTGTTCAAGATTAGAAATATGAAAAGAGTATAGTTATTTGATCTGAGAGAAAGGTTTCCATTTGAGATAGAATTTATGTTCTATGGAGTGATTTTGAGCAGTTGCTTTAGCTGGATAGATTTTTTTCCATCTAAATCCTTGTGCAGCTGGATTAAGTATTCTTAGGTTCAGAACATAAAATTAGAATGATAAAAGAAAGTAGTCACTGTATTTCTCAACTGACTGCTAGAGATTCCATACCATAGCTTGCTCTTGGCATAAAATCAAATGTCATATATTGGATGCTCATCACATGTAAAATACCAGGATGCCAACTGCTTTCTGTTTAGCCAAGCACCACATTGGCCCTGTCCCAGAAGTTGGCTGGTACTCATTCAGAATTCACAGATTGGTGGGACTGTGATCTCACCAGTCTTTCTTTCCTCATTTTACTGCATGGATTTTTTTGTTTGCTTGTTTGTTGTTTGTTTACATGCTCTAACTCCTTTCTAGTTTCTCTGATTGTTAGTTTACATCTTTCCTCATTTTCATGTGAGTATGTGGACCATCTACCCCCCTATACTTCAAGATCTCTTTTTTAAATAATTTTCATTTCTTTTTTCCAGTATCTCTCCTTTGAAATATAAATAATGCAGTATAAATAATACAACTAAATCTAAATCTAAATATCTTTTCCTTGTTCCTTTCTCTCGTCTTAAATTTCTCCTTAGATGTTGTTGTCTCTTTATTTCAGTTTCTGCTTCTTTTGTTAATCAAACACTTATAATATATTACATATATATTGTCATATATAGTCAATACATGTGCAATATAAATGTCATCTGGATACAATTCTGAGATATGCTGTGGTGTAGAAATGAGTAAATATCTCTGTTAGGGGTTTTAATATTTGTGCCCACTAGCCTTTGTTCTTCTGGTGAAAATCCATTGCCAAACAGGAGTGCAATCAACTGCAGACTTCTGCCTGTTCCTTAAGGTAATGTGCTTATGTTATTGAACTTTTAATTTAAGTTTATTTTTTTTAAAGAAAAGTCTTATAATATTTTTTCAGTCATCACAGCATTGATGAATTTAATTTAATTTCATATAAGGTTAACATTGAAGATAATCCAGATTCATTTGATCTGCTTTCAGCACAGTCTGAAGTTATACAGTAATTTATGCTAGCATATATATAGTCAGAAATGCACTTTAGATTTCAATATTATATTTTATATAGCCTTGTAGAAATGTATAAAATTATAACATTAAATATTTGCATTTAAATATAAAATATATTTACAATAAAATGCTATTTCAATGTATACTGTTACACAAAACCAAATAATTTGAAATTTTGTAATAAATTCATTTTTTATCATATGAAATACACAATTTAAAATAAAAAGTATGGTGTTTTATTTAACTTGTCTTTTTGCATCTTTTGAATAGCTAAAAGAAAACAAAACAAAACAAAAAAATCAAATACATTTCAATGTTATATTTCAGTATGTCTTTTGCAATTAAATCTCAGAAGTCCAGAGCAGCTGAAACTTTCACGTAATCTCTGTTTCAACTTGGACAACTACAGTTCTTTACCTTCTTTTTTTCTGTGACTTTTTTTCCTGGCTTCTCTATTCCCAGGAGCACACAGAATGATCGTTTTGCCTCCTTTAGATAATTGCAAACTATTTTGACAATATAGTTTTGAGCTATCTACCAGATTCCTTGCAACATTAATTTTAGATAATTACATTACTAGTTTTCTCAGTAAATCTTCAGTAAATATTACTCGGTAAATATTGATTACAGGACAGTATGTTAAGAATAGGGCTGATCGCTGAGACATCAAATCTTACAATTTCCAGCTTGAAGTTGACCAAATTCATTAAGGGTTGTTAAAATTTGCCTGTATAAACTCATCTTGTGAACCCTAAATTTTCATGTGAAAATTTACTGTCTGCTATTCCTATAATAATCAGAAGCTATAATTTAACAGTTTAGCCATACTCTCTTTAAGAGCACTGTAGCAATCATGTTTCTGGAATCTTGTGAAACAGCAAGCTACAAGCTAGATAACCTATTTGTTTCTGGGAATGGATGGTATTTGAGAGAGTACTCCAGAGACCTACATTTCTAGAGTCCTCCTCAATTGCTTTGAGGGAAGGAGAATGGGTTAACAGACCTGTTTGGGATGCGTGTACCAAAGGAACTTTTCCTTTTTTAAACAAAGACTGTTATCTATCTTTGTGAGTGCCCTGTTGGGTAGGCATGACTTACTTTACACTACAGTTTAATTAGACTTACTTTCTATTTTGGTAGTGTGCTTTACCATACAATACTCTGAACACCTAATTCCATATGCACATTGCTTGTATTTTGTTGCATGGAGGAAGTTATAGAAAACCTGCTGTTCAGAGTCTACTTCTTGAAACCTAAGTGTGGTAAGGAAACATCTGAGATAGAACTTTTCAAAATAATAGTATGAATGGTCTTCAAACTAAAGTATTTCCAAAAACAGAAAAAAAAGTTGGCTTAACTATTGCTTTCTTTCCTATCATTTCAACACAGTTGTGGTAAAAAATGGGGGATAACGAACTACAGCAATTATTCTGAAACCACTAAAAAGTGCTCATGTCATCTGCTGCTGCCATTAAAGACTTCAGGAAGGCCTAAATGGATTAGCATTTCTTTCAGAAGTATCTGTAAATCTACTGTTGCCTCTTGCTTTGACATACTGCTTTTCACCTTGCTCAACATTGCTTTTCAGCCCTTTCAAATTAAATGGGGGATTAAATACTGAGTATTTCTTGCACCACCTTTGCCCTGCAAGTGAGGAATATTTGTCAAAATTGTCCCTACCTCATTCAGAACACCTTCCAAATTTCCTTGATATAAAATCAGTAACTGAAGAAAATTAATGCTTAGTCTTGAAGGCCTAAAAAAAAAAAAAGAGATGAAAGTGATGATATCTGCAAAACAGTTTGCTCCACTATTCTCTTCCTGTCTGAACAGTGAGAGAGTGTAGATGGAAAAGAAAAAGTTGTAGATGTTGTAAAATGTTGTCTCAAAAATGGTTCATGTATAAATGAGCAAAAAAGGGTAGTATAAAAAATCAACACTTAATTTGAACATCTACAAAGTAGATAGCTATATTTGAATGAGTAATCCTTGTCCTTCATAGTCACTCACTGGAGAAAAATAGGAACTTCTAAGTTGTGATTCATGTAGTTTATTTTTAGTTATCAACATAAGGATAAAGATGAGATGTGACAGAATCTCTATTTTTATCTTTTGAATATAAAAAGAGCCCTGACATCCACATTTCAGATGACTATGTCTATACTGTAAATGTCTAATATCACATGGCATCAGTGCATACTGGAAGAGAAGGAACAGTGAGTAAATGGCAACTTGGAATGGCAAAATGGAATAAGAGGAAATTAAGGTAATGGGGGGGGGGGAAAAAAAAAAAGATTCCTCCAGATCCCTCCACAGTGTCATGGTTTTGTGATTTTTGGTTTTTGGTATTCCACATCATAACATCATGTTGTGCACTGGGAGTTAAATGGTTAATGCTCCAATTCCAGGTACCTGTCCCTATACTGTTGCAGAAATCATGGGATCAGGCCCTTCCTGGTTGACTGGTCACTTACTGCCTTGCAGGGGGGTGCTGGAGGATGCTTTCGTAGCCGTACCAAGCTTTTCAGGTTTGCATTGGTCTCAGGAACTCTCTCTTTCTCTCTCCTATTTTATTTGATTTATTAGTCTCTATTTCAATTAGATTGTATTATATTGTGTTATCTTGCATTCCAACATCATAGTTAGTAAAATAAGTTTTCTTCCATGGATTGTTGCTACTGTTTCTTTTCCCCTTCCTTGAGGCCAGATCCCATCTCCCTACTGCTTTTCCCTTTCCCTTCCCATTTTGTGGGGCTGGGGGGGGCCCAGGGGCCTACTCCGCCCTGTCACGGGCATAGATTGGTGTAGTTAACTCCGTGACACACAGACAGACGTACAGATGCACTTGAGCAGATTGTGATGGAAGGTCAGCCAGAACTCAGTCTACCTACATAGCCAAGAGAATGTGCAGAACAGGCCTTCTTCCTTCTCCAGAACAGAAGTGCTGAGTCAGAGCATAACAATAATTCTACTAATGAACTAATAAATCTACTGTTAAAAAAAAAAAAAGCAATAATATAACTTTCTCCCAAAATCCAAAAAAAAACCCAAACCAAAACAATAAAGCCACCCTCCATCAAAAGAAAACAAACCCGAAACAACACACATATAAAAGCAAACATCAAGCTATTATTGTGAGATTTTACTATTTTTCTTATCCCAAGTTTTTAAAAAATTTTGATTCCCTCAGATCAATAACTGCAAATGGATCTCTGTAATTAAATGAATGCTCTGCTGCAGTTGAACCCCTATGCATTTGTGTGGATAGATCCTAATTAGTTGTAATTGTTAAAGCTACATATTTTCCTATGAAATGATATTAATTAGGTAGAGTGAGGTACTTTCTTCAGAGGCCATATACAATATTTTTTACCTTAAAAAAAGGAAAGAAATGTTCAAAGCAAGTATAATGAATATACATCTAAGGAATACTGGAAAGGAAGTAGAGTGAAAGAGGAAAGAATAATTCAAGAAAGAGGAAGATAGATAAAGCTGAATGTTTTGTTTGTTCTTACACTTAAGATAGTTTTTCAAGACCTAAACCAAAATCATTATTATATTTTAATAATGTCTCGTATTTTAGTAACGTTACCTTGCTATCTTGCACTGAAGTTTCATTGTTTTGCAGTACTTTTCTGGGGGAAAATTACGTTTTTCTCTCACCCTGCAGATGAGAAAATTTCATCCAGTACACTTATTAGAACGGCCTTCTTAGATTTATGAAATATAAGTGTTAAGTCCACACTGGTTTTGTGGCTGATTTATAACTGACATGTTCTTTCATGTGTTAAAAAAAGTGGTTTAACTTCCATAAGTAGTGGTGAGAACGACAAAAATAATATGATAATGAAACTGAAAAAGTACAGACATGCTGATTTGGAATATATGCTGTGAGTATATTTACAGAGAATTCAGCTCTTAAATATCTAAAATTCTAATAGAGACATTTAAAATTCTAATAGAGACAATGAGCTAGTGGTATGATTAGTTATCTTGTTACACTGAAGATCAGTTATTGCCAACTATTCTAGACTCCAGTCTCCTATTTTAAGGAAATATGCACTATTTACAATCCAACAAATTTCTGTTTCAGCAGAGCGTATATAACTCTTGTTCTCAGTGTACCATAGGTTATCACTGACTGTGTCAAATGGATGAAGGAATATGTGAATAACTTATGCAGTGAATAAAACGGTACCTCCTCATGTATAATGCAATGACAGACGATATATTTCAAAAAACAAGTGGACAGAAATACTACAAAAACTATTAAACTCACAGAAAGCTTAAGCACATGCTTCTTGGGAGGCAAATAGTAGTTGTGTACAATATTTGTACAATATTTACTGAAGTACATCTCAATTCAGAACAGAACACTTTGGGGGAGATTTTTAAATTTTATTATAAATAATTTTTTTTTTTTTTTTTTTTTCAGTCACTTCCAAACATAAGCATCTATTTTCTTACATCTACTCAAAGGTACTTCAGAATTATTTTATATTTATTCTTTTCTTTCTTTTTTTAAAGGAAATCAGTCATTGTATCACATTCCTTCAGACAGCTCTTACTCACTTGTGATCCTGCTCTGTCTTTTCTGCAGTGTTCTCTCAACATAGATTTACAGCAATGACTTCTGAAGAAGTTTCTACTATTTGGCATACATTAATTACTTTCCCAGAAAATCAGATACTCTTTTTATTGGCATTAATGTTCTCTCAAACTAATTGTTGATTTCTAATTGCAATGCATTCACAAAATATTGCTGTTCGGTACTGTATGATACTTCTGTTCATCTCACTAGATGAGAGATTATGGACAGTTTGAAGATTGAAACTACGCTTTCATTTCTATAATATGTTTCTTATATGTCTAAGTTGAAGTGGAAGAATGAAGGACGACAGGGATCTAATTAACAGACAGAAAATTTCAGGCCTGAATATTTCAAAAGTTTTTTGCTTAATTGTTTTGTAACTTGTTCTTCCATTTTCTCCATAAAGGAAACCCTTCTGCCCTAGCAAAACCATAAGTATTCTTATTTTCTACAGGAGCTGAAGATCCATCAAGGAAAATGAAATAAAAGTAGAATATTTCTATCAACTGAACTCCATTTTATTTTCTTTTGGTATTTATACCAAAGTATACTTGAGGATGTCTGTCTTTGGTTTTTGAGCTGTTTGAATCATAAGGATCATTTACATATATGCAGGAACAAAATTTTTATTCTTGTCAATAAAAAATCAGGAATTCCAAATGAATAATATGACATATACAGAAACTAAAATATAGAGACATTTGTTAATTTTAAAAAGAAGATCTTTCATCCACAAAGACCTTATTTTTAAGTAACTGCAATTTACAGTATGTTGTGAAAAGCATGAGCTTGCAATTTAATAATGCAGAGTAAATGACAGTTTGACTGCTGTGGGATTTCATCTGATGATCCACAGTCCATGAGCCATTTGTTTCAGCTGTTTCAGTTGTTAATCTCGTTTTGTTTCAGTTCAGAAGTGCCATGATGTGGCATTATAAATCATGGTCAGTTTGGGAAAGAGCTACAAAAATGGTAAAGAATCTGATTAATCATAGAATCATAGAATTGTCTGAGTTGGAAGGGACATTTAAAGGTCATCCAACTCAACTCTTCCGCAACGGACTGGGATGTCTTCAACTAGATCAAGTTGCTCAGAGCCCTGTCCAGAAACAGACTGATCTTGAAATTCTCCAGGGACCCTCTCTCTTGGAAATGTTTCAGTGCCTTAACTACCCTTACTGAAAAAACTTTTTCCTTATATCCAAATTTAAATCTCTCCACTTTTAGTTTGAAACCATTTCTCCTTGTCAACATAGAGCCTGCTGAAGAGTCTGTCCTTTCTTACAGCCCCACTTCAGATACTGGAAGGCCACTATCAGAACTTGCTAGAGCCTTCTAGCGAGAGTCTGAACAACTCTCAGATATCTCAGCCTATCCTTATGCGGAAGGTGAGAAAAGATCCATCCCCTGAATCATGTTCATGACCTTCCTCTGGATGTGCTCCAACAAGTCCATGTCTCGCCTGTTCTGAGGATTTCACAACTAGATGCAGTAGTCCAGGTCAGGTTTCACCAGTGCAGAGTAGAGGGACAGAATCACATCGCTCACCCTGCTGGCCACACTTCTTCTAATGCAGTCCAGGATACAATTGATTTTCCAGGCTGTGAGGGCACATTTCTGACTCATGTCCAATTTGCTGTCCATGATTACACTAGGTTTTTTTTAGGAGAGCTGTGTTCAACCCAGGGGTTCATGAAAGGCAGGTCGTGCTTAACCAACCTCACCTCCTTCTATGACTGGGTGACCAGTCTGGTAGATGAGGGAATGGCTGTTGATGTAGTCTACCTAGACTTCATCAAAGCCTTTGACACAGTCTCTCATAGGCTTCTTCTGGGGAAACTGCTATACAAGTCTTTGGGTAAGAAACCGGCTAGACAGGCTTTGCCCAATGGGCAGTGATTAATGGAGTCCAGCTGGTGACCTGTTACAAGTGATGTCCCCCAGGGGTCAGTACTAGGGCCCGTGCTGTTTAATATCTTTATTGATGACCTAGACAAGGGGATTCAGTGCACCTTCAGTAAGTTTGCAGATGACACCAAGTTGGGAGGTGGTGTTGATCTGCCTGAGGGTAGGGAGGCCCTACAGAGGGATCGCTGGGCTGAGATGAATGGGATGAGGTTCAACAAGGCCACCTGTTGGGTCCTGCACTTTGGCCTCAACAACCCCACGCAGCGTTACAGGCTTGGGGATGAGTGGTTGGATGACTGTGAAGAGGAAAGGGACCTGGGGGTGTTGGTTGATGCTCAGCTGAACATGAGCTGACAGTGTGCCCAGGTGGCCAAGAGGGCCAATGGCATCCTGGCCTGCATTAGAAATAGTGTGGCCAGCAGGAGCAGGGAGGTGATCATCCCCCTCTACTCAGCACTGGTGAGGCCGCACCTCGAGTACTGTGTTCAGTTTTGGGCCCCTCACTACAAGAAAGACATTGAGGCCCTGGAACGTGTTCAGAGAAGGGCAACGAAACTGGTGAAGGGTCTGTAGCACAAGTCTTATGAGGAGCGGGTGAGGGAGCTGGGATTGTTCAGTGTGGAGAAGAGGAGGCTCAGGGGAGACCTCATTGCACTCTACAACTTCCTGAAGGGAGGTTGTGGTGAAGAGGGGTTTGGCCTCTTCTCCCAGGTAACTAACAGGACTCAGGGAAATGGCTGCAAGTTGTATCAGAGGAGGTTTAGGTTAGACATGAGGAAAAACATTTTCTCTCAGAGTGATCAGGCACTGGAATGGCTGCCCAGGGAGGTGATGGAGTCGCTGTCCCTGGCAGTGTTGAAGAGGCATCTGGACCAGGAGCTGTGAGATATGGTTTAGTGCTTGTGGTGGCAATGGTAATGAAAGACAGTTTTTTTATTAACATTTCATTCAAGTTTTTGGAATGTACTGTGTGCTAGAAAACATGGGTTTCAAACAACGTGTTGTTTATAACTTTTCGCCTATAGTACTATGTAAAGCATCTAAGCACCTAAAGAACATTTTCAGAATTCATTTGTCATTCTAGAACTGAATAGCAAAATAAACATTTTAAAGGAAATGGTAAAGGGAATCCAAGGTGTCAGTATTTAACTGCCAAAGAATATCAGACTTGAAGTTCGTTTAACCTAGGGGAAAGATTTTGCACATTGATAGTAGCGATGTTACAGTTAAATGCTACACACTGGCAATTCTGTAGTGGCAACGTGCCCTGACATTGACCTGCCCATCTCAGAAAAATGACTTGGACAGTGAAACCTTCAGTTTATCAATATTAGACCACACTTCAGCACTGCATCTGCAATTCTATGACTCCCTCATTTTCCTTAATTTCAAAACTCAGTGCACAGAAACCTTTTCCACAGTCGTATCATATTTGTATATTTCTTATTCTTCAGTTAAAAGAAGCCTGTACTGGGGACATATGCTTAGCTCAGTTTAGCTATCTGGGTCAACAAGACCAGGCAGTATGTTCAGTCTGAGTGGCTACTAGATTGTATGTGTGCACAAACAGCATTGATATATCTTTTTTATGCCATCAGTCCACTGCCACCATCTGTACTAATTTACTGTAGTATCACAGATCCTATTCCAAGATCCAATTCCAATTCTCTCTTGTCCAGCAACAGATTTAAACATGCATAACTTTAAGAGAAATCAAATTCCCTAAAAGCGACTACTCATATTTTAAAATATACACATATGCTTGAGTCAGGGTCTAAATGTTTCAGCTATTCCTCCTTAGATTGTTTTTGGATCAGATCAAATCACGCTCTTGTGAGTCTCATGAGTAATCATATAATCACGAATCATGCATTCAACAAAACAGGACAAATCATCAGCTTTCTTTGTTGTACAGATAGATCATCTGACTATCTCTAGATGTTTCTGAATGAATGATTGCTTCTTGACCACCAGCCAGTGTTTTTGCCTAGTCTGGATTTTTTTGCCTCTATATCCCTCTTTCAGCTGTGTGATGAAGGCCATTCTGCCTGATCTGGGCTTATGGGTAGAACTGCATCTTATAGAATAAGGGATTTCTTACCTCTTGCATTTAAAAGACTGGGATAAAATATTGCAAACAGCAATAACACATGAGATTCATCAGATGAGGACATTTATATAGGTGCCTCCTTTTCTGAGACTTACTGAATTTCTCTGCCACTTTTTACAGTGAGTCACAGCTCTGCTTCTGTAGGAGAAACCATTGCACATAGTATTCTGATTTAGAAATGCCACAGATGCCAGCAAAGAAATCAGTACTAATTTGTGAAGATTTTACTCTGGCACTGCATTCGCACCAATCCTCTGCCTACTCCTCAAAGAGCTGGCAACTCCCAGACTTAGTTTGACTATTGCATTGTGTAAGTCCAAGATAATTTTTTCTACTTCTATAAACATTTTTATTCCTCATATCATATTCTCATCACATAATATCATCACATAATATCCTCATATTCTCTGAATTTGTCCTATCAGAGCTTTTGAGTCACTGCTTTACCTTTTGATCTTGAAGAGCACCCTTTGGCCCAGGTATTGTCCTCTACTTTACAGAATCACAGAATCACAGAATTGTAGGGGTTGGAAGGGACCTCCAGAGATCATCGAGTCCAACCCCCCTGCCAAAGCAGGTTCCCTACAGTAGGTCGCACAGGTAGGCATCCAGGCAGGTCTTGAACATCTCCAGAGAAGGAGACTCCACCACCTCCCTGGGCAGCCTGTTCCAGTGCTCCGTCACCTCACTGTAAAGAAGTTCTTGCGCACATTTGTGCAGAACTTCCTATGCTGCAGTTTCTGGCCTTTTCCCCTTGTCCTGTCACCCTTCACCACTGAAAAGAGTCCAGCCTCGCCATTCTGCCCCCCACACCTTAGATATTTATAGACCTGGATCAGGTCCCCTCTCAGTCTTCTTTTCTCAAGGCTGAACAGACCCAGTTCACTCAGCCTTTCTTCATAAGAGAGATGCTCCAGGCTCCTCACCATCTTTGTGGCCCTACTTCCTCAGGTGGATCATCTTGAATAGATCAGGGTTTCATTGTAAAATGCATTATTTTCTCTAATGATTTTAAAGCTTGCTCAATTTTTTTTTTTTTTTTTTTTTTTTTTTTGTAGATTTATCTTTGTGACCTTAAAAATCTCCAAAAGTCACTGCAACTATTCCACACAAAAGAATAATCAAAAAAGATGAGGGTGTATTCAAAGAAGACTTTTTTGTTGTTGTTGTTAATTGCCATTTGAACAGCTAAACTAGTCTGGAACACCATCTACTGAATGATGCAAAAAAAAAAAAAAAAAAAAAAAGGTTGATGATGCCCTTTCCTCCTTGATGTCCCACTTACCTTTGAACAGCAATGTCTGACAGTTTGGATTTATCAGAAGTACTCAGAGTAGATAAGCTCTGTGTCACTGTGCCTTCCTGCTATTAGAGGAGCTGAGCAGAGAACAAAACAGTTTCCAGGGCACTGTGACTGTATTTGAGACTGGCAGATTTCCAGTGGAGAGCAAGACTAACAGGTCTTTGACGAGGAATGCAGTATAGCAGGGAAGAGCTATCGTTCTGAATGAAAACAGTAGCTCTGCTGTTACATTGTGCCTCTGCTGAGTAAATAATTTTAAATCAGAAAATAAATGAATAAATAAATAAATAAATATTACACTGTTCCAACAAATCCTTTCTTTTTGTACAACTGTGTTAATTATTGATTGTCAGTAAGGCTCACATGTAAAAAATAAATAAATAAATCGCTTGACCGACTTGCAGGCGTTTCACCTTCAGCTTCAGAGAAAACCGCTACTCTCTCTGTGTGCTGTCAGCTCCTCCTACTCTGTCCATGACTGACGTTGCTCTTGTGGTAAATGTCTCTTCAGCGTGACTGGCTGCACTTTGCTAATTTACAGTGAATCACTTTGTTACGCTTACAATTGTATAAGCTCTGAGGCACTGTCGGACTGCAGCAGTCAGTAGGTGCACGGTTATGCAAAAAGGGTGGCTCATAGCATGTAGGGGGAGCACTTCGGCTTAGAATGTTAATTTTTGCAAAATGTTAACTGCTGACTCAGAGGCTGATAGCACCCACACAGTTTCACATTTCAGAGCTTTACAATTCCTTCTCTGGTGCACACACCTCTTTTTTGAAGACCAAAATTATTTTTGCAGCAAATGTGTTGCTCACAATGATACACTTATGCTTCAGTATGACTTGTTAAGACAGTGATTTTTTATTACACTGTTAATCAGAATATTAATATATGGAGAATTTATATGATTCAGCTACTCAGAAAAATGCTGTGATGAATTATAAAATTCATCATGTGTGGGTGAAAACAGTAATAACTGACAAGTACTGTGTTTAATGTATCAACTATACTGAAGATTGAACAGATTATCAAACTTCTTCTATACTGGGACTGTTATTCATGCATGGTGCATCTAGGTTCAAACTGTACCGTGACAGCCAGATTATTGTCAGGACGAAATACAACTTTCCTGAGAATGTGAATCTTCAGCCATTTTGCCACTGCAGAAAAGGGAACAAGGTCTATACATGCTCTTTGGTGACTAGCAGGTAGAGGAGCATCAGAGTAGCCCCAGAACTGCAGAACTGTTAAGTGATTTGGATTGCAGGAAACATCTGATATTCACAGAACCACAGAATCATAAAATGGCCTGGGTTGAAAAGGACCTCAAAGATCATCTAGTTTCAGCCCTTCTGCTGTGGGCAGGGTCACCAACGACTACACCAGGCTGCCCAGAACCACATCCAGCTGGCCTTGAATGCCTCCAGGGACGGTGCACCCACAACCTCTCTGGGCAAATCTTCATCTGGTTTAAACTGAAATACAAATCAGGGCCAGCATAGACTGAATTGTGACTTGTCAAGATGAGATTTAGATCTCTTCAAGGACATACATTTAGAGATTTCACAGCATTCCTTGTTTGACTATACTCACAGAGAAATATTTTTCCTGATATTGAATTGGAATTTCTTAGAGTACTACATGTACCTGTTGCCTTTCATCTTAACACAATGCACATCTAGAATTTGTCTCCATCTTCTCCAGAGCTACACAATAAGTAGTTGAAGCTAGATGGGCTTCGCTTTTCCTTCTTAAGATTCTCTTAGCCTCCTCCTTTAAGAACAAATGCAGATTTTCTGTCTTTCTCTTTTTTTGCTGTGTGCTCCAGTCACCAACTTCTTGTTCACAAACAGGATGCAACACTTCATGGGTTGAATAATAATAGTGAGGTTTGGAAAAAACATTGATTTAACCTCAGAACATGTACCCAGAAACAGTGATCCAGATTATCAAACTAACAGAAAATAAAAATTGTAGACAGCAATAGTCCTTTTCATATTCCACCTTAAAGATGTCTGCTTGAATTCATTGATGATTCTGCATGCAAAGATGGATAACATTGAGTATTTTTTTTCTGCTATGTTATCTCCAGACCTTTAAAGATGCAGATAATACATATAATCCAGTAACAATCTATCTCTAGCTCATCACATCCAGCTCACCACATCTCGAGTCAGACCATATTTATATTAGTGAATACTTTATGGGAACTGCAACCAGATTAGAACAAATGCTTAGGATTTGATATTTAAGAATACCGAAGTGGAATGAAGACAAGCATTTTACAGTATATACATGTTCAGAGATGGAAGAGATGGATTTATGACTATAAAATAGAAATTCTGATGTTACATGACTTTACTCATGCAGTATCAATTGACCAACCAGTTCAATAATAATGCCTGAAAGTGTTTTGTGCAACATAGGCAAATTCGAATGGAAAAGAGCCAACAGCTGAAACTGAATTTCAACTGGGTCAAGTGCAAGTGACCAGAGATTGCTAGAAAGTATTTCTGTATGCTGTTAGTTGTTTCCACTGGACAATGTTCAAAGACTGCTTTGTGGGACATTATCTCAACAGGAAGGAAGGAAATCTAGTACCATTCAAAAAGGACTAAGGTCCTGGATATTGTTTTTAGTGACTATTAGAAACATAAAGTTTGTTTGGTGGCAAGAGTCTTTTGTGGTCATCTACAAAAAAAAAAAAAAAAAAAAAAAAAGTATTTTCTAGTTGCCTTCCTCATCTCTTCATAACAAAACCATAGCAACCCCAATGCAAAGTATGTGAATGAACATGCTGCTGAATGCCTGTTTTGTGGGGGAATGGCTGGCAGTTTTGGAGCTGTGGCCCTAGCAACAATGATGCCTGAGTGTTTTTTGTCTAGGTAGTGGAGCTCTCTCATAGACTTTTGGAGTGGAGGAGCAGAAAGAACCGTTTATCCTAACTGCTAGCATATTCCAGGCCATAGAATCTCCCTCAAGCTATGTTAAATTGTGTTTGAGCTAGAAGACTACAGTTTGTAAGCATTTGTCGCATTGCTGTGAAAACATGCTTGTGAGAAACAGTATCATCTTGACAATACTGTACTAGAAAAGAAGTCTGGGAGAGTGCTTGAAAATCTTTTGTTACAAAATAACCAAACAACAAATAAATGAAACAGGAATAAAACTAAGAAAAATTCTGTATGAAATAATGGACAAGATGGATACATCCTCTACCAGAAATACATCCACACATGCAGAATACAAAAAGAGGCAGAGATGTAAAATCTTGTTTGTCATTGCCAGAGATTAAAAATCTGAACATGAAACTGTAAATCAAAATTCTTATAAAAAATAAAAAATTAAATAAAGTGAACAGAACAAATATCTCGTTAGCATCCAGGAAGGAGTGTAACAATAGGAGCACATTTCCTAGCTTTTCCTATTTATTTGAATCTGAAATTAAATTGATAAATGAAGCTGGCTGAAATAAGTGAAAAAAAGCTTTAAACAGCTTGTGAAACAAGTAAATGCTGTTTTGTAAGACATACCCTTTGTCTTTACCTGAAGATGATTGATTATAACTAGTGATTGACATGTTCATTTCTTAGTCTCTGAAGAGGTAATTTTTCTTTGGTGTTATAAGTGACTTCTGATTTTGTAAGCAATGACATTTGCAGTATACATACATAATATTTTTTACAAGATAAATTTTAAAAACTATCTTGATAGTCTCTAGTCTTCAATCAGAACACTGAAAAAAGTATCGTTAAGTTCAGAATTCCAAAGAAAGACAGGACTACAAAGCAAGACTGAAAATGGGTGTTAATTTTCAACCTCAGATTTTCCCAATGGTTGATCTAGCCAGTGTTCTGCCATTGTGAACTATTGTTAACTGCTGATTTTCAGAGTCTAGTTGCTTATAGTGACCATGGTCTTAGTCATTGACCAGTCTCCAAGCTGCCATCTTGTTTGAAATAGTCTTTTGAACTATACAGGTTCCAGTGTTTGAAATCTCCTTATGCTTGCTCACTTCATTAATGTCGCATTAGTTCCCAGAAGGATGAGATTCTTCATACATTTTAAGTATTTATCTTTAAGTAAGTATGCAACAAGGTCTTTTCTACACTGGAAGTAGTAGTAGATGTGTACTGTTAATTCCTCAATCATCTTTTTTACTCCTCCATGTATTTCAGCTCATGATGACTGTGAAATTAGTACTTATCACCTAAAATAAGAAATGTAGTACAGTGCATGGAATTTTTCCATAACAAAATTCAGAGATTTTTCTTCTTAATTCGTTGGACATCTCTGAGTAGTTCTAGGGGTGTCTTTACAACATGACTACGGCTATGAGGATGCAGTATTTTGCTTAGACTAGGACAAATGCGAATGCCTTAAATTTTGATTTGTCCCTGGTTTGACTCCACTGTCTCCTTTGGCTGTGTTTCATTTGTGTTGAGATACTCATTTTCTGATTCTGCTCTATGTGTGATTGGATCCATGTAAAGATTCTATAAATTTCAATAAAAACAAATCGAGTAAAAAAAAGCTATCAAAATTAAACCAATATTGGTTTTTTTTGTGAGATACTGTACTTTAAGTTCAAACGCCTGGTAAGTACAGAGAGCTTTCCTGCCTTTAATGCCCGTGGCTTTGGTGTTTATCAGTCACCAAGAGTCATTTACTGCCTTGTAAATTTGGAGGCAATTACCTTTCTGCTATTATATCAACTGTCATATAAAATGGTTCTCCTTTATTCTTTCTTTCTCTCTTTTTCTATTCCCAGTGTTATAATCATTTAGGTAGAAATTTCTCTTATGCTTACATTTTTAGTGTTTCTGCCTGAAGTATCTTCTTTTGAATAGAAAACAAATTAGAATTGAAAACAGAAAATGAAAACAGAATTACTGGGCAAAAAGAAAAATCAGCTTGTTAAGACTTTTAGTGATGGAAAATTACAATAATGTTGTCCTTCATTGTAATTCAGTTAACCTAATAGAATGCAATGCATTGTGACATCCATTCTCAGCAATTGATTGATCAAGCTCTCATACAGTGGTTATTTGGATTAAAATCAAATGATATCACAAAAGGAAATTAGAGCAAATATGCAGATTACATGTGGAATTCAAGTGGCTCAGATTATTTGCAAGTATCTACTGATGTTGCTTCTCAAAAAAAAAAAAAAAACAAAACCTGGCTTTTTTTTCCCTGCTGGTGATCTTTCTTGACAGGTCCATTTGGGTTACAAGAACAGCAATAAAGGAAGAATTCAGTCCACTAAAGAGAACTATACTTAATAAATGTATAGTCAGTAAGTATATATATATATATATGTATATATATATATATATATATTTTCCAAATTACTCCTTTGGAGTGCACTGAAAGGTTTATAACAGAACAAAGTAGTGGCAAATGTGTTCTCTTGTCACTTGCTTGGAAAATTGAGTTCTGTTCAGTGTTGTAAAGACAGAACAGAAAGAACACAATTTGAACAAGAACATCAAGACCAGAAAATCTTACTTTGATCTCTTTCTTAAGAACTATCCAGGAGCACTGTGACATTCTGTAAGAAGGCTAGATACTTTAAAAGCTCTAGTTGTGCATGATGATGCCTTTTGTAAACAGTAGAAAAGTAATCTCATTTGAAGCTCACAACACTTTTCCTCTGGTAGTATACAATTTGTATACCCCTTTTCTTGCCAAAATACTGCTGTACAGGTCTACTTACAAAATCCTTTTATTTCTCTATTCTTCAAACCCTATGTGTTACTATGGAAATTAAGCTCTGAATACATCTCTGATAACCTACAACCTATTGTATCAGGTCCAAATTTTATTTCTATTATATAACCATGTCATGCTGAGCCTGTCCTGTGCAGTGGTGAACAGTTTGCAGAAATGAGAAAAGGTCAGAAAGAACAGATCTGTGGGAGCTGGTAGGTAATGTATATTTTGACATGCTTAGGAATTGAGCACTGAAGGGATGACATGAACAAGTTTGTCTGTAGAGAGGAACAAAACAATCTAGCTTTAAATTATACAAGCTGCATGATACACCATGGTATCTTTCTAAAAGTTTGAGTTCAGAGAAGAAAAGAGTTGTTATTTTTAAGAACCCTTACTTTATGGTATTTCTTAAGGTCTTTGAAAATATTTCGAAGTACTTTTCTTCAATCATTTTTTTTTCCATACCTATTTGAATGTCTTTTTGATCTCTGAACTGCACTCTATCAAAGAGGAATTTCTGTTGAAGATTAGATGCATACTCAGTTCCCACATTCATGTATTGTTATGATTTTTTAAAGAATTTGCATGCAGATCAGAAATAAAAGTGATCTGTACTGATGAAAAAATTACATCAAACACAACAAACTGGCCTTATCTTTGGGAATCTGCCATTATAGGCAGAATTAATTTGAATTATTGAAGTAGAATTGTAAGATATCTAAAGGACTCAAAGGGAAAGAGTCAGACTCATTATCCTTTGACTGGAGTCTCCAGATGTTTAGTTTAGGTTTTGTTTTGTTTTTTTTTCCACATGACATAAAGCATAGTAGCAATCTTTTATTGCTAACTCAGAGTTATCCACCCTGCAAGAACTTGCATTTCAGAATAGCTTGTTCTATATTGTGTCTTTTATCGTATTTTTTCAAATGTGTAACACAAAGTGAAGCATTAGGACTGTTTAGTCAAAGGACATCAGAAAGTATTCCTGGAAAATTCCAACATAACAAAATTCCATTAATTGCTTTGCTTTATTTGGGCTTCACCAAGGACTGGAGAAGCCCATGAATAATTATACAAATCTTTACAAAAATACTGTCTGCTCTGTTTCTTGGGTCTTGGTTCTTATAATCTGACAAGGCAGCATGTAAGTCTGACTGCAGGAGAACTGACATTGCAACTCAACGTGAATCTGGTAGATGATTAGCCTGTGTCATCTGCCAAAAACCTTTATGAGTAGACTGTGACAAAACTATCTTGACATTCAAGGACTGTGAGAATCAAGATGGATACATTTGGAGTAAGGCCACAGCAAGGAGATAATGTAAGAGCACAGGTTTATGATGTCGCTACTTGCAATTTGAATAGGCTTCATATTGTGTAAATCAAAGGAGCTACTCTTGGCTTCCAAGCAACCAATAATGTAGTTTCAAGCCACGATATGCAATCAGACTTGCTGTGAATGCCTCAGTCCCTCACTGTGCATGTTAGAGTTGAAGCCCTTAGTAAAGTCTTACTTGCCTTTTGTGAAACTGTAAAATAAATTTTGAAAATCTTTTTGGATACTTTCTGTAGCACATACAAAATATTTGAATGTTAGTTAGTTTTAACAAAGATCTGTGTTTCTTGTAAGAACGTCTGTGCTGACAAGTGCAAACACTTGAGTAGTGAAAATAACAGAAAACAAATCTTAGGAGTTATATAAAAATCCTGTTAATGGCTAATATGAAAAAACAAAATAACCCCCAAAATAATATCTCTTCCCCATCACCATGAACAGCCATTCCCAAGTTTGACTTCCGCTGACATCCAGACTTAGCCTGGTAATTTGCTGTCTAAGCAGCCCTGCCAGATCAAATATTTTCTTTATTATTATTATTATTATTATTATTTCTAAAAAGCATATATATAACTTCGCATTGAACATATCTCTTTCTGTAATTATTTTGTAATTATTTGTGCTTTAGTTCCTGAGAAACTGTTATTAAACTGCATTGTTCATACTTATCTACTCAAAATTAAAAAAAAAAAAAAATTGTAAACTGAAAAAATACTAAATGTGCCAAATTAATGAGATGAGTTTTCTACAGAATCACATTATTTCTGTGTTCTGTGCTTGTAGCCAAAAAAAAAAATTCAAAGGCTAAAATTTTTCTTTGTCCTACGAAGCATTGTATCCTTTGGATTCTGTTTATACTGGGAAAACATCTATCTCCACACACCATGACACAACAACAGTTTTCACTGCATGTGGGACTTATGATGGCAGCATCTTGGAGAAGAATATTTTCATACTAAAGTACTAGAGACGTTTTGGAGAGTTATTTGAACAAGGTACATAGCATCTATTGCCAACTTACAAACATCCCACACAGAGATACAGGGTATTAGTAGGGAAGGAGCAGTATGCTATGTAGACAAAGTGCTTTAAAGTGCTGCCCTGTTACCAGCTAGCAACCCTCTCTCATTGAACTACGTACCTGTATGTGGCATTGGGCATGCACTACTACCTTCATCCAGCTTTGCTAACAGGAGAGTGATTTCAAAAACATAAGCAGAGTGCACACTGAAGGACTGTCCTGCAAAGTATGCTGTGCTAAGAAAACTTAATAGTGAGTTTTCAGAAGGTGGAGTTCCAGCTGTCAGTCCTACATGTGTTGGAGGAGCGAACATTTCTCAGATGTCACTGAGATGCCTTGCAAACCTGTGGAAAATGAGAGGATGACATCTGATGATTTTATTGTTACACATAAAAATACACCTAAGTGAAAGCAAACTGTACTTATTTATGCAACTTACATCATAGGTCTGGCAGCAAAAGGCTGAGAGTCTTTGTGAACTAGCATCCACATTCTTACCCTTAGATCTACTAGATGATAAGAACTGGTATAAAGTCCACTCTGAGGTACGTCTCCCTATGACAAACAGGAAGTGCAGCAAACACTTCAGACAAGATCACTGAAATAGAACAAAGCCCAAAGTCTACAAGATAAATTCCTAAAGGAAATCCAAATGCCTGAATGATGTGCCTCTGTGTGTGCCTATCCTTTCCTTTATCTGTCCATTCTGCAAAAATCAGAGCTGACAGACAGTGTAAAAAGCTTTCCAATAATAATAAAAACAAGTAGCAACAGGCAAACAGGTAGCCTGTCCTTGAAACTTTCCTTGCTAAAAACCAGAATGGCAAACTGTCATGGTTTTGTGACTTTTGGTTATTGGTATTCCACATCATAACATCACTTGGGGCACTGGGAGTTGAACTGTTAATGCTCAAGTTCTGGGTACCTGTCTGGAAAAGAACAAGAAGTACATTCCCCAGGGAACTTTGTGGTCAGAGAGGAGATAGAACTCCTGGCAAGGTCATCTGATGCGCTCTTTTTTTCGTCTGCTCTTCTTCTTCGTCAGCTCTCCTCCCATCTCCCTGCTGCTCAACTGGACTGCGCATCTCACCTCAGCGTTGTGGTGAGGCCTGTCCACCTTTTGGACATTCTCTCTCTCATTATATTTGATTTATTAGCTTCAATTCTGATTATATTGTATTACGGTGTGTCATCGTGCATTCTGATACCATATTTAGTAAATTAGTTTGTCCTCAGATCGTTGCTGCTGTTTTTAATTATTTTGGTGTCCCCTGTTCCCTTTTTCTGGAGGTGCAGATTTTGCAAAATCCCTCCGCCCCGCTAGTCAAGGAACTGAGCCGAACCAACCTGTAAACTGTTGACAAACACAGAAACTATGGCTTGAAGGTACCTGGAAATGCCAAACTGCAGATTTTCAGACTTTCTGAAACTGTTTTTCTATTAATATACTTAGATTTCTGCATGGCTTTAAAATAAAAGTCACGATTTAAGTCAGATCAGGAAGAAATCTTTTACTCAGAGGGTGGTGAAACACTGGCACACGTCCCTGGAGATGTTCTAGGTCAGCTTGGATGAGGCCCTTGACAGTCTTGAGCACTAAGCTCAGGAGAACCTCATGAGGATCAACAAAGCCAAGTGCAAGGTCTTGCACCTCTGTTGAAGCAAACCCTATTATCAGTACATCTGAGGGCTGAAAGGATTGAGCACAGCCCTGACAAAAAGGACTTGAGGGCACTAATGGTTGGCAAGACGGTCTATAACAAAGAAGACAAGACTCTTTAGTAGGGACTGTTGTGATAGGACAAGGGGAAGGGGTTTCAGACTAAAAGAAGGGAGATTTGTACTAGATATAAGGAAAAAGTATTTTATGATAAAGGTGGTGGGGCACTAAACAGGTTAAATGTCTGGCTGAACCAGGCTCTGAGCTATCTGATCTAGCTGTAGGTGTCCATATTCAGTGAAGAAAGGTTTGATTAAGTGACCCTCGTATGTCTCTTCCAACTCAAATAATTCTACAGTTCTATGAAAATGAATAATCCTTAGGGTTCTGCAGGTCTAGGTGTAAAATATTTCCGAAATAAAATGTTTGCATGACAATAGAAATGCTCCAAAGAAAGTCTTTTCTACTCATAAAATTCAGACTCATTCTCTGGCTCATGTGGTCAGAAATGGAAAAATAGCCTTAGAGCATGAATTTTTTTCCTTTATAAAGAACCAGAATATGCATCAAAGATTTTGAAGAACTAGTTGGAGTTACAAAGCAGAGCTTCTAATTTCCAGGAAATGTCAAGATTTTGGATTTGGATTTAAAGCGTTGTTAATTAGTCGTAATGCTAGAAGACCAAAACATTAGAAAAACAAACAAAAAAACCTGAATAGCACCTGTAGCTGCTCTTAGAAACTGACTTTTATATTAGCTTAACTGTATATATGAGCAACTAAATGTGCAAGGATATTAATGTTACCAACCAGATTCTGGGACTCCTCAGGCACCTGGCTCTAGTGCAGCAACCAAGAAACCTGCAGTTCTCAAAACCTTCACCATCAGGGAAACCCTTCTGGAGTTCAGACCTCAGATTTGATGAAAGCTAATCAAATCTGCTATGTTTCAGACAAAAAAAGAAGGGCTCATGTATCAGTGTTTTTCAAAGAAACAGCATTTCATGACGTAAAAGATCAACTCTATTGCCAAAAGCAGTTCTTTCTTTTTCCTCTTTTGCTTCCCCTCTACTTTTGCTCTCCTTGAATCCTCTGTCCTCCTTTATTTTATTGCTGTTTTCCAGCTTTCCCTTCTTTTTGTTCTTTTAAAATCTATTTAAAACATTTTTTATATCTCCCCAGTCCCCAACCATATCTATTTCTGCAACACAATCCCTCTGTTTCCTAACGTGAGACAGCAGTCTTGTAGCTGACAAGCAATCTCTTGTCTTTGTTGCACTGACAGAAAACACTGGTCAATGCCATGAACTCATCTGGTTCTTGATTCTGCAGCCAGAACAGTAATAATTTTCATGTTAAATGTCTCCCTTATTTATTTTGTAACTGAAGTTCTGGTTGATAAGATCTTTTCTAAAGAATTGTCTCAGGAGAAACTAGCTGTAATTTCACAATTCAAATATGCAAAATACATTTCCGGAGAATAGCAGTTTTTAGAGCAGTTCCCTAATTTTTAGAAGCTTAATGGTATAAAGTCAAAGGAAGGAATAGGAGCAGTAATAAATTCTGATTATGCAGTTTTCCTAAATTGAAACAAAGAAAGATTATCAGGAAGATGATTTTGTTTTTAATATTAAAACAACTTTTCACACTGTGTAATTGTTGATACAGTGGCTAGGAGCAATATTACTGCAAAATGAACACTGTCACTAAGATACATTAGAAATTCTTTGGAACATTTTCTAAAGATTTTCTACATTATTACTCTCTTGGAATGGAGAAAAATCAAATAGACACATGCATGAGGACACTGGTATCCTTTTGTGCAGAAAGTTTCCCAGAAATCTTTTTAGATTTTTTGTATGCTTCTTGATTTTAAATATACTACATTCAGCCATCCTTAACATGTTGAATTGCTTTTGGCCTCTCCCCAAGAAATGACTTGATTCAGGACATTGCTTTTATTACTGCTATGAGTAGTTGAGGTGAACCACACAGATATATATGTTAGGTACATTCCTCTTGCTTACCGCATTTTCCATCAACCTGAGGAAAGGAAGATCTCAGTTTTTCAGGCAGCCGTAGTTGCAGTGTTTTTGAAACAGTTATATAAAACTAGGAGTTTTCTGGTTGACAACATGCCTGGCCAGAGTACACACCATAAGACAAAATACTGCATGAAAAGTGCCTATGCAGAGCAGAATTAGAAAACGATGGCTCATTTGTAGCAAGTTGTCCTGTCTTTTCTGCACTGAGTCTATAATGATAACGTACATCATAGTTTTCTGACAGGAGGAAGATTTAAAACTAGACTGCAGAAAAATATACCAGGAGGCTATATAGTTAAAATAGTCCCTCGTAGCATTCAGAGTATGAAATCACTATATCCAAGTGGTTAATATTTCACTTAAAATAAAACAAAATAAATAACTATGAAAAACAAAAGAAGAATACCTTTTTTCCGTGGCCTCATAGAAAAATTATAACCTTTCCTAGTATTACTCATCTATTTTAGTTCATTTACTCAATTAGTTTAGTAAAAATTCTGTTCCGATAGAAAAATAATACAGACTTTAAAAGCAAGCTCAGATATTTAGTCTCAATTTAAAATTATTTTTCTTGGTAATGGTAGTAAAATTGTGCCAGGTTCTGTTCAAGAAAACAATACCACAGTGTACAGAACAAGATCGCAGAATCATCACAAAATCATAGAAAGACTTAGGTTGAAAGGGTGCACTCAATACTACTGTTGATATCATTGATGAAGACGTTATAAAATCACAGAATCAAGTTGGAAGGGACTTTAAAGACTGAGCCCCAAACTCCCTGCCACCCACCACATCAGGCTGCCCAGGACCTCATCCAATCTGACCTGACCTACATCCACAGCTTTCCTGAGCAGCTGTGTTGATGCATCACCACCCTCTAACTGAAGGATTTCTTCCTGACCTGACTTAAATCTCACCTCTTAGTTTAAAGCAATTCCCCCCCGTTCTATCACTATCAGATCAATCTCCCTCCTGTTTAAAAGCTGGTAGTTAGTAGTATCTCCTTTTGAATCAATCAGCAGTTCTGCAAGATGCAATAGAAGAGAATCTTAGCATTTCTGCCTATGGTGCAATTACTGATGATCTTATTACAGTGGATCTAGATGATGAACTATCAAAAGGTTATACAGGCAATTGCCCCCTGCATTCCTAATTACTGGTGGTGTTTGGCTAGAGGAGCTCAGAACAAATTTGACAGAACTCTTGCCACAGTAAATGGAACCACACCTTTCAGAATTTTTCTAGTTGATACATATTAAAAAATGTACCTCTACAGAATAATAGGAATTAGTCATTCGGTAACTGATGTAATTTGCTGATTAAGGTATTTTAGTATACTGCAGCTTTCAAAAAGCTATTGGCTAACTGATCTGCTAGTGTCAAAGTAAACAAAGTTATGCTAATTTGCATTGACTGCCTGTGTTTTAATTGATTTCTCATAATTTATTGTTTTTGTTATTGATTGTTGATACAAATGTGATTGTTTTTTAGATGTTTTGACATTATTCAATGCATTGTTTGACATAACATGCTGGTATGCTTAACTGGGCAGCATCCCAACAAGAAGTCATTCTCAGAAAATGACAGATAGAATGTTATTAATACTGCGAGAGGATTTTTATAAGATGCACTCAGATAGTAAGATCTTTGCAAAATAGTGACCAATTGTCAAATAGAAATAGACTACATATAATATGAAAAAACAGTTTTCTGAACTTCACAAAACAAAAAGGAAAAAAACGTGAGCATATCTTAAAAGACAGAGTGAGGGCTTCTTAGAAAGAGAAAGGTCTTTTCAAAGATGCAGTACTGCACTCGTAGTATTAGAGAAGTAAGCTGCAGCACATACAAGATGAAGACACTGTATATTGTGTGAGGATTTACAGAAGCTTTTCTATTGCCCTGTTTTCTTCTACAGCTACATTCTAAATAAGAATTTGACAGTAGCCTAGATTAGAACTTGCTAAAAATACATCTGAAGCCCAAAGGGGATGTCTGACAGCTTTTGACATGTAGAAAAACAACTCAGAATGTAAGCCATAATGTATTTGTGTTGTGTAAGCAGCCTTATCATTGGCTGGGAGTACAGAACTGCTACATAGGACCACTCATTAACTGCCCTGATGAATTTAACACAGAAGTATAAAAGGAGATCTGGTCTTTACTAGCTTCCTGCCTTGTAATTGGACTATCAGATACTACTATACTGTGATCCCATAAATGCAACCACACAGTAGTGTCATTGCTATGTAACACTGGACTGAAGTTTTATGTGGCTGAAGATACTTTCAGTAAAATCAGATCAAAGCAAATGACACCAGCCATGCCAAAGCCCCAGTTTGAAACTAAAACCAATGACAAACATGATGCGGAAATAATCAGAAAATGTGCTACTTTTGTACTAAGAAATAACGTGGGTTTTTTATGATTAGTTTAGTGCTTTCAAAAAAAAATGGTTTACAAAATTCTCTGGCTATTCACACAGTTGGTCAGCATGAGACACAGCTGAGTGGGAAATCTCTAGAAATCCAAGAAGTATCTGGAAGAGAGGGGATAAGTAATTTTTTGCAGTTGCTCTTTTCAGAGATTCATGACCTTTTAGTTCACATTGAAAATCTGATATATACACATATATTTTTCTTTTATCATTTAGCATACTCTATTAAAAACTTGATTAAATTCACTTTGTTTCACATAGGCCATGTTAGTCAGCATAACCTTCAGTGCTAACCCAGAGTAGATGAAAATCACAACTGAAGAAAAAGAGAATTTTTCCATTTTTGTTGAAAAATACTGAGCAGTCCATACTATCATTTTATCCTTTTCTAATATAGAAGCTCAACACGAATGTCACAAGTATTTTATTACAGCGGAGTGTATTTTCCTTGTTTAAAATTATATTTTACTTCTCATAGTTTTGGGGGTTTTATATAAAACTGCCTTGTCGTAGTCTCTCCTCATAAATTCATTACATAAAGGAGACTATTCTTTGTTTAACTTTGAAGTCCACACAGAGGATTAACAGCAAAAAAAAATTAGGATATTTCTGCTTAGCTCAATGTTTAGAATTTCTGTTATGATCTCCAGTCTGTTGGAAGGAATATTCTTTCAAAAAATGCCTTATAATAGGACTCACTCTGCTTGTTAATCAGAATGTAAACTTACTGTAGTACACTGTCCATGGCAAGGAGGTCTGTAACACGTGATCTGTTACATCTGTTCTAACACATGCTGTTCTATGATTCTATGATTCTGATTTTATGACATGGTTCGGTGTGGAGAAATTGGAAATTATGATGGGTTTTGCTTCAACATGTAGTTAAATAGTGTCCAGTCTGACTACATTTCAACAAATTTAGTTGAGTGCGTTGAATATCCTGACCAATATATATTGGGCAATTAGCTAATCATATTTTTATATAAAGTACCATATATCAAAACATACTTTCTTATTGCAGTTGAAAATTAGCTAAGCAGCTTTTTGATATTTAAAGTCCTATTTTTTAGCTAAAGTATGGTTACATTTAAAAAAATGATTCCTCAGTTAGAAAAACAGTAGTATTGGTGTATCTTGGGAAATAGATTGCTCTTTCCATGAAATCAAATAACATATTCAAGTTTACCAAAGGAAAACATTAAGTAGTTTAAAGTAGGGTCAGTTTAGAGACTAGGATATGTACTTGTATTCCATCATTTTTATTCCAAAGATAGCAAAAAATACCTATGAAGGCATCACATAAAGTGATAGGAATCTCAGTGCTGAAATGACTGCTATTAATTGCAACCAAAATATTATAATGTTGCACGCCCTACCTTTGCATGCTTTTGTCTTCACTTTTATCTTTATTATTCCCACATTCACTTCTCTGTCACCTGTCAAATTAAGAATTGCATTGAAAAGAATAATTATACTATAACAGATCCAATCAGTATCTAGCCTGTGTCTTGGCTCCAGCAATATCTAGCCAAAAATAATGCAGAAACTCTTGCATAAAAGATGGTTAGCAACCTACTAAGCCACTTGAATATATATAGATTTGTGAGGCTGGATGAGATTCACCCAAAGACTTTGAAGGAGTTTGTAGAAGTGCTTGACAAATCATTTTCAATAATTTACCAGCAGTCCTGGTTAACCAGGAAGGTCCCAGTTAAGTGGTAATTGGTGAATGTGATGTCCATGTACAAGAAGAGCATGAACAAGAATCTGGAGAGCTACAGTCCTTCCAGTCTGACCTCAGTGCCAAGGAAGGTCATGAGGCATCCTGAATGTTATTTCATGGTACATACAGGACAAGCAGCTGATGAAGCCCAGGTCAGCATGGGTTTATAAAAGGCAGGTCCTGCCTTATTAAACTGATCTCCTCCTATAACAAAATGACCCACTTAATGGACAAGGGAAAGGCTGTGGATGTTGTTTACTTAAATTTCTGCAAGGTATTCAATACTGTTTCACACAGCCTTTTCTTGCAGAAACAGGCTGATCTTAGCTTGGATGGATGTAGTACTGTTCACTGGTTAAAAAAAATAGCTATACTGCTAAGACATAAGGGTTATTGTGAAAGGAGTTAAAACCGATTGGCAGCCAGTCACAAGTGGTGTTCCCTAGGGCTAAGTACTGGGGTCGAATTTGCTTAGTATCCTCCTCAATAATATTGATAAGAGGATTGAATCACTCTCAGAAAATTTGCAGATAGCAAGTAGGCAGGACTGTTGAGCTGCTTCAGAGATAGAATGCTCTGCTGAGGTATCTGGATAGGGTAGATCAATGGGCCATATTCGGCCACACAGCATTCAACAGCGATAAATGCTTGGCACTGCACATGGGCCTTTACAACCACATGCAGTGGCTTGGGGAAGAGTAGGTAGAAAGTTGCCCATTAGAAACGGACCTGGGGCTGCTGGTCAGCAGTTGAACGTGAACAGCGTGCCCAGGTGGCCAAGAATTTCAGTGGTTTCCTGGTGAAGAAAGTTTGAGAGAGTTGTTTTTTTTCAGCTTGGAGAAGAGAAGGTTCTGGGGAGACCTCTTTATGACTAAACAAGAGTGGGGAAGGTATCCTTCTCTTTTCTTAGGTACAAGAGGTAGGATGTGAAACAATGGCCTCAAGTTATGCCAAGGTAAATTTAGACTGGAAATCAGGAACAGCTTCTTTATGGTGTCAAACACTGGAATGGGAGGTGGTAGAATCACTGTCCTTGGATATATTTAAGAAATATGTGGATGAGATTCTCAGGTATATGTTTTGGCAGTGGACTTGTAATCATAGGTGGATGTCAGGGGGAGTTCTTTACAGAGAGAGTGGTGAGGTACTGGAACAGGCTGCCCAGAGAGGCTGTGGATTCTCCATCCCTGGAAGTGTTCAAGACCAGGTAGTATGGGGCACTGGGGAACCTGTTCTAGCACCAGACCTGGAGATTGTTGGCTCTACCTGGGGCAGGGAGGTTGGAACTTGATGATTTTTGGGGTCCCTTCCAACCCAAGCTATTCTATGATTTTATGATGACTGTATTTGATAATCTCAAATGTCTTCTCCAAACAAAATTATTCTGTGATTTCATGATCCTAAGCTATGGCTCACATACATTTAGAGCCAGAATTGTTTTGAGTTTAGAAGCTCCAGTAAATTTTCTCTATACTGAATTTATCTAATCATCTTCTGGATCCACAAAAACTCAAAACAAAGATTTCCACAATTCAGTTCAACGTCCTGCTCTGCCATAAGGCATGCCATTTGTTCTGCGGGCTCTAAATTCTTTCATATCCCCCCACAGCAAAACAAAATAGGAGTTCAGTGAAAGAAATGTGAACAGAAGGTAAAAAGATCCTTACCTTACACTGTGATGGGAGAGAGCAACTAGGTGCAATCCCTCAACCAAGAGGGGTGTTTCAGACTTGCTATTGCTGATCACTTATTAAATTAACTGGATCCATTTTAGATTTTTTTCACTTTATACAGCACTTTTTATAGAATAGTATCACAGAATTTTCATGAAAGTATACAGGAATAGACAAAGTTTTCTTAATTTAGGAAAAAGTAATTAACACCTGAAAACTTGTAGTAGAACTAAGTTGTTTGCCATTCATTTTTTCTGTCTGATTTCTATTATCCTCTATTCTAAACCTGTGAGTTAAACAGCACACAGAAAGAACATTTCACTCAGTTTCTCAACTATGTAATATAAATAATTGGGCATAAGTAAATAATTAAACATTTAGTAAAGAAAAACAGTCCCAGTAAAACTAGGCAATGGACACAGAAGTATGTAAATAATCTGACTCAAAGCAGTCGTATTATATTGTGCAAAGAAAAAGAAATTAATTGTGATATGATTTTTTTTTCGAAACCACCATTATATTTGTTTCTCATTTTTGCCTAATTTCTTCTTATTCTTGTTTAAAGTACACTTGACACTTAGTATCTCTTTTAGTATGTATAATTGCTATATTTTTCTTCAGGGGCCTGTATAATATCAAGAAAGACTATTGAAGAACCTCTTGTTTTCTTTTTTTTTTTTTTTTGGAAAAAATAGATAAAGGTTTTTAATCTAATCTTAAAATTCTGTTTTTTTTTTTTTATTATTATTTTATAAACACAGCAAAATGTACCTTACAAGAAGCTGAACACAGAAAATCACTTGTCATAACTTCATTGTCACTAGACCCCAGAGAATTAATGCCTTAAAATCAATAACAGAGTCTCTAATTAAAGGCATAAAGCACCATCATGACAGTGTATGGATGAACTTTTGTAAAGAACTCTGGCACTCAGTGGTGTGATCCTGATACAGCTAATTGCATTGTGGCTTGCCTTTATGTGCTTATGTAAATAGCACTGGCTTCTGAAGAAGAGCTTTCAGGCTGTCTTTGTCAATAGGAGAGTCATTTTCCCAAGGGCTTTTTCTTTGTGAAACACCAGCTGGTGGGAGTTTTGCATTGTTAACCTTTCTTGCCAGTGGCAAAGATGGAAAAAAATAACCAAGGGAAAGTACCTGTCTGAGTTTTTAAATTTATTTATTTTAATACAGACTTATTGGCTTTGCCCACCTTTCTCCCAGATTTAACCTTCAGGTGCCCACAGCAGATTGCATTTATCTTTGGCTAGTATATATAAAAATAAGGTCTTATCTCCGAATCTTTTTGCAGTATGTAGTACCCTATTTATTGACATTTTGCAAACGTCTTCAATTGAAAATGTGACATTCAAACATTGCTATTTACAATTTTACGTCTTCTAAAGCTCCAGTGTTAAATACAAGCAGATTCTGTTTTTAGTAGCTACAAAACTGATAAGGAGAAAGCATGTAAATAAATTCACACACTTCCTCTGCTTCAGAAAGAAATGAGCAATTGTTAATATGGCATGAAAGGTACACTTAAGAGAAGTTAAGATTATTTAAGTCAGAAAAGAAAGCATAGTTATTTATGATAATGTCTGTGTTACTGTGAAATTAAATAACTACTTGAGTTGCAAAAATAAGTGTATCTCTCAGTTTCTGTACTAGCCAGCTAAAGAAAAAATACTAAAAAGAGTTTAATTGCATATTTCTTTTCTTCAAACTCTCACTCATTATATGCAAGCTTCATTTCTGCCATGTTGCGTTCTTCATGCACTTCAAATATGGTGACAAAATCATACTATGCAGATGTCAGTGAGGATTTCCTCCTTACAAGACTTTTAGTCATTCTATACCAAGACCTGAGTCTTCACTATTTAAAATATACTAAGAAAGAAAAATAGCGTAAATGTACAATGTTATGTCTTTAAATGTTCATTGCTTTAAGACTACAGCATTAAATCTAAGTAAAATAAGAATGACAGTGCAAAGGCTATATGGTAATACTCCACTGCTCATGTAGCTCCTAGGAAGAATGACAGAAAGATCACTATGTATAGATATCAACTACAAAAAGAAATCAAGATCAGAGAAAGGGTTGTAAATTTTTCTATCATATTTTTATATTTTTCCCCCTGTCCCGATGTCCTCATTCTATTGTGCACAAGGATGTAATGATCACATTCTGAAGAACTGTTTATTGTAGAACAAAAGAGTCTGGCTTTTCATGTTGCAGTGTTTTTACACTTCTCCCTGGTCTCTGTAAAATAGCTTTAGAATTAACCTCTGAAAAGTCATTTTACAAAGAAAAGGGGAAAATTAGCAAAATTAATTCCCACTGAACATAGCCAAGTATTTGCAAGTAAGCTGGCATCACTTCATCAAAATGGCATTATGCCAGCTCCACCTTTTAAGTGATCAACCTAGAAACAATATGAACCTGCATATATTTACAACACAAATATTTGCATTTGCTACTCTAATTATTCAGTGACAGACTTTGAATGGTTTGTCAAAAGGAAAGGAAAGAGAAGATGATGTATGTTATCAATTTAAATTAGAAGAAATATCTGTGAATATGAGGGTTTTCATGACCCACATGGATACAGGGCTCTACTGTGATTTTCATTTTTTGGTTATATTTGAAAATCAGCTCTGCTTTATTTTAGTTTATGGTGTAGATCTACAGACTTTGGGACTGAGATGTACTGGTCATATTTTCATGCTGCTAAGCACGGAAAAGCAACAAGAAGACTCAGTGTAACTCTGAAGTCAGATTTCCAACTAAATCATTTTCTACAGCAGCTCAGCTAGACTTTTTCAAATATTTAGAATGCTCATGCTTAAGCAGCAAAACAAAATACACAAACCAAAACTGTTTTCTAATCTATTAATGACAGTTTCCTAAGTATTTTTTTTTCCCCAAGAACTTTCCATGCAAAAAATACTGAATCAGAAGAAAACACTGTGATATGCTACTGCCTGGCTTCATAAAGAAATAATCCTAAATAACTTCTCAAAAGGATCTGCAGAACATGTTCTTGATTTTTATGAAGTGTTACCTGCAATTTAGTTTCATTCTTTAGTAACCCAACAGCTGAAAAGACCTTAGTTAATTATGCCTTGTCCTCTAATTGGAAAAAGAAAATACAATATTTTTAGGAAATTTCAGAGTGTATATTATTTCTTCTCGTACTTGATCATTCTTGGTGAAACTTTAAAAAGAGATTAGGGAATTGGAGACAAATTAAAGCAAATATTGGTTCATTTTTATTTGCTTTATAAGTTTTGAATCTTCAAAATTAATATTTTCTAAATTTTCTTTGAAACCGCAAGATTAATTTTATAAATAAATGCTGTATTTTTTTACAAATCATCAGATATGGTTTAGTGATAATAATACACTAATCCTTTAATCACTAATAAGTCATTTACACTGTGCTAAATTATTGATACATACTTCATAAAAAAAAAATCTCAAGAACACAATCTAGTTCTAGTTTAAGCAAAGAAGAAAATATGGTAATATGTTTGTGAGTTTTCTCCCACTGACTTAAAGACTTTAGTAGAATAGCAGATAACTAAATGTTTTGTAGATATAAAATAGATTATAAAGCCTGCCAGAAAAGTTTTTATTCTCTAATCCTTTTTTTTTTTTCTTTAATAATTAGACTTTATGTTTCCACAACTCTGTGGACATCACTGTGTAAAAACAGTGTTTTTGTAAGGTGGCAGGTGTATAAAAAATGTACTTTACATCTCATGAAGTGCTGGCTTAAGCATAACAAGATCTGAAGTAGGATCTTCATTTAGAAATATTGCTTTGTTTCATCAACAGTATGGAAGCAAGAAGGTACATGGAACACCACCAAGAGTAGGATGCTTATTTGCATAAGCATTAACAAATTTGTTTTCTATCAGTTCAGATCTCCTTGTTTTCTGTAATTTTTAATACATTTCAATAAAGAAATACAATTTACTAGAAAAATGTTGAAAGATAGCCTATTGGTTTCTGAACCTTATAATATTGTATTTAGTGATAAGGCCACGTGAACTCAAATTGCATGCGATATTACTAGATCAATTCATGATATGAAATGTCAAGGAATTAAAAACAACCAATTTTTACTTTTGTGTTTGGCATCTGAGGAGATATGAAAAGGAAGGCACGTAACTTATGGGAGAGAGAAAAAATGAACAATCTTTTCATAGCAGAGAGTATAACAATAAACCTGCTATTTAAGCGTTCTTTCCTAGTACAAGTTAATAATTCTGTTATTGGCTGAAAACCAAAGCCAAGGTGTTTATAATAATGAGCTCTGAGGTCAAAGACCTTGACATTTTTTATCTTTAGTTATTAGGGATTCTGAATTAGAAAGCATAACCCCCACATCATATTTTTTTTCTGGCATTTTTAATTAAATAGTAACATTTAATTAACTATGAGGAAAAAATGTTGAAAAAAATTTCAGGCTGTCAGTAGCATCTAAGAGAATTGTTTAAAACACATATTTAGTTAATCTGGACCTTCTTTGCTCTTATTCACACTGTTCATCTTTCTCTGGTCTGACCCCAGAAAATTCTCACTATTTTGACTTTTTCTTACTCCTTTGTTTACATTGCAATGTTTAGTTGGGAACCAAAGAAGGAAAGAGCAGAATTTTGCAAACTACAAAAATATAAATAAATAATAAAAATGAAAAAGAAAGAAAAAAATATTGTAGACAATGAAAAAAAAACACCAATAAACACTTATTTCTAACTGTCATACCTGTCAACCACTAATGAAAACTTAAATATGCATTTAGTTTAACATAAACATATAGGGTTTATTTTTCAGTCATGGATATCTAACACAGAGTGAGGAGTATTTAGTAAATAAGCTAATTCTTGAAGATTATGATGATCTTGTAATGCATTTACATCCCTACCTAGCTTTAGCTGAAAAGATTTAACTTTTGAAAATTTGAAAGCAAGATACATAGATATCTGTAGCCAGCCTATAACAAACTACAGAAAAAAACCCCAAACTTTTAATTATACATCAATAATATTACAGAGTACCAATGTTAATTTAATCATATATTCCATTGTACTGTAACTAATTGTCAGACTTTACCCTCATGCAGATTGTTAGCTATTATTCATTAAACATAAAAATTATCACTTTCAAGGAAAAAAAAAGAACAAAAAGAAAAAAAGAACAAAAAGGAAAGAAAAAAAAAGGAAGAAAAGGAAAGACTGATTTAATAAAATCAGCTGAGAGATTGCAGATATCTTCTCAACACTATTCTCCTGACTTCAAAGTTCCTTCTAGTGTGTACAATACTTTGAGCTGTGGCAATTTTGTTATTAAGTCTCCTGTCATAAAGATATAAGTACTTGTGCTGTCAGAATTGAACAAATTCTTTCAACTTGCTTTCCATGTCTTTTTATGACTTGTCAGCTATTGGAGAAAAGGTGAGTCAATAGAAGTACAGTGCACGATACTGAGGGATAACTGAGGAGGGACTCGGCCATTTCACTTAGCCCTTTAGTTTTCCACAAATGCCTTCTCACAAACAAATTTCAGACTGAATCTAGCCAACATATGCATCTGAGATTTTAAATTAAACTTATTTCTACTTAAAAAAACCCCTCTTTTGTACATTATCTACTGGGAGGGTACTTAGCTTTCCTCAGCTCAGATCACTCATAGTATGAAAATTTATGCCATCAGGCTTTATATTAAGTACTAATGTTGTTGAACTACACCATGTCTGAATGAGTGTTTCTCTTCCCATATGTAATTTATGAAGGTTAATTTAGAATGTGACAATTAAGTTTACCATAACCAAATCTTGAAAGAAAAAGGCAAATAAAAATATTTAACATTCTTATTTATGCTATTCATATGTTCACCTGAGATAACGCTTCTCATTTACATCTGTTATTGGCCAAATATCAAGAGAGATCCATCTGCAGCAACCTAGCTTTCTGGATCAAATTTTTAAGCATCTATCTCTCTCGACGCAGTGTATCAGGAACAGTTATATGGATTCCACCATGTCAAGGTTTTTGTACGCTATAGATTGCAACAACATAGTTAGAGCTCATTTGTTGATATTGACCTAAGTAATTTGCTCAGAGTCATGCCAAAACTGTAGCAAAACAAGAAACTTAATTTAGATTATAATACCGTAAATTCCTATCCATGAGCAGTCGATAGTTTTGTCTTCCTGCTAAACTTTTTCTTCAAACAAACATAAAACAAGAATCTCAAACCTATTTCTTACAACTTACCTGTAATAACGACCATGAGGGTGGGCAGCATTTACCATTTCAGGCTTAGAACTTCAATTTACATAATTGTCATCACTAGTAAATTAAATATTCTGAAAAAAAAAATCAACCAACCAACCAACCAACCAACCAACCAAACAAAAAACCCCACAAAAAACCCCACACATTCTAAACATATTAATGCCTGAGAAATATACTCTAGACTGTAAGACAGCATGCACTAACAGCTCTCACAGTCCTGTAACACTGCTTTTATGCTGAGCATGGTCATTACCTTCATGTTCCATTTATAAACTGAAGATAAATCTATGATTTAGAGGTACTAAATTCTTTTATATTAATGAAACATCTCTTGACTTTTGCTCTAACTAGTACTGATATTTTAACAAATTAATATTTTCTTGTCACATTAATTAGAGCTTCTCAGTGCCTTTCACACTTGCAGACTAAAGAATCTTTTAGCCCTCTGTATCTGAATTTTTTTAAGGAAAATAAATAAATAAATAGAAATAAGAAAGTATAGTTCGAGGGGGTGAAATAACATCTTTCAAACCAGTGAGCATATCTGTGAGCATATCTGGGGATCTGCACTGTTAATTTATAGCTTTCAAGAAAACAGCTACTGAGTGGTGCAAAATTTTGGCTGCTATGGTTTATATTTAAGGGACTACTGGCTAGAAGCCCAAAATCCTTGGACTGTTGCTGGCAGGCTCAATCAGATGCTCTCCTTCTAATTTTCTTTGTCCTATTGACAGTTTTGTTATAAAAAAGGAACTAAAACATTTTTGTGAACTTTGCTATTCCTAGTCTTTGATTTTAATTTCAGTGATCTTGGGGAAAGTGGAGAGTAGGGGATTTTAATTGGGCTTTGTTGAAGTAAAAGAGACAAAATCTTCATATGTGTGGATTGTTGAAGTATCAGCATCAAATCTGTAAGAAGAATCTGTAAGAGACAAATACTTCTGCTATTGACTTGCTTCCAATTTTTATTGTCTTTCTCTATGTATTTTTATTCTCATCAGGAAAGAGCTGCTTCACTAACTATAATTCAAAGAATAATTGCAGCACAGAGGCACCAGAGAAAAAAGCTGGGCAAATCCAGGAGTGTATGCAATACTTAATTTAGCAGTTGGCAAAACTATCAGCTGTATTAATAATATTGAAAGCCTTGCCAACAGAATTATTTCTCAAGGAATTGACCTTGAAAATTGTAGCTATTTATATGAAAACTTGAAGAAACAGTTTCATTGATTCTACTCAGTACCAGGTATCACAAGAATCACAGGAATTTAATCCAATCTTCATCTATCACTTCCCAGGAAATGAGTTACTCCAGTTTACACAGATCAAGGCTACTGTCTCTCCCTTTTATTCTACAAGCTTCAAAGGCATAAAACTAACAACATAATACAGAAAAAATACATTAATTCTATAATTTACTTAAATATTCACTCCTTTAAATTTACCTAGGCATACACAGATTAAAAGATGGAGATACATACACACCAACTTTACTCTTGTAAACACAGAAACATAATTATCTTGAAGTGAAGCCTATGTGTCTTCCACTGGGTTTAGAAATGAACCATGGTTAACTTGCCTTCTTACAGTTTTACATATGTAAATATATTTAAATTAATCCCTCCTTTTTTTCTTATATCCAATCTTATATCCAATCCCTTGTTTTACTTTGAAACCATTCCCCCTTGCCCTATCACAATAAGCACTGATAAGAAGTCTGTCCCCTTCCTTCTTACAGGCCCCTCTTTAGATACTGAGATGCTACCATCACATCTTCCAGGAGCCTCCTCCAGGATGAACAGCCTCAGCTCTCTCAGCCTGTCCTCACAGGAGAGATGTTCCAACCTTTGAACATGCTCCAGCAGGTCCACGTCTCTCCTGTACTGACAATTCCACAAATGCACTCAGTACTCCAGGTGAGGTCTCACCAGCACAGAGGGGCAGGATCACCTCCCTCAAACTGCTGACCACTCTTCTTTTGATGCCACCCAGGACACAGTTAGCTTTCTGGGCTGCGAGAACACATTTCTGGGTATCTGGGTATCCGGTAGTTCAGCTTGCTATCTGTCAGTACCCTCAAGTCCTTTTTGGCAGGGCTGTGTTTAGTCCTTTCATCCATGTTCAGGTTCTTCAGCTGGTTGGAAACCCGATCTTTGCTTACAGTGACAGAGACATTACTCCCCCCACCTTTCAAGCTATCCACTTGAGAGATGTGTGAAAACCAGTTGCCAGTGAATACTGAGGCAAAAAATGTTGTTGAGTACCTCAATCTTCTCCTTTCATAAGTGACTGTATTTGTTTCCCACAAAATATTTATCCGCTACTATAATATATGGGCAGAAATTTCTCTACACAGAATTCAAAATAAGTTCCCAAGGATACTCATACCTGGAGGATATCACAAGACTCAGAATTTTTCAGTTGTAGGTGCAGAGTTTTTCCAACACACTTCTTAAATTTTGTTTGGTGGACTGTCTCTCCAAATCTTCTCTAATTGTTAGTGTTTAAGTACCACCATGCTTACTCTTAATCAAGTCCTAACAATTAGCTCTATACAGCAATAAAAGTCATGGATGTATATTAAAAAATCATCAACTTGCAGGCTCACATGAAATATAACAAAAATAGTACATGAAAAGAAAAAAAAAAGAACCAATTTTAAACAACAACAAAACAGTTAGAAAATGATGTTTTTCACCACACTGGATTAAATTTGATATTAATTTTATCAAGCCTTAAGTTGTTAAATGATTAGAAGAGGAATGTTAAATGATTAAAGAGGAAAATTCTTACCTTTTGAAGGAAGTAATATTTCCACAGAGATACAAGCAATTCTTATACTCCGTAGACAGAGTGATAAAACTGCTTTCTAAAAGGTCTAGTGATCAAGAATTCTTTGGAGTAAAGACAGAGGAACACTCTAGAGAACTGAGTATATAGAAATGTCTGCAATCTTCATCTTCTTTAAAATGATGTACCAACACTACACTCTCACAGCAATTAAATTCATACTCTCATGGCTCTCAGCGTTGATATTTAGATAATATTATCAACAACTCTTCTGTCTAATAGAAAATATAGCAAGATAAATAATTTTATCTTGGTCTAATTTAAGTGCTTTTATGATCTTTGGAAAAAGTGTTTCCATTTGAATTAGCAAAAATATGCTTTTTTTTTTTTTTCTTTTTACTTTTCACATGTTTGTATTAAATTAATTTATCAGAACAATTAACAAACAGCAACACATTCCACCTGTTTAGAAGCAGCAGTCTTAACAGACAACACACTAATACAGCTCTCTTGTGTATACAGAATATAGCAAGGTACTTCTACCATTCACTGTATACAAAGTGTTACGCATTAGTATTAAGGAGAGCTACATAGAATAATCACAGATTATTGAATAATTCAGCTTATGAGGAATTTCAGAAAGTTATTTGTTTCAAGCAAGACCAACTGTATTAAGCTGCTCAGAGATTGCCCAGTTGAGTTTTGGGTGTCTGCAAGGACATAGATATCACAGAATCTCTGTGCATTTGTTCCTAACCTTGACCATTCTCATGCTGAAATTATCATTCCTCATTCGTTGTTAGAATTCTATGTGTTCCAGCTTCAGTCTCTTGCATCTTGCTCCATTGATGGACACATCTACCAAGAGTCTGGTTCTGTTTCTCTATTGGGTAATAAAATTAGGTACTAGGAGAAGGAAGATTAGCACAGTCAGGAAACAAAAGACCACAGCAAGGACTCACCTTGTATTTCTCAAAGTTCAGTGAACCTGATTACCTCAGTACCTACTTGAACCTCTTGTCTTCCACCACCTGCTGGATTTGCAACAATTCGTCAAGAACTTTCTTCTAGAAGAAATGCAGAAACAGGATGAAATGATCCAAACAAGGTCTCACAACTGCTATACAGAAGTAGACTTAACAAGTGTCATGGTTTTACAATTTTGTTATTGGTATTCCACACCATAACATCGTGTAAAACACAAGTATTAATTACCTGTTAGAGTCAACATTCCAGTTCCATGGACTGACAATTTTCCAGATACCTGGTTCTCAAAAGAGAACTCCATATTCCAGGGGACGTTCAGAGAGGAAGATAAGCCACGGGAGGAAGGCACAGGATATCACTCTCTGGTTCTCTCTCACTCTCTGCCTAGCAGCATGTGGGTGTGCTCCCCAGCCATGAGCCTTCAGCTCAAAGTAGGCTCTTTGGTTTCAGACACTCTCTCTTGTCGTATTTTATTTGATTTTATTAGCCTCAATTTCAACTATATTGTATTATATTGTGTTATCTTGCTTTCCAATATCATATTTAGTAAAATTAAGTTTTCCTCCTTAGGTCGTTGCCGCTGTTCTGTTTTTGGACCCTGCTCCCATCTCCCTACCCTTTCCCTTCTTCCTTCCCATTTTGGGGACAGGGGGCCTATGGGCCTGCTACCCCCTGTTACAGGTAAAAGTTGATCTAGATAACTCCGTGACGCACTTGTTACTATGATGGTTGGATTTCTCCACCACAAATGTACACTTTACTCATATTCATTTTTTTCCCCCACTTTTCTGCAGAGCTTCTACCCATTTGGAACCAAACTGGAGCCAACTGGACTTTGCATCGATACCTATCATTCCTTTAGGCTGATAGTCCAGACAACTTTTCAATCACTTTATCATCCACCAATCCAGACCGTATCTCATCAGTGTGACCACAAGGATACTTTAAGACACTGTGCTGAAGACCTCATTAAGCAGGTAAATAACATCCATTATTCTACCCTCATCCACAGGAGACATTTATATCTTTGAAAAGATGGTTTTGTGGTCAGGTATGGGTTTGCCCTCAATATTTGGATCATGCTGACTGTTCATCTTCCTGTCCTTACATCTATAAATAGTTCTGAGAAGTTTTATTTCTTTTTTTTTTCATAATCATAATCTTCAGAGGCTGAGCAGCCTGTAGGCTTCCAGATCTTACACTTGCTCTTGTTACAGGGAATGTGGTTTTTGACTTCTGATATTCATCATGAATGCCTCCCAATTGATTTGATCATTCGAAGATGACAGGAAGCTCTCTTAAATGATAGCAGACAGATCTGTAGCTTTTCTAAGTTTTTCATTTCCCTGATGAACTCCAGTCCCATAGATTACATGGGTAAAACCAGGGGTCTGGGAAAGCCATACTGAAAATCAAATGACTAAAAACAGAAGCAAAGAAAAGCATTGAGTGCCTCATTGTTTTCTGACGTTATGAGGTTCCCTTTGTCATTCAGCAGTGGCCCTATGTTATCCTCAGCTTTCCTTCTGCTGCCCAGACACTTACAACACCTCTTTTTGCATAGACACATCTTTTTTGCATAAGGTTAAAATAAAAATCACTTTCAAACTAATCTGATCTAGGAGACACTAATTCACCGATTTCTTCTTAAAAAAACACAAACAAACAGACAAGCAATCAAGATCCTATACAGACTAACAAAATAGATATCATCTGCCACTGAATGCTTCCCACTAGGGGATAGCTTTCTGTTAATGCCAATGAAATCTTCTAGTTAAATGGAAAAAAAAAAATCCCTTTCCATAATTCATAATTTTCTTTAAGTTCCCCAAACAATGGTGTGGCCACTCTTCAGTTGAGGAAACACTGTATTATAGTTGTTTTTATTGTCTCAGAACATAGAAATACATTTAAGGTCACACTAGCAAGAGACATCCTAACTCACAATGTTTATCTGTTTCTACATTTTCAGTCCGGCCTTTTATCTCTCTCAGGTAATTTCTCATAGCTTCTTCATAATTCTGCCTTTGTTTTCTTTTTCTTTTTTTTTTTTTTTTTCCCCAAGAGGTTGACAACATGTAGAACAACATTCAATAATGAAAAAGAAGAAGTATTCCTTTTTAAAATTGTTATTTTTAACATAAGTTTTTTCTGTGACTTGGTCACAAAAGTATATGAACCATACTTCTTGGAATTCCTTCAGCATGCAGAGTTACATATATCCATATATATACAAACATATTAATTTGAAAATCTTCTGAATTACTATTTTTAATTTTACTTTAAACTTGTGGTTTTGTTAGTTTGTTTTATGATTTTTGAACTGACTTTTAATTCAAGAAGCAACATAACGATAGCTAAAAAGACAGTAGCAATAGCTTGTGCTCATGGAATTTCTCAATTTTTTGTAGTTCTTAGTACTATGAAATCAACATGCTGATTTTTTGTTTGTTTGTTTGTTTGTTTTGGTTTGGTTGTTTTTTTTTCATTGAATAAAATAATTAAGGGTGAATGTTAAAAATGAAAAATAAAAAAACCACGCTCTGGCAACTCTGAAGACAAAGTTGGCATGTGTCTATTCAGGCACAATTGTTAAACATTACATCTATGCCAATATGATGTAGTTTGCCAGTCTGAGTAAATAGTGATACTGTTGAACAATGTCAAGGCTCTATTGTCTTATTCTCCTCTTCTCCTTCCATTTCTTTAATGACTAAACTATTCAAAGACCACAGGCCAGTGAAGAATGAACACAAATTAGCAGAAAGTGTAATAACCTCTACTCATATAAATGTCATTCAGAAATTTAATACCCATTCATGGGACTCCCATAGTAACACTTAGTAAAAGGATGAAGAGTTACAATTGGCTCAGACAGTCTGAAGCAGATGGATTCATTGGTTCAGAAAAAGAAAGAAATTTATCTTGTCACTCTGTCCGAAAGTCTCTGCCTATAATAAAAATCTGTGGTTCTCCAGCTCTGCACTGTATACAAGAGAAACAATGTTTAGACAGACGCTATCTAGTGAGAAACTGGAGCTCTTAGTAATTACATCGAGTGTGAACAGACAGCTCCTGAATTTGCTCTGATAAGGACTCGTGTGTTATTGAGAATATGCATACTTTAATAGCAATAAAATAACCTTTGTATGCTGTGATATTTGGATGTCAGTTATAAAGGAATGGCAAAATAGTTTACAATGGTGAAAGATACCATTAAAATGTAAAGAGAATGCAAAGCCAAACATGGTAAATAAGTAACTGCACTCAAAATAGGATAGATTTTTTTTTTTTTTCAGAAACTGAAGACTTACAGATGGTGAAGGTGTGAAAGGATTTAGGGTTGATAAGCCTACACAGTCATGCTTAAATGAATTACTTGCACTGGAGTTTGCTATGGAAATTAGAGTTTCTGAGACTGGATTTTTTTGTGTGACCCTGAGGATATTTTCTAAATTAAAGGGTCAAAGAAGTAAAATAAAAGTGTAAACTCACCATTACTATTTGGTGTTCACACAAAAGTTTCAAGAAGCTCAGAGTAGCGTGATTTATACCCTTCACATTTATTTTTTCTTGCCTTATTGATTGCATACTCCTTCACAACATTCTTAAACTGAACAACCTGAGGATCATTTTTGAGGATTGGTTATTGTCATTGAACCTGCCTTTATCTCCAGGATTGTTATGCTGACACAAAGGAAGTATGATTTAGAATAGGAGGAGCATAAAAGTTTAGTCAGAAATCCTGTGAATGTTATTTGGTACTTCTGATAGCCAAGGAATGAAGTCTATGGCATTATTTTTACAGATATACAGACTGATGATCAATCAACAGCAAATCAGCCACTTTTGAAAGCTGTATTCATCCTAGCTTTAAAAATTGGGACATTAAAAATATTGTTTACATCATATTTTGGAGACAAAATGGAAGCTATACCTCCATATGACAAAAAGGTAGAGGACATTTATTGACTGCTAGAAGTTTAAGTATTACAGCAAGTCACAACTCAGTTGGAAGTGTTAGACGTACTGCCAAATCATTTCACCAAAGCAATGCACCTACGAGCTTTTGGACAGACATTTGTATCTCACCACCACAATTTTCTTCCCATAAATTGATTAAAAAAACAACTAAATCGTATTAAATAAAATTCAAACAGAGCTTTTGTCTTAGAAAAGCATGAGATGCTAGTTGGTTATTCCAGAAGCAGACAGATTTCATATATATATATATATGATTATGCATTAGTCGCAACCATTAATTATACCTGCTCTTTTTAGTTGCACAAAGATGACAAAACTAAGTTCAGAGACTGGGAACCATTCGCCAGCTGTATATGTTAAATAATTTTTTGCACCTGTGCAAGATTAAGAAAACTTTTTGTATTGTTATACATTAATTTCTTATTCATCTTGCTTTTGTGCATAAGTACAAAAGAGGATCAGCCTTCAGAATCTTTGTACTTTTCTTCTCCTTTTTACTTTTTTTTTTTTTCTGGTAATGTGTAGAATTTTAAAAAAAATTTGCATTTTTTTTTTCTTACAGGCTGGTGAATCTGATGGTAATGAGAACAAATCTGTGGGCAAGCTCATGGAACAGTTTAGGGGGTAATTTCTTCAGGTATGGAGCATCTGACCTCAAGAATCTGGCAGATATCACTGCAGCATTATTAGCAGTCACTCAGGTCTCCAGGCAGATATCTGGAAGTAGGAATGGCCATGCATTTCAATATGTGTAGTTAACCTACTTAGATTAGAATTTATTATTTATGATGATTATCAGCACTGCAGTTCTTGTAAATGGCAGTAGGTCAGTGCTTTGATAATAATTAAGGAATTCATTATAGGATAAAAAAGGTCAGCTTCACTTTTCTCTTTTGAAACTGAATCGAACATAACAATAATCTGACTGAAGAAATTGTTTCCAGAAAGAAGCTACAAAGGGTTTGGTTTTTTTTTCCCTCATTTACTGTATTCTGAAGCTGTTTTCACAGCCTTCTATATTCATTGTAGCAGTAATACTAAAAGGTCCCTGCAGCCTTCTTTTAAGAAGTTCATTAAACTGTTAGTGAGGTTTTGTGTATTTTTATTCCTGCTATATTACAGAATAAGACACATAATACCTCCAGGAGTCCGAAATATGTTAAAAAAATCATACATGCAAAGCATATAAACTTTGTGCAGTTTGCTGTCTTTTTTATTGCGTTGTTTGATAAAGCTCCCTGTTGTTTGAACATATATAATTCTTTATTCTTTAATAATGCAACTTAAATGTCATGGATGCCTTTCAAAGCTTTTGTTTATAAATTTTATTAGACAGAGATATGCTAAATATCTCCCAGGGGATTTTGATATTTCTGCACATTGGAAAACCATTGAAAAACATCTACTGAACTGAATCAGCCTGAAGATGAGCCATATTTTGAGTTTAAAGAGAACAAGAAATGTTTGCAATTTACTGAAAAAAAAACCTGTTATGAATTAATTTTTTTCTTGTTAACTCATTAACAAATTACCAGGTCTAAATGGAAATAGATTTATTGAAATCTGGTTTCCATTCATCATATCTATCCATCAGAAATCCTCCAGCATGTATACACTTCCAGAGAATTTAAAAACAAAACAAAACAAAACAAAACAAAACAAAAAAAAACAAAAAAAAAATACCTGCTAGTAAAGAAACAGCACATAATATTAATATAAGTACAAATTATGGAAAAACAACAAAAATAGGAAAAATTTGTTTCACATATCTACCTGTTATTCTTTCATTAGTCTTTAATATAAGCATGATACTGCTTAATAAGAAAGTAAATGGTTTAATGTGGACAAAAATAATGAGTATATGAACTCAGTTTAGCATATAGAATCAACTGGGAAGAAAATATTCTTTCCCTCCATCCATCACACCCTCATTACACTTCCAGTGGTATGGAAGAGCACATGGAAAATGTGCTAGTTATCTATGTCTTCTCACAAACATTGAGTAATGATCTGGATAAGAATGGGGAATAGAAAAAATAGCAGTAAGCTCTTCACAAAATTGTCTTGAACATACATAGGGAAACTTGTACTGGTCAAGGTTCTCAGGCAAAACTCACTGTAATTTTAGAAAAATATTCCTTTCATGGGCTGTAAGATGGTCTCAGTCCTTGCAATGTTTGTAATGATTCTATAAAGGTTGGAGATAGGCCTTATGTTACTGTGTGGTTATTTAACCTATTTTGTGTAAAGGAAAGGACTTACTGATTGTATAACAAGAAAAAAAAAGAGAAAATATAAATAAAAAAATAAAGTGGAATATGATTTTATTTATATTTGATTTCTTGAAATTTGAAAATTCCTTAACTCCATTGTAAAACTTGAAAAAATAACCTACATACTTTTTAAGTAGATGGCTTTAGAACTAGATTATGATTAAAACAAATAATCAATATAGGGAAAGAGAAATTGGTAAATTTCTTAATTTGGAAAATGTGGATAGGAAGAGTAAATAGAAGACGTAAAGGAGGAAGGAAAGAAAGAAGGAATGAAAAAACATATGTTTCACTATTACCATGCTTAATTAAAATAGAATCCATAGAAATGTTAGTATACCATAAGCAATGAATTTTTTTCATACAGGTCAGAATTTATAGTATGTTTGTAATCATTTATTAACTTGCTGGTATGGATGGGTTGTCCTGTAATGCTGTGTCATTATCAATTCTGATGTATCATTACCAGAAAATGATGATTAAATGCCAACATAGCACCAGATTCAGTGAATGACTAAAACAAATAGTTTGTTAATATAGTTAGTTAATATAGTTTGATAAGTGAAAATAGAAAAGCATTAGTATCTTCAAGATTAAATGCTGTTACTAGGAAACTATGTGTGGCCATAGATCACTATTCACTTTAAGGGAGCTGTCATCATTTTTCAAACAAATAATATCTGAAAAAGGAAAATTTAGGAAAAAAACACATCAGAAAAAGTCCTAGTTAAGACTGTCATGGACAGGCATCCTTATTTCTTTTATTTTAAGAGCTAAAAATATTTTAAATGGGTTTTGTGTGAGTTATAGAATAATAGAATTATAGAATCACAAGGCTGGAAAGGACCTACAAGATCATGTAGTCCAACCGTCCACCCATTACCATTGCTAGCACAAGCTACTAAACCAAATCTTGCAGCTCCTCATCCAGATGTCTCTTGAGCACTGTCAGAGATGGTGACTCCACCACCTTCCTGGACAGGCCATTCCAGTGCCTGACCACTCTCTGAGAGAAAAGTTTTTTCTTATGTCTAATCTAAACTTCTTATGGCACAACTTGTGGCCATTTCCTCACGTCCTGTTTGTTGCATGGGAGAAGAGACCGAACCCCTCCTGACCATAACCTCCCCTCAGGAAGTTGTAGAGTGCAATGAGGTCTTCCCCGAGCCTCCTCTTCTCCACACTGAACAATCCCAGCTCCCTCAGCCACTCCTCATAAGACTTGTGCTGCAGACCCCTCACCACTTTTGTTGCCCTTCTCTGAACACATTCCAGGGACTCAGTGTTTTTCCTGTAGTGAGGGGCCCAAAACTGAACACAGCACTTGAGGTGTGGACTCACCAGTGCTGAGTTCAGGAGGATGATTACCTCTCTGCTCCTGCTGGCCACACTATTTCTAATGAAGGCCAGGATGACATTGGCCCTCTTGGCCACCTGGGCACACTGTTGGTTCATGTTCATCTGAGCATCAAACAACATCCCCTTTCCTCTTCACAGTAATCCAGCCATTCTTCCCCAGGCCTATAAAGCTGCATGGGGTTGTTGAGGCCAAAATGCAGGACCCGTCACTTGGCCTTGTTGAACCTCATCCCATGCACCTCAGCCCAGTGATCCAGCTTATCTAGATCCCTTTGAAGGACCTCCCTACCCTCAAGCAGATCAACACCACCTCCCAGTTTGGTGTTGTCTGCAAACTTACTGAGGGTGCACTCAATCCCTTCATCTAAAGATACTAAACAAGATGGGCCCCAGTACCGACTCCTGGCGACACCACTTGTAACAGATCACCAGCTGGACTTAATTCCATTAACCACTACCAGTTGAGCATGGCCCTCTAGCCAGTTCCTTACCCGAAGAAGGATATGTGCACTTCAATGCATATATCAATGACATATACAGTGGGATCGAGTGCTCCTCCAGCAAGTTTGCTGATGACACCAAGATGAGTGGTGCAGTTGACACCATAAAAGGAAGAAATGCCATCCAGGGGGTCCTAGACAGGCTTGGAAAGTACACCCACATTAACCTAATGTGGTTCAACAAGGCCAAGTGCAAGAAGTTGTGCTTGAGGTGGGCATTTCTTGATATCCTAGAAAAGTCATAACCACCAGGTGAAGTCTCTGGTGACTGGAAGAAAGACAATGTACCACTCATTTTTAAGAAAGGCAGAAAGGATGACCCAAGGAACTACTCACCTGTTATCCTCACCTTCGTGAGGAGCATCATGGAGCAGATCCTCCTGGAAGCTATGTCAAGATACATAGAAAGCTAAGACATATGGAAAGGAGGAGGTGCTGCAGAATAATCAGTATGGCTTCACCAAGGACAGGTTCTCCCTGATCAACCTAGTAGCCTTCTGTGATGGTGTCACTGCATCAAGTGACAAGAGAAGTGCCACTGATGTCATCTATCTGGAATTCAGTAAGGCCTTTGACACAGACCCCCGGAATATCCTTCTCTCCAAATTGGAAAAATATGGATTTGATGGGTGGACTGTTCGATGGATGAGGAGCTGGTTTTGAGATTGTACCCAGAGAGTGGTGATCAGTTGTTCAATGTCTCCATGGAGAAAAATAGGTGACAAATGGTCACCTCATGGAGAAACACGGACCTGTTAGAGCATGTTCAAGGGATGGAACCTCTCCTATGAGGACATGCTAAGAAAACTGGGGCTATTCAGCCTGGAGAAGGTTCCTGGGAGATGTGATACTAGCCTTTCAGTATTTAAAGAGGAGCCTGTAGGAAGGAAAAGGACAGACTATTTTCAGAGTCTATTGCCATAGGATAAGGGGAAATGATTTCAAAGTAAAACAAGGGAGATTTAGATTGGACAAAAGGAAAATATTTTGTTATTAAGGTAGTGACACACATGAACAGGTTGCCCAGAGAGGTGGTGGAAGCCCGGACCTTGCAGACATTCAAAGTCAGGATAGGTCACACTCTGAGCAACCTGATCTAGCTGTAGACATCCTTCCCTGCTCATTAAAGGGGTGATGGACTAGATAGCCTTTAAGGATTCCTTCTAACTCAAAAGATTCTATGATTCTATGATATCCACAGAGCCTGAGGGAAGATTGAGAATAGCCTTGCAGAGAAGGGCTTGAAAGCAAAGCTTGATGTCAGCTAGCAATGTGCATTTGCAGCCCAGAAGTCTAGCTTCATCCTAGCTGCATCAAAAGAGGAGTGGCCAGCAGGGCATGGGAGATTATCATTCCTCTGTTCTCAGGTCTTGTGAGACCCAATCTGAAGTACTAATTCAGACCTGTAGTCCCTAAATATAACAAAAATGTGGAGATGTTGGAGCAGGTCCAGAGAAGGGCCATGAAGATGATGAGAGAGCTGCAGCACCTCTTGTGAAAAAATATTTAGGGAGTTGGACTTGTTCAGCATGAAGAAGATAAGGCTCTGGGGAGACCTCATCATGGCCTCCCAGTTGCTTAAGGGAGCTTATTACCAACTTTTTACACGATCTGATAGCAACTGAACAAGAAGAACTGGCTTTAAACTAAAAGAGGAAAGATTTAGGTTAGATGCTGGGGAGAAATTCTTTACTCACAGAGTATTGAAGCACTTGAACAGGTTGCTCAGAGAAGTTGCAGATATCCCATTCATAGAACCATTCAGGACCAAATCGGATGGGGCATCTTAATCTAGCGGTTGGCACTCCTGCCCATAACAGGGCGCTGAAATTAGATGATCTTTCAGGTGCCTTTCAAAATAAGCCACTCTGTGGTTCTGCAATTCTATAATTATTTGATACTATTCTATAAAGTGTTTAATACTTTGTATCTACATAAAGGTAGGCAACATGTATAATTGCCTTTGACCACCTTTCAGGTCACCTAAGAAGAGTATTGGTCACAGTCCAGTAACAAGGAAGGAATAGCTTACTCCTTTTTAAGTATCAGTGCTTGCTGGAAACTTGCAAAGGAGACAATCTCTAAGTAGAGACGCTTCCTTTTGGCTGCCAGCCTTATATAAAGTTAGGGAAGGGTGGACCCTGGGTCCACACCTTCTGGTTGCACAGGTGAATTACTTACACCTGTGCTCCCAGGGCTGGCCACAATTCTTTACCAGATGCTCAATCACTTGCTTAAACTGTGACCTAACAGTCCCCAAACAATGTTATAAATGGATGATCTGAGAATCCTCCAATGTCTTTCTCTTTCAAAATTTTCTATCCTATTGCATTCCCTTTGTGTTTCAACTTTTACTGTTTTGTAGCCAGGTTAAAGTTCACTAAAGGAAGAGTTATAATAGAAAGCAAACTATAAAATCTAAATCTTGACTTGGTGTTTATTAATATTGTTGGACTTTGGCTAAAAGCTCTCTGAATGATCCAATTTGTCTTCACTCACAGACTTTTAAAGCAATCCAAAAGCTAGGGTCTCATGAAGGACAAAAATAAATTCTATAGGAGAAATTGCCAAGTTCTCTTCAAACATTCTGCTTGTACTGTGTTCTTTCTTCTCCTCCCTCACATTTATTTCCCCACTGTTAACAGGAACAAGTGGAAGGTTTTGTTTCTGTTTGAAGTGCTCTTCAAAGACTAATTTTGGTTGTTCCATGTATCACAAAACTACAAGAGTAATTTCAGCCTCCTTCTCTTACTTCTTTTTCCCACTGCAACACAGTTCCCATAGGGAAACTAGGATACAGGGCCAAATTTCCTATTTGGTTTGACCTATATTTTGGCTTTACGAATAAGAATCTGAATGAATGTATAAGCATTCAAAAGTTAATTCAGATTCAGATCCTACCTTTTGATTATCTCAGAATTGCTGAGGATGGCAAAATAATTTCAGACAATGCTGGTTGCTCATGGCCATGTTCAGACATGTTTTGATTCTCTCTTAAAGCTAGAAACTCCACTAGTCATCTAGGAAAGTTGGTTCAGTGTTCAGTCATCCTCGCTATAGAAGGTTATTTATTCTCTTCAAATTGAATTTCCTGTATTTCAGTTTGTGCCCATTGCTTCTTGTCCTGTCACTAGATACCACTGAGAAGAATCTGTATTCATTTTTATTTCCTCCCTTCAGGTATTCATACACACAGAGAGGAATCCCCCCTGAGACTTCTCTAAGCTGACCGGTCCAAGTTCTCTGCCTCCCATATAACTTGAATGTCTCTGTGCCACTTTGTTGGACTTTTTCTAGTATGTCCTTGCATCTCTGACACTGGGTAGCCCAGCATTGGGTACAGCACCCCAGATAAGTCTCAACAGGGCTGTGTCAGCTCCCTCAACTTGTTGACAGTGCTCTGCCTAACAGCCTAGGAGGCTCATGTGGGGAGTTTTTTTTTTTTTTTTTTTTTTTTTTTTTTTTTTTTTTGTTTTTCTTCAACCTTTTTCATCTTATTCTCTAAGCTGCCCTCAGTGTATGAGCAAGATAATTTTCCTTTCTTTTACTCCACTTCCCTTTTTCTTCAATTGGCTTTGTATTGCAGCAGTCCTTCTGCTTTTGTGTTTCTATGAAGTCTAACATGGAATCCACAGTTAAAGGAGAAATGGTCAAAGTATATTATTGCTTTGACTCCAAACATTGTTTGCTGGTGGAGCTCCGGCACTGCATTTAAGAACTGCAGTGTTACTCACTCATCTTTCCCCCGCTCTGCCTGAGCTCTTTAAATAGCATAGATGGAGCTGTATGTGACAAACCAATGCAGTGTCTGCAGAAGAATTCTCTGCCAAGCTCAGTCTGCCTCCCATCCAAGTTTAAGGATCTGAGAATCATTATTTTTTTTACATTTATGCTGAAATCAGTCAATTAGTAACATTTTGTACTGAGTGGAATTCAAGTAAATCTTATCCAAAATTATCAGAATTTCAATTACCAGTATGCAATGTTCATGACTCATATTGCAAGTGTTATGAAATAAGCTAAAAAAGATGAGATTTAAAAATAGTATATGTAGAGATTTATTTAGTTTTATTAGTTCTGTTTTCCCAGATACTCCTAAACCCTCACTTTTCTTTCATTTTTTCTTTTTTTTTTTCTTTTTACTTTTTCTTTTTTCTTTTTTCTTTTTTTTCCTTTTTTTTTTTTTCTCTTTTTCTTCTTTACCTCTGAAGGCAAGAAACAGACTACTTTTACTTTTGAAATTATAGACTGTTATTTTCAAGTAACTGCTGTGTACTGTCTTTCAGAAAGGATTGTAAATATCATGAGGTTTGGCAATTGTGCCATAATTATGCCTCACTCCTTTGGATACCCTGACAGGCTGAAAGCAAAAAATAAAAACAGTCCTTATTAAATCTCTAGAAGCCTATATTTCTCCCTGAACAGCTATTTTGCTGTCTTTAAATTTGACCTTGTTACCATAAGAGTAGAATACTGGCATGCATTTTTCTGTCCATACCCAAAGTTGATCCAGTGTGAACAAAAGGAATGAAAACCACTTGTTTTTGTAAAGCTGCCAGGCTAGCAGCAGGGGAACAGTTAGAAATACTCAGAAATGTCAGTATTTAATTGAATTCTCACTTCTAACAGGAGCTTCAGATGAAAATATGAACCTTAAGTGGACATGATTAATTTTACAGAATAAGTGATTTGGTGATATCCTGATAGCATGTAATCCATAATGCTATTTTCCACCTAGCTATCATCTAACTCATTAAGAGTTAAGTTCCCAGACACTTTTTTGATCTGGTTCTGCACTTTCTTCTATAGGGTCTGCAACAGTGCTGGACAAAAACTCTCAATTGCCTTTACAATTTTTTATAACTATTATTGAAAATGCCATGGAGATGTCCTGTAATTAATGACAATGGTACTAATAGTTTCAAAGCATTTAAACTCTGTTGTCTGAAAAAGATTAATAGAATTTAAATTTGTAAACCTGGGAAAATCATTCTTCCATATGGTTTCAATCCAATACAGATTCTGATCTTGTTATGCTTGTTCCAAGATTTTTTCTTGAGTACTGAAGAAGGAAAAAAGTGAATAAAACAACACTCTCCTACATTCACTTCACAAACAAAATAGAAGAGGAAGGTCTCTTTGTTTCAGAAAATTGAACATTGAAGTGTGGTCACTGGGTCAAAATCAGTTCTTGAGAAAAATCAATACCATTTACTTCCCAGGGTTTTCTCCTCTCTTATCGGCCCTAGTCTCCAATGGCAGCCAAAATCCAAGTCTGTACTGGCTATTCACTATGTGGAATACCCATATACAAAAGGAAATGTTGACTTTTCTTCTGTTTAACCTGACAAATAGTCATTCAGACTGTATAGTCAAACAATGACAATCAGAGAACTACCAGTGAAATATTTGGATTGTATATGATCTCACCTATACAATTAAAAGGAAAAACAGTCTTCTGTTTCTCTCTCACACTCTTTCAACTCTTCACCTTTCTCTTTTATTTTTATTTTAAAGTATATAGCCAACAAATATTCTAAGAAAATAGCCTGTAGCTATTTAATTTAGGCTGCAGCCTTTGTAAAAGTTTACACTGTATTTTAAAGTGTTGGCAAAAAAACCTGCTAGGAAAATCCTCTAATGGAAAATTCAGGAAAATGCATAAAAAAGATAGAGTAAAAGATGTACAATATCCTGATTTTAAAGTGTTTTGGGGAATCTATATAAGTTTAGATTCTCCCTGTACTAATTTATGCCTTAACTGTTCTGTCAATCACAAGATTTTCAAAATCATTCTAAAACTAGCTGGAGGTAAAATTTGGGTTTAGTTACCTCCTTATGCAGAATGATAAAGGAAAGTGGGAACATGACATGTCTTAAACATAGGTTACGTGAACCAGTAATACATTCTAGAATAAATGAATCATCTGAAATGACACGGGAGAACAGGTAACTTGTATGTAGCTTAATATGTCTGGAGCTAATGAGATGAGATATCATGAGCTTGATTCCCTTTCCTGGCCAGTATGAAGTCCACTTATCAATCTAGTCACCAGGAACTGAGAATGACTTTTGGGAGTTGTGTCTCAGAATAATATAGAAATAGAGGAATCATGCTTTATATTCCTGTTCCACAGCAAGGCTGTACTGCAACAGATTGGATTGGATGGAAGCAGAGGTCGGATAGAAATAGTCTAGGTATCTGACAATGAAAGAGAACTATGTGTGTCCAAGAAGAAAGAGCTTGAAAGGAAATGGAAAGGAAGTAAAAAGTAATAATCATAGAAATTATGTTCCAGAAAGCAGAAGAATGAGTTAAGAGTAGGTTAGAGGTGCTAGATGATATTTGGGAAGAGACAAAACAGAAGTGGGGGAAGTGAATGGCACATGTATGAACATGCAGAAGTTTATTTGAGTATCATAACTGATCTATGACAGGAGAACCAGTTTGCACTCAGAAAAGAGTGTATCTTTTTTTTTTTTTTTTTTTTTTAAGTGGCCATTTAAAGCATTGACAGATGGTTCTGTACTTCCATAGAACAAAGATGCTATTTCAAGAGCACTTGGATAGAAGCATGTTGTTCCTTATTAATAAACACGTTTCACCAGAATGAGAAGCAGGCTTTTCTTGTAAGGCTTTTGTGACAATTTTTAACAAGCATTAGCTAATCTTGAATGAAACCCAGAATCATAAGAGGTAACACATATGAAAGATATGTACGTCATAGAACAGTAAACGTAGAGCTGGATTTTGGTTTGTTACAGATGATGCGCTATGCTAACTGCACAAGCATCAGTGTAGGTCAGCCGTTGTCTGGACTTGTCTTACCCCGTCTGGAAATTTGTTTTAACTTCTAACAGCAATTGTCACCTATTACTTACCTTCAGCTTTTCATTTTCTTTGGTTAATAGAAAAGGTATACTATTTTCTGTTAAATGTATGCAGATTTCTAAATAATGGCTAATAAGATCAACTGATGTGTGCAGAAGACCTTTCTTTGATCCTACAATAAAATGCATCTCTAGTGGGTTGAGAAGGAAAGATGTGGGGTTTTGGCAAGGATGCTTAAGCACAGGCACAAACTGACACATGAGGCCCAAGATTGTAAAAAGCATACCAAACAATTACAGTTTGCAAAGGTTCATGCTTCTGGTAGAGTCTAAGTAGTTTTAGAGATAACAAGAAGAACAAAGCACAGATATATAACACGATTAAGGAGATCTTATGAAGTAAATCGCAGAATCGTAGAATCATAGAATCGCTCAGGTTGGAAAAGACCTAAAAGATCGAATCCAACCACAACCTAACCATGCTACCCTAACAACCCTCCACTAAATCATGTCCCTGAGCACCACATCCAAACAGTTTTTAAACATCCAGGAATGGTGACTCAACCACCACCCTGGGGAGCCTATTCCAGTGCTTAGCAACCCTTTCTGTATGGAAGTGTTTCCTGATATCCAACCTAAACTTACCCTGGCACAACTTGAGACCATTTCCTCTCTTCCTGTCACCTGTCACCAGTGAGAAGAGACCAACCCCTCTCTTGCTGTAAGCATGTTTCATATATTGGATGAGAGCAATAAGGTCTTCTCTCAGCCTCCTTTTCCCCAGACTGAACAGCCCCAGTTTCTTCAGTCTCTCTTTGTAGGCGTATTCTCCAAGCTCTTCACAAGCCTTGTTGTCCTTCTTTGGATAAAGTTAGATATCAAGTGGATTTGTAGACAAATAGAAGAGAACAAAGTGTAGAGCAAGTCAGTTGTCAGACAAGAGTGACCCCAAGCAGATGCTAGTGAGGAAAGGAAAGAAAACACCATCAGCATCTTATTCATCTGAACCTAGATGAGAACAATGCATGGACCCATTACTGACTGAAGCCATCTTCTTGACAAGAGTGAGCTGGAAAATTGGGTAGATCCAAAAAAGTGTGTACATATATTGTTTTAACTGTACGCAATCTGAACTATGTTAGTTTCATTGCAGCTGGACTAATAATAAATCTTGGATTAAACGGATAAGATTACAGTTACACTGACAAATGATTTGTTTTCTATATTTGCTGTGTTTCTTTTGGCTGTATTTTGAGCATAGCAAAAGGATGATAATATAGTATGTTCTGTAACTTGAATGCAAAAAATTGGTGGCAGATATTAATCGTAATAGTTATCAGCTTTGTAAAAATATAAATGTCATATAGCCCACGGTGTTATTCATTTGGAAAAAAACCCTGAAATTCAGAAAAATCTCAAATTAATTTGATTTATAGCTGTGAATCATCCATTTAGTCATTAAGTGTTGGATTTGGCCAGGAAAATCTATATACAAATATTTTTTCCTGAACTTTTAGTTGAGAATATTATTTGTAGCTTGTTTTTACAATTCAAAGTTTTTAGAATCACGTCTAGAGTAATTAGAAAATATTTAAACTACATATCAATCAGAGAAGACACTGGAGTGTATTTTAATAACATAGTGATGAAACCATTTTGTATTTGATCATTTTTTGGTTTTAGCCCCGATGTTATAAGGCACAGCTACTTTGCTAAATAGATCTCTCATTTAAATTTTTGCATAGTGTACTATAAGAGAAGGTTTATTAAAAAAATAATAAAAATTAGGCATTGTTCTGTCATTCCTGGACATATTGTGTTTTCATGCTGAGCAGAAATATTTGCAATAATTTTGTTATGCATAATTTATGTTCTACTAATTATGGTACATAATTAATAGAAAAGATATTGCAGTGAACCATAGACCAAATATTCACATTAATTATTATTTTAATTATTTATTTTAGTGGACTGATTATTCTGATTTTAAATATTATTTTTTTCTTTGTCCAGTTCTGTTAAAAAAATAATAAAAAAAGGCAATTAAGAATCAGAGCTGTGCTGTATTATGTCTTGTCCACACTTTGAACTTGCTAACTGAGTATAACAAAATTTGCCAAATGGGCAGGAATTTTTTTTTCTGTATTTAATTAAATGATGTTAACAGTGTAGGGCAAGCACAGCCTATCTAGATATCTGTTCATTTGAGGTGTTTCGAAATGTAATTACAACACTATCACTTTATTTTAAAACAATATGCTAGACAAAACTTCCTCATACTTATGTACTATATTTTGCTCTTTTTTTGAAAGGGAAAATATGTTTCTCTGCAGGTTAGGATGGTGCAATGTTTTGTGAGGGCAAATACTTTTGCTTACACCTTGAGCAATCAGTCCCTCTGATATGACAGAAACGTCTCAGAATGGTGCGCATGACTTCCAGGGCTGTGAACCCCTTCAGGCTAAGCATCTTCCTCCAGCAAGGACTGAAAATCTTTCAATTTAATTAGTTATCCTATGGATATTTCTCTATAACCTCTTTTCCGCTAAATCCTTCCTGACATCTACAAACAAAACCTCACTGCCTTGGAATGAACCAAAACCAATTCCCTGTGACTGATCTCACCAATAAGCTTGTTGTTAACAAAGGCCTTTAGATCTGACAGCGGGTCTGTGCCATGGGGCCTGAGGGTAAGTGCAGTTCCCAGGTCAGGGTACTCTGCAGCATGCAGATGCTTCAACTAACACTGTCTGTTTAATTAATTTCAGTCTGCTTCACCTATTTGAGCTTTTCACTTGCCTGCTGTTTTGTCTATCAATAAATATAAGTAACAGATTATGAAAAAGAAAAATTCTATAGAGCAAGATGAATCATTTATGCTAACAATATTAATCTCTTTCTGTCACTATGCTTGAAGGTTCGTAGGCAAGACATTAAGCAACTTACTGGCATACATTTTATTCCTCATATAGATGAGGTTTTCGTATATATCCAGTATGTGTATATCTGTACACATACGAGGGGTGCTTCAAAAGTAATGCCTCCTATTTTATGATGTTGGCCCAAAATATGAGAGGTGGATGCTGGTGATAAAGCAGTAGAGGTTGAACCCTCCCAACAATATTCCATAACATTTTGTTGCCATGTGACAGATGACAGCAGAGGGGCAGTCTGACAAAATAATGTCTCATGTGGAAGTGCATTAGAAGCAAAAGTGTGTTATTGATTTCTTCCCTGTAGAAAAATGGCATCCACTGACACTCACTGACACTTGCTGAACATTTATGGAGCCACAACAGGGATGTGAGCACAGTGAGGAGCTGGGTGGTGCATTTCAGCACCACTTCTGGTGCAGAATTTTTGAAGGAAGCATTCAAACTTTTGTTTATTGCTAGTGAAAATACAGAGCTAATGCTGGTGACCATGCTTTAAAAGAGTGTAATAGTGTTTTGTAGCTGAGAATTTACTCAAACAAATACTGTTATTATGTTATTGTTATCTAACTAAAACGTTTCCACAGAAATAAATAGGATCCATTACTTTCACAGTGACCTACATAAAACTTGTTCAGGTGTTTCTATTTATACACACATGGTTCTTTTCACCAGATAATTATAAATTACTATTTTTCTAATTTCATTTAAGCATGTTACAAAATTCTGTGTTACTGGGACTTGATAAAACTCATTTGTATATTAAATATCTCTAGAGATCCCTGGCAGATCCGGAACTCCATTTTGCTAATGTACTACACAAACATGCAAGTGTATTAATCTTTATAGGTAGAACTTTAAAAACATTTCAGTGAAAAAAGTAAAAAAAATAAATTAAAAAATCTGCAAACTAAATAAGTTTGGTTTTTTTTTTCTAAAGTAATTGAGCTTTTTTTTTTTTTTCTAAATCTATATCAATATCAGTATTATGGTTTTTCACTCCAAATAGTCCTGACTATAAAACAGTCCTATAAACAAAAGTGTAGTTTTAGAAAGTGGAAAACAGTGGACATACAAAACTCAAACACTGGAAAAGAAAGTCTGAATTTCATTTGCTCAGTGTTCTTGGATGAACTTCTCTATCATTTGGGAAAAAGTTCTGGATATGCTGGACCTCTCAGAGAACTGATTTAACTTGCTAACTGGAAGAAAATGGTTAGACAGAGTGACAATAATTAGGTGATGGAAAGTTGGCTGGTTTTGAATCAGAGCTTTTTATATTTTACTTTTTGTCTGACTACGAAAATCTAGTAGTAACAATAACTCATTACGCTTCTTTGAGAGAATAACATTGCTTCCTCTGTTATGAAATCTACAAACACAAAATCCTCATCAAGTGACTTCTGGATATGATGAAATAATGTAAAAGATGAGAACATGAAAAGTAACTGTGCTAGTAAAATATCAAAGCTTGGGAAGTTACAGGAAATCTGCTTTTCATTATGTCATCCCACTGTTGCAGGAAATAGGAAAGCAGAACACTCATTTGTAAATATCTGCTTTCTGTGTTAGAAGAAATATCTTCCTCAAGTAGGAAGAAGGATGCAATTCTTGAAAATAATGTATAAGGCTGAAGACAAGAAGCAACTGAATTAACAGACCAGTGGCCAAGAGAGTCTGAGAGTCTTCTTTTTCCACTAAAAGCATAACACTTCTGGTGGAAAAACACTTTCTAGCTCAGTGATGAACAGAATAATAATTCCTTTTTTTTTTTTTTAATTAAAAAAAAAAGAGAAAAAAGATATCAAATGAAAACATTCATTTACTAATTGATGAACTTTGATCTTCAGTATAGCGAACAACACATACAGACAATTGCACATGTCCCTCTTCTTCTATTTCTGAGTATCAAAACATTAATTCCTCTGCTCAGTTTTCATTTGCCATGTGAAGAAAGTATATTCTACCTTTCAGATCCAGAAATAACAAGCTGTATCTTCTGAAAAGTACTATTTATAACATCTTTTTATTTTTTAAAGAAGTGGCTCTGAAAATATATCACAAACTTCGAGTATCTTAGAAAATAAAATATGTCATATAAAAAATCACCACTAACAATTATCTGTAAATCAGTTTTCCTTGAACAATGGCCAGTTAAAATTATAACATTTTGTTTTCATTCATTATACTTTTATTTAATAGAATGTTAGCAGTTAAACTGCATTTTTAGCATGCATAGTTTATCCCATTTTCATTACTTATTACTGTGAGCCCAAAGGAGCCGATCTTGCTCTGCAGAGGAAGCTGTTCACATCAAGCAATCTTTTCTTTAGGATTGTAGTACTTTCTTAAAATCTGTTGTCTATGTAAGTACAATTTATTCTTAATTTGTCACTGCGGCAGAAGAATCAAAATTATCCAAGTGATTGAAATAATAGGCATTAGACTGCGTTGTTATTTGCATATTCTAAATAAACCTGCTGCCATGTTTCTGTGAAAAGTTCTTTTAAATCAATAATTCACCATGGAATGACAGGTACATTCATCTACAATTGATGGATAGTGGTGACATGACAACCAGCAGTAAAATAGTTAACAATGTCGGCATTTAAATTAATCTTCAAAGTTATCTTCTCTAATTAAGATGAGTGGAGAATGTCTGGAATTATATTAGTGCTATTGTTTCAATCTATGTCAATAAAGACAAAAGTACATGCACTTATATTATTAAGGCTATATTTTCATCCAAAAGTAATTAAAATTAACAAAACTGTGGGTCTATTGTGTGATAAAAATTTTAAGAATACTTTTTCCAGTAACATACTTCTGCAGTCCAGTAAACTACTTTGACTTGAAATTTTCCAGCATTTTTCTGCTGATATGTGACGCTTAAAAGCCTGGAACTTATATTTGAATAAATGCACACACAATTTCAGCCAGAGAAAAGTATCTGGTATAACAGATAATGTTGTTTCAATCCCTTCATATGAGGTTTCAGTAATACAGTCTGTATGTGACTGTCTTTTAAGTCTTCTCAGAAATTTACAGAGCTGATGCAGAATTTGGCAGTTTGCTAACTGCATTGTACAAGTTTCTGGAAATGTCTGGCATTTCTCACTGCAGCCCAAATTGATATAGAGTAATGAATGAGATCTTGATTCTTCAAAATCTGCAGAGTCCAGGCACTGACTGACTTGAGAGACCGATTGTCATCCTGAGAGCTGAGGAAGTTCCCCAGTTGGTGGCCAGCTTGCACAAGGAGAAGGTGCAAAGACCACGCTGTTTGCACAGGTTCCTGCTCTTCTCGGCCTTCTTCTACATGATACGATACGAGTCCAGCAGTTGAATATTCGGCCTTTTTACTTTTCTCTTCTCTTCTCTTCTCTTCTCTTCTCTTCTCTTCTCTTCTCTT